>NC_136817.1:35420375-36020375 GCF_951394365.1 Tetrao urogallus | reverse complement strand
TGGGCAGAGTACCAGGAGGAATATTTCCACAAATTTAGCACACCTCTTTCAGCTCATGCAATTTTTTTTATGTGCAGAGCTACATTATTTCACCTTGCTAATACAAAAGAAATGCCTATTACATACATCTTCATGTGCAAGCATGATACTCTATCCCCCTTTTGGCTACTTTCCTCTGCCGCCTGCACTTACATAGGGTTGTATGGGAGTTTTTTAGAACTCTTTTTGGTCATTTAGGTAGTGGTCCCCTTATTCATTTTGCCTTTATGTGGTCATGAGGATGTTGTTCACATTTTGCACAAATGATTTCTCAAGAAAGAGAACGTATATTCAGGGCTAGAAAAATTTCTGCCATCATGCAATATTTCTTTTCAGGGAACGCTAGCAATTATCCAAGCATCAGCTAATGAAATAATCTTACAATTATTAACCTAAGAATGCATATGTTCTTTCTCATTCTTGATATCAATCTCAGTCCCAGCCTATTTATCCAAAGTGACCTTAAAGTCACCTTAAAGTGACCAGAGCAATCTGACCTTATTGCTCTGATCCAGTGATCTGCTTGGTTTTTCTTTCTTAGTTAGTTCTTGCTGCCTCTAAGATATTCTCTAGAAAATCACTGTAAGTTGAAAGAGCCACTGAAATTTTAGTTGAGATTTTCACTTCAATTCTTACTGAATATCTTCATATGCTGTGGAATTACTATGCAACAATAACTGAACTTATCATCAAACTACCGTGGAGGTTACAGTGTCTGTAATATAATCACTTCACCATTGTCCTTTATCTCTGGTTCCCCAAAGGATTGTCATTATACAATGCCCCCATTTTTTTTCATTGCTTAACCAAGTTCAGTGCATTGTTCTGCAATACTGACTTCTAAACACGTGCTTTTGACTTCTGTATCTTGTTTCTTGAAGAGTCTGTCAACAGACTAGGTTTTAACAAAGTGTACTTCAGCAAGCACCTTTGGTTGTCAGAGTTAGTAAGATGTTCTAACCTGATAATTTCATTTCATCCCCTTTGTAAGAACAAATTTGTTTTTCAGACCTTTTTTCCCCTGGAGATCACAATGATGTAAATGAGAACAATACTTTGTGCATTTATGCATGTGCATGTCTCAGAGCCTACAGGCAGAATTTCCCATAAACATTTCATAGTTTCAAACAAAAACAGGTTTCACATTAAAAGCTGCTTTTTTATGTTTGCAAGGAAGCACTGTCTGAGCACTGGATGTGCTCAGGCAAGAACACTTCATTAGGTAATTCTTCTCTCAACTGTGCACTCTTGAAAGGTTCCTGTTTGACCTCAGAGAAGGATGTACACATCCTTCTCTGAAGGATGTCAGTGAAGCCAGTGAGCTCTTGCAGTCCCACGAGTTATCCTTTTGGACAGTATTAGAAATTACAATAACAAACACAGTATTTTTAAAGCTGCTTTTTGAGGTTAACAGCTAAAGGCCATTTGAAATCCCTGCTCCATTTTCCATTATATCACACTTATAATTGAGTGGTATGGTATCTAGTCCCCATGGAGATATGTGCTAGTCATAACTCCGTATCTTTAGCTGTTATTTAGAGGGAAAAGCACTATTTGGATAGCCAGTATAGATAATAAGCATAAACACCACAGAGTACAGAAATGATGTAACAGCAGTGATGGTCAGAATCATAACTCGAGTTCAGCAAGAACTATTACCTTGCTTTGAGTGTATTCAATTAGGTAGGTTAGGTGGCTCAGTCAGCATGCTTTGACTCGTTAAGAGAAGACTACAGCCAGTTCAATTTGCAAACTGTAGCTCAAATTCTGAATTCCCTTGTAGCCTACACGAAAGCCCTATATCGTCTGCAGATATTATGACTTTATTTGCAGAATGGCACTTGAAAGTGACATTGCAGTTATTGTTTCTTATCTACATGTCATCAGTTTTAAGATTTCATTCTGCCTGGAATGAAAGTATTATTCTATCTAATGGAATCTATATTTTAGAAGTAAATAGCAGTACCTGAAGAGATCCTGGATGTCACTTTCAATGTTGTTTTCGGTCAATTCAGCACAACAGGGACACCAATGTAAGCTTCTCTCACCCAGATGCGTGTGCTAGGTAGCCTATGTTAATGGTTTATAGCAAATAATGGTAAGTTTTCAAAAGAGGAAAAACAAAAGTAAATTGTATAATTGTAAAGAAGAGAATTTTTCTACTGCCTAGAAATTGGAAATAGTGCAGCAGTCAGAAACGTAGTGGAAGCTTTTATCTCTATACACTGATGGTATCTTAGACCAATTTAAAATGCCAATGATTTGGCTTTGGTCTCTTTAAAAGATGGCTGAAGACTAATGAAAAACAAACCCCTATGACATTTTAAAACTGGAGGTATATTCAGCCAGCTGCAAAGTACATCCACAGTTTTCATGTTTACAGTGATAATCTTCAACACACACACATAAGAACATACAATTGAACTTCGTGTTTCTTGTTTTAATATGTAGGAGTTGTTCTTCAACATGCAAGATTGCACGCTTTATTCCTAATCCATACCTGAAAAACTCTTTATCATTCTTCCTGCTATTGTGACCTGCTATTATTTAGAAGTAGTAAGAATACAGTAGCCCAGCCTGTTTTGAACAATATGAACAAAGACTATGCTTTTTAAGCTAAACTGTGTGAGTGTGTTTTAAGCTCTCATTCTTTTTTTTAAAAATAATGTTCTTGAAAATTCTAGGTTATGTATTTGCTACAAGAAGCAATACTGGCTATGTGTTTGATATTTTTTATTTTTTTAATAATAAAATAGCAAAATTCCCTATAGATAATAGTCCTGGAAGTACTACAAAGCATCTGGCTTCCTTCTGTTGATTGCACCATTGAGCGAAATATCTAGTTCAGTGCTCTGCCTGTCTTCCAAGTATAGTCAAAACACCAGTATTTCTTGGAAGACACTTGTTAAAAGTTTTCTTTGTTACTTTAAGCCAATTCTTGTGTAGATATTACTTCTCCAGATAGAAGTGAAATTGTTCAGATTTGAACCAAGTAAAATTGTCAGGTTGAGGATAGAACAAAACATTACATTGTAACTATATGTCTAGGATGATTTTTTTTTTTCTTATCTTTTATAGAATAATCTCTGTACTAGAAGACCCATTTTTCTAACATGCAGTATTTATTTTACCGACTTCAACCAGCAGTTCTCTGTGGCTTAACCAGGCAAGTACCTTATGTTTATGCGCAAAATAATACAACCAGTAAAACTAAGATCTTGATTACTGCCTGCATTTCAACAACTTTATGCCAGTGTAGCTTATGGAAAAACTGTTGCACCAAATAGAAACTGCATTGTGTGTAATGTAAAGAATGGGCTGGGCAAAATAGCCCAAAAAATTTTTTTTTAATTTGTAAGTAGTTACTATAGGAAGTCATCATGAATGATTTGCCATCTAAAAAAGAAAAATGTATTCTGACATATAAAATGTACACTGAGATTAAGTTGAATGTGTATATGGCTGCTTGATGGCTACAGTTTGCCTAGATTTTTATTTTTGTAAAGCTTGCATGTTATGGGTGTCTGCCTTTTTATTTTTTATCATTTAGTATTTATTTATTTATTTATTTATTTATTTATTTTAAAGATCAGGAAGATAAAGTTATCTTTAATAACTGATACACCATTCCATCTCATCCATCCAGACTCTTTAAAAATTATTTTTGTAAAGCTCTGATGGGCCTCTCTCAGGTGTCTGTCACAGACATTTTCTCAGACATCAAGTTTCTAATTCTAAATTTAAAGAGCTATTTAGGGGAAAACAAAAATTTAAGTATATTTTTTCCTTATTACATTTATGAATTTTGTTCTTGTGTCTTTTTGCCTTCACACCTTTTTGCAAAGGTGTGTCATTGAATTCCTCCATGTGGAAAAAAAAGTGGACCCACTGACATTCCTTGTAACTTGCTGAATGTTTCTGGAGGCCAAACAATGGATGTAAAGTGGTGTGTTTCAACAGTGGCAACAGAAACAGCGGGGCTCGTACACTGGTGCAGATTTTTAGGAGCACAGCATAAAAGCTCTTGTTCACTGTTGATAAAAATGCATAAGTAATGCTGGAAAAAATCTTGAAAAATGCATTTTATAGCTGAGAATTTGCTCTATCAGGTTTTTTTGTGCTTTTTGTATGTATTGCAGTTTCCATGGAAAGAAATCAAAGGCATTACTTTCAGAGCAACCTACATACTGGTGAGGTAGGGAAGGTTTCTGAGATAAGCCTTTAAATTCTCTGCTTCTAAGATTTATGAGTTCTTCCATAATGCACCCTGCTGTGTCCTTTGTTACAATCTATATCTTCAGCAGGTGGTTAACGATGACCCACCCACATGATCGTTAATTATTCTTTTTTACTGCATTAGATGAATTGCATGAAAATTCACATACTAAATTGCAGTTGACTCTGACCTAGTTAACAAGTGCCAGAGATGTCTTGCTTAATCTGTTTTTGAGAAGAAGTTTGCCTGACTTTTTATAAAAAGCTTCTGTAATTTTGTTTGTTGCTGTTTGGTTTCTAATTCATCTGTGGCAATTGGATCTTCTAAAATCTTATGAAAGATACTCAATGAATTACCAATTCTCTGGAACTGTGTTGCCTTCTGATTCAATCACACAGAATAATATGACCCATTGCTCTTATTTGTGTCAATTTTATTGCACCAGTATTATGTCATGAACATGGTTTGTGGTTGAAAAGGGAATTGTATTGCTATGCTACGGTAGTGGGGAAAAAATTAAGAGATAAATCATGAACATCCCTTGCTATGGTCTAATAGCCATCCTAATAGTCTTGTTCTATATTTACATGTAAAAGCTAATTTAAGAGGCAATATTTCCTGAAAAAAAAAATATTTTCTATATCAGGATGTTGTTATAACTTGCATAATCTGCAAATTATATAAGTTGGTTGTCTACCATATATCTAGTCAATTCAGTGCAATTAGTAAGAGCCTTGACTGGGGAACATAAGTAGCCATTGTTTTTAGTGTTCGGGTAGCCTTTTGTACCTCATAAAATAGTATTTTTCCATTAAGTGAGTTTTCCACCTTTTTTTGCAGTGGTGGGCATTACTGTTTAAGGGCTTTTCACCAAAATGTTTTTAAATAAAAGAGAGATTAAAAAAAAAAAACAAAACAACACTTTAAATTAGAACAACTCCCCTAGAAGTATGGTTTAAGAGGAGGAACAGAAATATTATTATTATTATTATTATTTGTCCTGAACTTGGAACTTGAATATAAGTATAAATTGTGGTAGTTTTATTCTTACTCTAAGCTGCAAGATGCTACCTAATGCAAGCAATAGCTTGATATTCTGCTTCACTACTGATTTTGTGTTAAGTTTGAAAGTTATATGAAGAAAAGCTACATACTGATCCCACAACTACTGAAACAGTTAATTACCTTGAAATACACAATACACTCATTCTTCTTTATTCTGAGTAGTATATATATGTGTGTGTATATATATATACACTAGGCAGCACTTATTGTTAGCTTACGATTTGTTAATTTTGTGCTTTATTTTATATACCATTTTTACTGACTGCTCAAAGTAAACAGTGGAGACATTTTGCATATTTCCCTCCCAAGACTTTTATTTTAATGTATCATTTTTTACTTTATTACCAGTCAGTGTGGTATCATATGCATAGCAAGCTGTAACTCTGATGAGCTATGTCAAAGCCTCACGGTGCTAGATCCTATCTTTATGACATTATTGGAACTAATGCACTCCAGAAATAATCGTGAGGAGTTAAAAATGCTATCCAGGAAGACACTGTGACATGCAGCTATCTAAAGAAATTTATCTTCAGTAATAAAAAGAGTAAAAGCATTTACTAAATTTGATGAAAACTGGAATCTGACAATCTCTTTTTATTTAATAAAATTATGTATATTATGTATATCGATAACAAAGCTTTGACAAGCACCTCAGATGTGATGTTTTAAACAGAATCATTATATGCATATCTGATTCTGTTAGTGTTAAGAGGCTAAGCTGATTTATTAGTACAGTATTGCCTTATGCTTGGATTATTCTTTGGACATATTTCTGGAGGGTTTAGTTTCACAGTCTCTTGGACATCGTATTTTGTTGACTAGCCATCATCTTAACTTGGCCAAGAGCTATCAGATGAGCTTGCTACCCAAGCTCCATAAACTACATCTGTTCTCTATAGTTGACAACACAGTAATCCTCCTCTAAAACTCCTTCTTGGGGCAGGCTATATCCTCACTTGCCCTGCAAATTCATCCTTTAATTAGTTAGTTCTGCAGATTCATTGCCTGCCTTGTACATTGTTTCAGTAAAACTTCCAGTACTGCAGAATATAAGATGTAATTAGAGAGAAAGAAGGGATATCACAAATGGCAAAAAGACAAGATTATGGAAATCGGACTATTTAGCAGCACTGAGAAAAAGATCCATCTCAGATAGCATAACCCATAGCTATTGTCTTGTTTTCCCCATGAAAGTCAAGGCATTTGAATTTCAACTGTTTCTATTTTCTGTATGTTTGTACTGTCCTAGAGCTCACTTTGTTAATGAGGACATCAGGTGAAACTGCAGAGATGCAGTCACATTTTCTTTTGTTCTACTATGATATGATTTTGAATAAGGAAAAGAAGATGTGGTTATAGATAACCATACCTTCATTATAGGTATCTTGTCTGTAAACCAAATTTCAGCAAATAAGAATCAGATGAGGGAAAAGGAAAGTAACTGCTAGCAAGAGAGAGGGAGTGGATGTGTTGGGCTTATTTATTCAACCTAACAGAGATTACTTCCTTTTAAGAGTGTGTGAAAAAATCTAAATTAACATTGTAGAATGGCAGCAGAGAATTTTGACTGCCTTCCCATAAAGCCACTACTGTGAGTGCTCTGGAGATTAGATTAATTGTTTTACTAAAGTAACTTCACCAGCCTCACATTTCTAATCATTTTATGTAAGTTTGTCTTTTATCTAAGGTGTTTGCACTGTCTCTTTCTACTTTTATTAATGATTTCTCAGAGTGTATGATGGTTGAAAACCAACCTGACACAGTGGCTGCATAAATTTGGAGAATACGTTTTGAAATTTGTAGTACAGTCCATGTACTATTGGGTGTATAAATGAATTTTGTGTATCATAACACTCCTAGAAAAACAAGAGGACAAAGAAGATGGGATTGCTAAGGGAGACATTAGATTTCATTTCACACTGATAATAGTTTAGTGATAGTGCTGAGCAAAATGGGATTCAATTCTGTAGCACTCCTTTATTGCAGCTAAGTGATTTCAATATCCAGTCTAAAGTGATACTGATAGTGTTCGATAGAAGGGGGATGAAATCTGAGAGCCCTGAAGGCTCAGAGGAGGCCACAAATCTCAGGCTGACTCAACGGATCTTTTCAGAGCCATCCCACCTGACCTTAAGCCATCTTATTTAACCTGGAGGCTGCTGGTAAGTACCCTGCAATGTAAGATATTGTTTCATGTTAAAAGGAATCATGCAACTAGATTGCATTTTGGACATCAATTGATACTACTGTAGTTATGGTTTTGGCCATGAACTTGATGCTTTCAGAAACATTTACAGCTATGAGTTTATTGCTCAGTTGTTGCTGCCTGGTAGGAAAATCATATCTGGGAAATGGCTTAAACCCTGTAGCCTTTCAATTTGTGACTGTTGAAAGTAGATGAGGTTTGCTATACAAACATGGAGGCTGACCTATAGTCCAAAAGGCAGTGGTCACAAATTTTGTATCTGGGTACCACTTCTCAAAACAGAGATGCAGCTTTCCTGCCAAGATGTATATCCTGCTTCTGATAGACATACAGCTAAAAAAGGTGAGTGTTGCTATTTGTTTTATATATTTAGCGGTATCTGTTATCAGATTAATTTCTCATTTTCGGGAAAATTAACTAATCTGTTAACATTTTGTGATAGTTGATAGCAGCAGGCACTGTAGGATCCTAAATGAAATGATAGTGTTAGGAGCCTGAGGAGGGGCAGTAGAACTAATGAGAATATTTCCTGTGGCTTCTCTTGGATATGAATTGAAGAAGATTTAAGTGAGGAAGATGAAGAAAAATGCATCAGATAAATGCTTTGTATATGCATTGAGAATTTCATAACTGTGTTTTTGTTTTCAGCATAACAGGATTTTTTCTGCAAGAATTACTCAGGAGTTACACTGTGCTGTCCTTGCTTTCCTTTTAGAAGCATTTAGTTTTCTAGACTTCGCCTCACTTTCTCTACCTCTCTAACACAATACTGGGGGAAAAAAACTGAGAGAATTTAAAATTCATTACTCTCAGTTCAAAACTCATGGGTTTTTTTTTTTTTTTTTTTTTTTTTTTTTTTTTTTTTGTATAAGATGGCCACTAACTTTTGTTAGTGTAAAATATTTTGTGCTGTTTCCATTACGTTCCTTATAAAGCAAACTCCTGAATTTGGTCTTTCCCTATACTGAACTGCTTTTTTTTTTTTTTTTTTTTTTTTTTTTTTTTTTTGCTTAGAAAAATAATACAAAAACAACTATTGTTCTTAATATGGTTTTATTTAGTACACGTACCGTATTTCCATTTGAATGCATAAATTGTGTTGACACTTGACTCAATCTGCAAGGGCATATATATAGAAGTGAGCTCTCAGCACTTCCTGTATTAAAAATGCCCTCAGCAGCATAGTGTAATTTTGGCTAGACAACCATTTAGCTTTCTCTGGTCAACAAGTTTGCTTTTAAGAACCTTGACAACAGAAGCAGGGCAGGCACTCATGTCTGTTTGCAGCACTCCTCCGAAAGATGCATCACAATCTGGCAGGCAAACAGGGTACAGAGCCTGGCATTACAGCTTCTCTGTTCACAACCAAATGTAGCTCCAGGCTATAGAGAAGCTGAGGCCATTAATACTGGCTTCCCTACTAGGCATTTATGTAAACTGACAACTGACAGTGGACAGACCTTCTGTATAGTAATCACTTATTCCCTCTAAAATTTCATTAAAACTATAAAATGCAATAATAGTGGTGTACTCATATTTGAAGTGGCACACTTTCTTTTTTGTTTTGTTTATGTGAGCAGATAATCTACTTTGTGCAGAGATGTGTTGCTTGTGGCCTGTGCAAAAATATGGCATCCAGGGACCTTATTTTTTTTAAGATGTAGAATGGCTTTGTAAACTATGTATTACCAGTATTATTTTTAATTTGCTCTTGGCAACTGAATTTTCTTTTCTGCAGCAGAGGATAATGAAATGAGATGGATTTGCTGGAATCTTGTTTATTTAAAAAAATAATCACAATGGCAATTTACATATGTTTTACTGCTGCATCTAGAGTTTGAATATTTACCATAACTGGATTAGATTCTAGTTATGTGCAGAACTGACTGGAAAATAAACTGGCATCCTGATTTGCATTCATTCTGCATCAGTGGTTCCTCTGTCAAATTTGTTCACTGTGGAAGATTTGGCCAAGAGCTGTGTCTGTGTATTACCTGCTACTGCAGGCAAAAGTCTGAAGTATGTGTTGAACCCAATCCCTGACATATATAAGAAATGACATACTGCTGTACAGAGAATAGGAATATTGGAATTAAAATTTACTTAGTGTTCGGTCAGAAGGTGGCTGTTTTTCTTATTTTTTTTTCTTTCTTTTCTTTCAGCGCCTAGATAGCCAAGAGCAGATTTACATAGCGTGAAGGTAACTGCTGAGTGGAAGGTGATCTCAGTGTATGATTTCCATATGACTTTCTTATGCTATTCCTGCCCTATAAGATAGAGATGGTTTTGGGGCATGAGTTGCTTGTGCTTTGTGACTGCACTGGCACTAGACCAGACAGCAAAAGAGCTTTCTATTAGCAACACGCAGACAGACTGAAACCTTCCCCTCCAATTGAAAGTGTGTGATATGAGAGAAGAAAAATAATAATAATTGCGTTTATTCATGTTAATACTTTTTCATCCTTGTGGATTTTATTTCTATTAGTTAATTACACGCAAGAAGACCAAATGAATGTAAAGAAACGAACAATTTTGGGTGCTTGCAAAATGTACGTTATTACTCAGTGCTGCCTCCTAAAACAACACAAAACAAAAAAGTTTCTTTCTATACTTACGTTCAGTCCATAATTTCCCAGTTTCAGGGAAATACTCTTTTCTCGTGTCTAAAGCCAGTCTATCAGCATCGGGGCCTTTTGTTCTTTTCTGACTCAGGTACATCTGCTTCTCTCTCTGGGTTCTCAATCAGAACCCAGCTTTCTTCAATATGGGGCACAAGTTTTCACCATGTACTTTAGAGTGAACTATTCTGAGAACATCTTTTGAAGAGCTAAGTATTTGTTTCAGCAGCCCTTTTTCACCCTGGTACTAGGTTACTAGAGAATTTTAAATCAACCCATATCCTGCAGTTCACTGTCTCCTTCCTTGAGCTGTTGCATACGAAACTCATATGCAGGCTGATGTTATAATCTCACCAATAGATTTGTGTTCGTATTATTACAGATTCGTGTTTATAATTTATAATTCCTCTTCTTTTCAACCAGTAGAGCCTTAGCAGTGGATTTAGTACAAACTCTTGAGGTTATTTGTTAAAAAGCGGAACCACTTAATTGAATGTAATACTGTGCTAAAACACACATTTTCTAGGACCTATACTAGAGCAGCTCCCTGAGCGTCCAATACTGTGCTCCATGAGTGTACATTAATGCTCCTGAAGCTTGGCCTGCCTGGACTGTAATTGAGAGGTTTGGGAAGGCTGTCCTTGAATTTTACTTGTGTGCCAGATCATGACTACAGCCCAGTACTATGTGTTGGGTTGCACAGGTAAGTCTCACCATGAGGTATTCAGTGAAGCTCTCTCAGGTACAGCCATGATCAAGTCAAGAGTCTGTTGGTAAAAATCAGGGACCAAGTTAACAAAGGATGTTGGGTGATCAAGGTCTACTACAGGCTGCCTGACCAGGAGAGCCTATGGGTGAAGCCTTCTTGCTTTGGCTACAGGAAGTGTTGTGCTTTCAGACTTTCATCTTGATGGGGAAATTCAACCACTTGTCTGTTTGTTGGGAAATCCAGTAGACTCCTGGAGTGTGTTGAGACCTCCTGATCCAGCTATTGATAAAATGACCAGAGAAGAAGTGTTCCTAGACCTAGTGTTCACCAATTTAGAGGAGCTTGTTAAAGAGGTTAAGGTTGGAGGCAATTTGAGATGTAGTGACTGTGCCCTGGTAGAGTTTGTGATCTTGAGGAATATGGGCCTGGCAAAAAATGAAATCAGGACTTTGAACTTGTAGTGAATTTTTCGCTGTTTAAGGAATTATTGAGATTGCCTTTAGAGATAAAGGTGCAGAGTAGGAAGTTCTTTAAGGATGCTTTTCTGAAAACACAAGAGCTCTCTGTGCACCAGCATAGGAATCAAGCAGAGGAGGCAGAAAATCAGCATTGCTGAAGAAAGACCTGCTGTTTAAAGACCTGTGGGAAAAGAGGAACATGGAAAGGCACTGGAAACGGGGATATGTGGCCTGGGAAGAATACAGGGCATGCAGAGATGGGATCAGGAAAGCCAAGGTGTGGAATTTGGTGATGGATGAGAAAAATAACAGGAAGTGATTCTATAGATACATTAGTCAAGAAGAGACAGACCAAGGAGAGTGTATCCCCCTCTGATAAATGAAAAGTGGAAACTGTCTACAACAGGTATGGAATAGACTGAGGTCTTCAACAAGTTTTTTGCCTCAGTCTTCACTGGCAGTCTTCATACATCTCTTTAGGCATAGGACAGGGGAGAAAAGCCATTCTTTTTCTGTTAAGAGGAGAATAAGTCTGAGATCACCTCAAGAGGCTGAATGTGTACAGGTCTATGGGGCAGATGACATGTGTCTCAGAATCCTGAAGGAATTGGCTGATGTGGTTGCCAAGAAGCTCTGCATCATATTTGAAAAGTCATGACTGTTGGGAAAAGTTCATGGTGACTGGAAAAAGGGAATCATCACTCCCATTACTAAGAAATGGAGAAAGACCTGAGAAACTATAGGCTGACGAGCCTTGCCACTGTGCCTTGGAAGATCATGGAATGGATCCTCCTGGAAGCTAAGGCACATGCAAGACAAGGAGGTGAGATGAGACAGCATGACTTCACCAAGGGCAGATAGTGCCTCACCGATCTGGTGTCCTTCTACTTTGGAATGACAGCATCAGTGGACAAACAAAGTGCAACTGATGTAATTTACCTGGACTTCTGCAAGGCCTTTGACATGGTCTCACACCACGTACTTATCTCTAAATTGGACAGAGGTGGATCTAAAGGTTAGAATATTTGATGGATAAAAAAATCTGTTGGATGGTCACAGCTGGAGTGTTGTTGTCAGTGACTCTATGTTCAGGTGGAGGCCAGTTATAAGTGATCTCCTAGAGATCAGTCTTGGGACTGGTGCTCCTCAACAGTGACACAGATGATGGAATTGAGTGCACCTTCAGCAAGCTTGCTGTTGACACCAAGCTGACTGGTGCAGTTGACACAACAGGAGAGGATGCCATCCAGAGGGACCTGGACAAGCTTGAGAAGTGGGCCCACATGAACGTAATGAGTTTCTACAGGGCCAAGTGGAAGGTATTACACTTGGGTTGGGGACATCCCAGATATGAGTACAGACTAGAAGAAGAGATTGTTGAGAGTGACCCTGCTGAGAAGGAGCTGGGGTCCTAGTGTACGAAAAGCTGGACATGAACCAGCAGTGTGTTCTTGCAGTCTGGAAGGCCAACTGCATCCTGGGCTGCATCAAAAGAGAGATTACAGGAGGGAGAAGGAGGTGATTGCCCTCCTGTACTCTGCCCTTGCAAGGCCCCGTCTGAAGTACTGCATCCAGGCCTGGGTCACCCAGCACAAGAAGGATGCTGAGCTGTTGGAAGAGGTCTAGAGGAGGGTCACTAAGATCACAGAGGTGGAACACTTCTGCTATGAAGGAGGATTGATGGAGCTGGGCTTGTTTACCATGGAGAAGAAAAGGCTCTAGGGAGACTTCATTGTGGCTTTCCAGTACTTAAGAGGAGCTCATAAACAGGAGGGAGACCAACTTTTGTACACAATCTGATAGTGACAGGATAAAGGTGACTGGTTTTGAACTAAAAGAGGGAAGATACAGATTAGATGTTATGGGGAAATTTTTCACTCAGAGGGTGGTGAGGCCCTGGTACGGGTTGCCCAGAGAAGCTGCAGATGCATCATCCCTGGAGGTGTTCAAGGCCAGGTTAAACAAGACCTTGGGCAGCCTGATTTGATGCTTGATTTTAGTAGCTGGCAGCCTTACCAACCGCAAGGGAACTGAAACTAAAAAGCCAGTAAGGTCTCTTCCAACTCAGTCCATTCTACAATTCTGTTATTTTATTTTTCTATTGCCTTCTCAGAACACAGACACAGCACCAAGAGGAAAAACCCCAAATTGTCACTGGTCTCTGCAAATGGATTTCAACAATAAGCAGATACTTGTGGTCCTCCTTCTCTATTTTTCCTTTTACAAAATGTAAGTATTGAGTAAATATACAAGTGACAAGATTCTGAGGTAGCAGATATTGAGGTTTTGTTTACATGTACATTAAGGAGAAGAAGGGTGTAGTCCTAAAAATGGGAATCACAGAGAAGTGAGCTAAACATTAGACAGGATTTGAGTGTCCCTCTTGGTTTTAGAGAAAAGCAAAGCACTTCACTCATGTCAAAATATGAACAAAGTTGTCAGCTAAATCTTCATTCCAGCTACTTGCTGTAAAGCCTCCAAAGGGCACCTGTGTCGACCTGGCACAGTGTTCTGTGCCTGCCTCTGCCAAGAGGTGGTTTTCAAGTGCCTTTTGGATGGCTGGAGCCTGTGCAAACAAGCAATTGAAGCGCAATAGTTAAAGAGATGCAAGGGGAGTGTAGTGCTGTGAACTTACTAGGAAAGTTTTTGACTATTTATTTCTGTTATAGCTCATTGGACTTACTTTGGAAGTTTAATGTCAAAGTAAGAAAAAAAGTGTGAGAAGTTCACAGTGTTTGGGCTGGAAATGTTTCATATAATTGAGGTATCACACTTCAGAGAAAAGGATTAAAAACTGAGAAATAGTGCTAAGGAAGTTAATAAAAAAGCAAAAAGCCTTTAGAAAAAGGAGGCAGAAGTGAAAAGAGGCTATTCGGAAAGCCAGCACTCTGTCCTGTGAGTTAGAAGTCAAACATTCCGGTCCATCTCCTGTTGCAAGCTCTGCATTGCGGCTTCTTTCCACCGCTGACTTTCCAGGGCTTCCCAGAAGGACAGCAGCTCTGTTGTGCACCCATGCCACCCTGCCAGGCCTGTGTGAGTCAGTGTATAATCAATGAATATACTAATGTTATAATTAAAAAATATCCAGGAAAGTCAGGCTAAGTAAGATTATTGTAACAGGAAGACAATAAATGGAAAATGCTTACTGATGTAGGTTCACAATATTCTCCACAAGGAGCAATCTCCAGGAAGAGAACCTTCCTCAGTGGCAGTCAGCACTTAAATGGGATTTAGGAGAGGTGGAGCCAGGCTTCACCCTTTTCAGTAGCACAGTTAATTACCTTCACCTGTGCTCCTGTGGCTGACTCATTGCTTGCCTCAGGTCCTCAATCAGAGGTTCAGGCTGTGATTCAGCAGTTCCCATACAGCCAGTAAACTGGTCTTTGATGCTGTCACACTCCTCATGGAAAGTTATGGCTCTGGTGTGCCCAGTCATAGGTTTGGTGTAAGTCTAGATGTATCATTTGCCCTGCTGGATGTGACTTATCAGCACACAGAATGAAATAAGGAAATGGAAGGATTAAGTGTTTTCATTGTAGTATTTGACCAACTTATCTGTGGTTGATGTGGTGGTTCTACCATTCTGTATTAATTATGTTTACATTGAACAGCTTGGAATCATTTATCCATAAGGATAGTTGCTTCCTAACCCCAGGCGGTTAGTGGTTGTCTTATCAGCTAAAGAAAAAAATTACCTTTTGCTAGCTGTAGACCATAGGGAATCTCAGTGATGGCAGTGGGCAAGGTGCACTGTCCCAAGTCCAATTACTGCTAACAAGTAAATTATGCTTTACACATTAACCATGCAATAACCAGACATGGTCGCTATTACTCTTATGAAGCCTGTTTCTGGATTTGATTGCTGGTAAGAGATTTTTTTAGATCAGTTGTTGTTAGCTGCATGATCTGTTTTACGCCACGTATCAGTGGCTTCTATTTCATGTCTTAATAAGTTGTGCTCAGTCTCTTCTGTACTCTTTATGAAAGTATGCATTTTTTATTTCTAGTTTTTGATGTGCTGAAGTTTCATTTTTGTATCTGTTATGTGTATTGAATTCAGGTTCTTGAACTCATATTAGAGGATTTGTTAAATCCTGATACTTCCATGAATTCAAAGGGGAAACAAATTCTGTGCAACACAGATGTAATCAAATGAATGAAACCTCGGGTTTGTGCGCAAGTGTGTACATATGATATTTCTTGTATTTAACTAAAATGTTTGATAGCAGTCCTGATCTTCCTGAGCTCTCTGCTTGTACTTGGCTCAAGGAATAGCAATCTGAATACTTGACCTCCTACCATTCTACATTTTGAGATGACAGTTTTCCATTAAGAAGAGTAACTTAACCACTATCACTAGAAAATAAACTATGCTGGTTTTATTATACAAAATCACCACCATTTAATGACTTTACAGCTATACTGCTGTTGTCACTAGATTATATGGGGCTGCACAAAAAATGGGGCAGTGTTCTGACAGCATATATGAACAATGATTCATGAAAAGTTAGTTGCCAGTACAAGACAAACCCAAATGTGCAAATTAGATTATTTTTGAAATGTAATTACCCACAGAATGGGGAAATGTTTTGATGTGTGCTCATTTCACGTCCTGTGCACAACTATCTTACCACATTTTTTACATTAATGGGACCAACAATGATGGAATCTCAGGAGCAAGGAGTATCTTCCCTTTTATCTGAGAAAAAACCAGTCTCAGTTTCTGCAAGTAAGTGCTTAGCACCACCTGCTCCTTCTGCCTTTTCCTGCATCCTGACCACTTCATTTAAAACCCATGATTCCCAGCAGGTGGGTGTGCTCTATATGTGGTAATTGAAAATAACTGTACTTGAAGAAAAGAAGAAAGAAAGGGGAAAATTTCAAAAGCTAAACGGGAGGAAAAAAAAAAGCGTTTAAAATTAAAAATGGAGGGCTAAGCGGAGAAGAAATAATGCTGAGCTGAAGCGCAAGGAAGAGGTGAATTGTAGCAAGGGCAATATGAAAGCAAATAAATGTTAAAGAATGGAAAGTGCCAAATGAAGAAGTGGAAAAATTAAACAAAGAAATTGTTTTAGGGAAGCAGAAAGTAAGCAAACCAAAAAGGGAGAACAGGTTACATGCAGGTTGTAACTTGGTGTTTTCATCTGTACTTTAGCCTTCCCAGACAGAGTCAGGACTCTGTGAAAACCTCTTTCTTAAATAAGCATTTTTTTTTCTTCCAGTCTGCCTCCTTTTGTGCCCCATTAAAACTGACAGAGAAGTCAGCAGACAGGTGAGGGATACAATGACCAATTGGGAGGTTTTTTTTCTTCTTTATGATGTTTTCTTCCTTCTGTTGCTGTTGTTGGTTCTGGTGCTTTTTTTGTTGTTTTTTTTTTTTAGCCATGTTTCTATATTAGTTACTAAATGCAGAGCAGATGGACCACAGGTAAAGCGTTGGTTCCTTTAATGACAGTCCCCTGGCTTTATAAAGAGGGAATCATTTCTACATTAGGAAATAGCAGCACTGGAATGAAAAGGGAAACTTTTTCACAGAGCCCTAATCCTGTATCCTTTTAATAGTATACTATAGGACACACTCAGAAACAGGGCACAAAAGTAGTGGGAATTTAGGGCTGGGAATTTAGTTTGGCCTAAGCATTGCTGCTCTGCAATGTTGATTTGCTTTTATTCAGCCCTGCCAAACTGAAATTAGAAATGAATTATCATTATAGTTATAGTTATTTCTTTATTTTAAATTTATAATAGAAGAAGAAGAAAAAAAAAAAAAAAAAAAGATGTAGCATCTTAAAGAGAGAATGCTCGGATTTCCCTTCCCAGTTGGGTCAAGTGTTTCTGAAATAGATCTGAACTTTACTTCTGAACTAAACTTTTTTACATTTCAATTGTGAAGCAGCTGCAAATGAACTGTTGTTTGAATGCAGCTAGAGGGCAGTTACATATATTTTTTTTATCATTATGCTCAGTAATCACTTGCGTAGGAGCTGTTAAACAACTCCATGCAGATAGCAAAAATATGTAGTATCTGTGTGGTCTTATTTAAATCGCACACAAACAACTTATAATAGCATTATTATGAACGTCTGGAAGACTCAGCAGCCAAACAAATCAGTACAATCTGAAAAAAAAAAAAGAAAAGAACACATAAAATCTAGTAGATAGCATGGTAATTACGTTTAGATATTATCTAATGGTCAAGAGTGATCTCCTGAGTTCCTAAATGACAATGACAGATTAGCACTAATAAGATAAGCATGATAGTGATGGAAAATGAATCGATGGGGGCAAATCTGTTACACACCAAAAGGATACCAGAAAGGGCTGGTAATATCTGGTAATTCTTTTATCTTTTCAATATTATGTTTAATCCTGTGCTTTCAAATTTCCAGCTGCTTTCAAAAGAGAACATTCCTGTGACTTGAGATTAAAAAAAAAAAAAATTATAAACTTTCTCAGCCTTTTTTTTATTATCCATAACTTGCTATTAACACCTGACATACGCAGATAAATTGTATGCAGATTAGTTGGTATTAATTTTTATATCTATATATTTTTCGCTGCTACTGTGTTTATGCTGTGCATGACCAAAATTTTACTTTATTCACAGTAATCCTAATAATGGCCTCCATTTATCAGAATATTGCAAAGGAATAAAACCAAAACATATCTAATTTCACTAGACTGTTACTTTACTCGAAGATAAGTACTGTAACATAATCTTGCTGAGTTGGTGCCATTACAAAGATGCAACTGATTTATAAATTTACCAGAAATAAGCTGTTGCAAAGGTACCAGTCTAAAGTCTATTCAAATTTTCTGTAGAAGCAACACAATAGGGTAATTTTTTAATTATGTTTCAAGTGCGTGTACAGAATCAATCCTTTAAGTTTGAAATGATTACTGATTTTCATTCATCCTGTAGTGGCACATTTTAATTCCCTAAGAAGGTTAATAACTTTATGTGTTCACTGTTTAAGTAATTCCTTAAATCCCAAATGCTTACATGAGCAACTTTGCTGGCTTGTATTTACTTCCATTGAAATATATTATAGGAAATACCTGTAATAAAAGCGTACTTCATTAAATTTCATTGTAAAAAGCTGTATAATCCTGGAGAAAAAATAAAATAAAAAGAATGCTAATCTCTAATACTGTTTTTAAAAGGGAACCTTAATTCATGAAAAACTGCAGTCATTTTATCTCAATTTCATTAAAAACATGAATAGGTGCTCGTGTTCTAAAGCTGCTGTTGAAGTCAATATAAAAGATTTCCTCAAGGATCAGTGTGGTATCAGGATTAAAATAGAGTTAATTAAAAAAAAATTCACTCATTGGTATTTCTACCTCATGTTGATATTCGCTCATTGGTATTTCTACCTCATGTTGAGACAGCGTAGAAGATTGGGTGTTTGTTATGAAGCTTAGCATTAAAATATTTTCAAACCACAGTGTCATCCAGGTCTACAGCTGTGAGAATGTGCACCATCAAATGGTTATTATTTTGTGGTGGTTCTTAGGACAGTCAAACACCTACAATGCCACTTACAGTCTGGATAAAAGACAAATTCCTCGAACTTCTGAGAATTGGATTTTTGTAAATTATTATGATTAGTAGTAGTAGTACTCAGAAGTGAAACTGCATGAAGATAGAACTAAGATTCCTATATGACTCCATGGAGCTGTGGGAGTTGAGTGAAGCTCAAGAGATGCTGTATCATTTAAAGCAGCCCTATGAGTAATAAAGCTGATAACTGTTCAATGTTGGTGAATAGGTTCTTCTCATTAATTACAGTAGTAAAATTCTTCCACTGATGATGTTGTGTGACCTCCCTCAGTAAAAATATGTTGATATTCTGAAAAGCTCTATGTTAGAGGTGTTCATACACTTATTTACGACTCATTTCATTTATTTACTTACAGCTCATTCCCCTGACATGCTTTAAAGAGACATAGAAAATCATGAAGTAGTTCAAAGGAGATTTTTCAGAGATCCCTGTGAGAAAACTGAAGCAAAGAAGGAATTAAATTTTTCTAAAGCAACATTTTCCTTAGAATTTTAGCTTGTTGCCTACACATCATCAATACTTCATCTAAATATCTGTTGACTTCTTATTTGAGGCCTTGCTCCACTAAATTAATGAGCTCAGTAGGTCAAATGGTGCGTGTTCAGGAGATTTAGAGTTATTTTTATAGCTATTAGAAAAAGAAAAAAAGCAAAAGCAGCTTTAGGCTTTCTTTAACTGCTGAGCCTATGGAAGTTGCTAAGGCAGAAAAACACTGCTCTTTTCTGTACTTCAACTGCAAGTAAAGGAAACTTTTCCATTAGACAGACACAAAGCTAGCTTGTAATAGAGCTACTCCAAAAAAAAAAAAAAAAAATTATATTAAAAAAAAAACAAACAAAACAGAGGGCAATACAGCAAATGATATATGCACTGTAGTCTGTTTAATATTCAACATGAGAAGTTCTTGCTATTCTACAGAACGGAATAAACATGGGAGTTTCCAAAATGGACTGCGCCTGTTTTAACAATGAGGAAATGAAAGAAGATTGAGTGTTGAAGTTTTTTTCCCAACTTGTTTGTTGTTTCTGCTGTTTTCAGTTAAAAAGGAGTTGGAAATGTGAACATTTCTGCCTGCAGGTATTTGGTAAAAGTGATCAGAAAACTGCTAGAAATTGTAGAAGTTAAATGAGTGGAGATTTGGATGTTTCTATCCAAATTCTACCTATTTTGCCCAATTTAGCTATACTTCTATTCCTTATCACATCTGAAAGACTGACTTTTTGTTGTTGTTTTTGGCAGAGAACTTCAGAAAATCTCCTTGAAAAAGGAACGGAAACATGAGGCAGAAACCCATGGTGTCCTGAGAAGGTTACCTGCTGAGGGAAAAAAAAAAAAAAAAAAAAAGAAGTGGTGGGAGACCTTGAAAGCAAAATCATGAAGGGAAATGTGCTTTGTCCCAATGGCAGAAGTCACAGCCCAGGTAACTGCCTCAGAGAACTGCAGGCACAGTTTCTCGCTTCATCCTCATTTCTGTCAAACCTGAAGACTTTTCAATTTCTAAAGTCTGCAATCTAGCGAGTGTATGGCATGCTGCATGCTTTCTCATGGAGGACAGGAAGAACAAGAGAGAAGTTAAATAAATGTTTGATTCCTACTTTGTCAACTGAGATAATATGGAAAGGAAGGGACAAATTGAAAGTTTTTAGAGGAAGAACTGAGACGTCTATTACTGCATCTCTCTGCTTTGTGAAAACAACAATGTGTACTTCAAAGATAATCAGGCATATATAAAATACTTGCTGGGATTAGAGAGCTAACATTTGTTAGGCAGATATCTTGCATAAACTTAACAAGGCTAGGTCAGCTTTATTAAAAGAAAAGAAACAGTCAGCAATGTAGTTATGTTTGTAAGAAAACTATTGGAAAGCTCTGACAAAGAATGTGTGTGAGGGAGGAAAAATAATACTGATTATACTGTAAAAGTAAATTCTACTCAACTCATGCAGTAGGGTTTTGACCATATATTCTAGTGGCCTGTGTCAAGGAGATCCTGATCCTGCGAGTGGCTGTCATTTCGTTAAATAATGTAGGTGGTCTGAAACTAATGCCTCCTATTTCTTTCCATGGAAACTACAACAGATACAAAAAGCACAATAGTACTATTTGATAGAGCTAATTCTTAGCTACAAAACGCTATTTCTCAACTAAACAGAATCGTTAACTATGCATTTTCAGTGATGAACAAGAGCCTGCATGCTGGACTTCTCAAAAAAAAAATCTATTTATCTGTCCATTCCAGCTTCTCTGTCATATTGCATTACTGTTGCCACTGCTGAAACACACCACCCACTGGCTCTCTGTGCTCACATCCACTGTGTGGTCTCTACCAACATTCAGAAAACATTGATGAATGTCTATGGTTGTCACTGTTTCCACTTGGAGGAATTTAATGACACTCCTTTGCTTCACCCTCACTTCTATGTCAGATACCATTTCATCAGATTTCCCCTCTGCTGCCATCTGTCACATGACAACAAAATGTAATAGATTATCACTTGGAAGATTCAGCCTTTACTGCCGTATCACCAATATCCGCCTCTGACGTCATGGGCCAATATAATAAATTACGAGGACATTACTTTTGGTGCAGCCTTTGCATTTTCTGGAGGTCTTGAAATAGTTTTTCATAGTGTGGGTGCTTACAGTTTGGTGATATTTCTCCTTTCAATCTAGAAATGGCACTGAAAATACTTGACTATTTGGCTAGTTAGGTCTAAATGAAAGGTTCTGGGTGCAGTCTCTACTTTGCAGTCTCTGGTCCTAATGTTGCTCTCTTCCTAATGTTCTGCAGTGTCTTATATCCCTCATCTCCCTGCTTCTAACCAATTTTTTCAGGAAGCAGCTATGGAAAGCCATTTGAACAAACATGCTAACATTCTGGGGCAAATTCACATTGCCAAAATGTTAGTTTAAGTCCACTGAAATGCAGTTTGTATTTTTCTCTGTAATACTTTTTGCTATTTTAACTTCAGACTTCTTCAGGAGTGTTCTTATTTAACTGAAAGAACGAATAGAAAATAGGAAGGAACCGTTTATGCTCAGCCTTTATTTCCGCAATTATTTTTTTTTTTTTTGGTTAGCCAAGGTTATTTATTTACAAAAGCCAACTTACAGCATCAGTAGCCCTCAGAACGGAGGGTCTCCTCATGCTAGCATGGCCAAGGCCTGCAGTTCCCCACAAGATGGCGGAGCCCAGTGCCCCGGTCCTGCTGAGGTGCAAAGGCCCAACTGTTTTCTTTCAGACAAATGGAGGAGTTTCAGATAGCTTTACTCCCCATCTTGGATGAAAATAAGTGGTGGAATATTGAATTTTCCATGTTGTAAAAGTTCCTTTTTTATGTTTTGTTCTCAGTCTCTTCTGTTACTGAATCTGTTGGATGCAATGCAGATGCCACATAACCAGATGAATTTTGGTGAGTCATAATTCATATTTTTAGTTGTTTATTAATAACGGTTATAAAGGAGATTGTTGAACAGCTACATAAATGTGCCATATTCCTGCAGCTGCATTTTCTCTTATATTAAATATTGTATTCAGTCAAAGGCGTGAAGGAGCTGTTTTTCCCCTTGTGTTTAATTGCCAGTACCATTGACAGAGAACATCAGTAAAACTTGTGGTGACATTTTCAAGTTTCTTTTGAAAACAGTTATTTTAAGAACTGTTTGATTCAACAGTATTGGCACTTGTTTATTTTATTGCAACATTTCGAGCATGTATGCTTTTGGTTACACAAATACTTATGGAGGGTTTTTATCTGCGTAAATACGCAGAGGCAGTAAAAAATATTCATCAGTCCTCCTTTGTTGGACATTTGCTGCTATTGCCATTTAAACTTTTTTTTTCTAATCTGGGGATTAGGAAGAATTGTGTCTGACAGAGAGGAAAAACCATTCACAAACTTTCAGCAGGGAAAAAATAGTTTATATTTAATTTCAGGTATTGGTGTACAGCTCCTTATGTTTCTGTAAGATTCACTGGCTTTCTACCTTAAATCACATCAGTTACTCTTCTGTATTTTATCTGTATTGAATACTACAGTTTAAGAGTAATTCATCTCTCTTGAGATAAGAGGAAAACTTTGGAAACAGAAGAAATAATAGAAGGATGTTAGAAGAACTTTAGAAATCCTATATTTGTAGCCCAGATTAATGAAAAAGTACATCAGAATACTATCAATTGTTTATGAACAGAAAAGAAAACCTATTGCTAGCAAACAGATTTCTTAAAATAAATCATCTTATAAGCTACAGAAAAAGTGTGCATTTACAGACATATTGCTTCTAGTAGGGGCACATCAGGAAAGACTCTGAGATGCAAAGTTTTCAAGTAAGAAGCTCAATGAAATATGAAAGTAAATGTGTACCTTTTTCCTGACTTGATGTTACATTACTTGCTTCTATCTTGGACCAAAACCAAATGCATTACACTGTCCTCTTATAGCCATTAACATATAATGGACTGTGTTTTCTCCGTGACCTTCTTCCACTGCTCCCTCCACACATGCTTTGTTATGGTGCAGTGATCCAGATTTCTGCTGGATCTGTGAAAATAATGACTTATATTTCCGACTGACTTTGTTCATGAATGTGTAGTTCAGGTGAATGGGAGTTCCTTATGTTTCATTAAATGATATTTCCCTGTGCTCCAAGAGAAAAGTAGACCTTCAGGAATAGGTCTGTAATGATTGTACTGCTTGGATTTCCAACTCCTGGCTGCACTGGCAGTGTGAAAGCAGATGCTCAATGGTCATGGCTATGCTTGTCTGATGTGTTTTTGTGTAAAATTTCTTGAAATGAAGTTGCTGATTATTCATTACCCATGGTGGGACCACTCAACAGTCACCTAATTTGGTGATTCACCATCCAAAGAATCATTTCTATGAAATTTAGCACAGTGGAAACTCTCCATCTCTCACTTTGGGTTCACCCTGTGTGTGAGACTTCGCCAGACTGTCTTCTTTCACAGGTTTTCCTTCTGCATCTACCTTAGATCCTCTTTGCATCTACTACATCATTTGTATTCTAAATTTGTTGCTATAAATGAGAAAAAGAAACATAATTTTTCCCATTAATGTAAAGCACTGTATTTTGCTAGCTATCAGTTCATAGTTATGTAAAGGTGTCTTGGCTCTTCAGTGTGGAATGGTTAGTTCAGGAGCTGGAATTATTTCACAAATCATAAATAATTAGCCTTTATTCAACAATTCACTAAATAACTTAATAAAATACATTTTAAATATAAATCAACAGTTGAATTCATGAAATTCATGTGCTTCTCAGCAACTACTTTTTAAAACTAAATTAATTTTAATGTTTATTAAAAAGTGTTATTTACTTTTGTAAATTGCGGTAAGCAACGACAGCAGAAGTCACCAAACCACAAACAAAAAGCTGTGCAATAAAACTCAGGCAGGTGGTTTCACATCCACAGCTGTAGGACTCTCAGTTGGGCTGCCTCTATGTGAGCATCACTCTCACAAGGTAACCATCCCCTCTAGAGAAACTTGTGTAATAACTGTATTCACTCCGATAGGAGAAAATGTGAAGTAAGAAGAAGTGCTCTCTCATATTTTCCTATACTGATGTTACTCCATTTTATACATATATATATATGTGTGTGTGTGTGTGTGTGTGTGTGTGTGTATATATTTAGTTACGAAAGAAAATTACTGATTTCCCACTTTGGATGCGTGAAGATAATGTATTCTTTGATTTTTTTTCTTTTTAATTTTAGTATCAGAATGCTTTCCCTCTCACTTTGCCTTCCCACTTCATCAATATACTCCAGTATTATACAGTATAGATAATGGTTACAGGCTTCCTTCTGAAAGTACTGAACTTGAGAGTTTTTATGGAATTTATTTTTTGTTGTTTTCTTATTATGATAGATTTTTTTTTCAAAACTTAAAAAAAAAACCTCAAAGCATGTCTTCCTGAGGTGCATGTGGAGAAGCTTCTACTCTTGCATTTGTAGATGCAAGCACTGCTTCTCTATGCTGCACCAAACCTGTCAGCAATTGCTTGCATTTTAATCAATAAAAAGGCTGCAGAGAGCTCTCTATAATATGATGATATACGACCATGAAATTCTTTTTCTTTGGAAAAGAAGGCAGTGGGTGGCAGGGCTGATACTTGTCTATGGTATTTCCATAAGCAAACATCCACTTAGTTGCCAAACATTATTATTGCTGTTTTTCAAATTGCTGCATTTATTTTATTTGCTTGGTAAGTGTTTTGCTAGGTGGGAGTTCCTGCTTATACTTTTTAAAGACAACTGTTTTTGCATTGCATTATTATTATTATTATATGGGGATGAGTGGCTGGATGAGTGTGAAGAAGAGAAGGACCTGGGGGTGTTGGTTGATGCTCAGCTGAACCTGAGCCAACAGTGTGCCCAGGTGGCCAAGAGGGCCAATGGCATCCTGGCCTGCATTAGAAATAGTGTGGCCAGCAGGAGCAGGGAGGTGATTATCCTCCTGTACTCAGCACTGGTGAGGCTGCACCTCAAGTACTGTTCAGTACTTCAGTTTTGGGTCCCTGTACACTACAGGAAAGATGTTGAGGTCCTGGAGTGTGTCCAAAGAAGGGCAACGAAACTGGTGAGGGGTCTGGAGCACAAGTCTTATGAGGAGCGGCTGAGGGAGCTGGGATTGTTCAGTCTGGAGAAGAGGAGGCTCAGGGGAGAACCTCATTGCACTCTACAACTTCCTGAAGGGAGGCTGTGGTGAAGAGGGCTTTGGCCTCTTCTCCCAGACAATGAGCAGGACCTGGGGAAATGGCCGCAAGTTGTATCAGAGGAGGTTTAGATTAGACATAAGGAAGAACTTTTTCTCTCAGAGAGTGGTCAGGCACTGGAATGGCTGCCCAGGGAGGTGGTGGAGTCACTGTCCCTGCCAGTGTTCAAGAGGCATCTGGATGACGTGCTGCGTGATATGGTTTAGTGCTAGTGGTGGCAATGGCGATGAGGAGATGGTTGGACTGGATGATCTTATAGGTCATTTCCAACCTTGTGATTCTATGATTCTACAATGCTATTTTGTTTGTATAAGCAATTCCTGTACACATGCTTTTGAAAATGCAAGCTCCTAAATTATCACATCAGTGATTCCTGATTTATGGTTACTTGAGTACAGGATTGGTTCCCTGTCTGCATTTGGTAGCATTAGACTGCAAGGGAGGACCTAGTTACAAGATCTCATCAGCCTGGCAGGGAGCAAGCAGCTCAGCATACAAGGGAGAAGACAGCAAGAGGCTTCCTTCAAGAACTAATTAAAAAGAGAAAAAAAAGGATTTTTCTTGTATTGCAGGCAGTACCATGGACTTGGTGAGCGCCTGGGGCTACTATATGTTGCTCACTTTAGGCACCAGTTGGATGGCTTCAGTGCTGCTGCTAGAAAATTTGCAGATTGTCTGCAAGGGAGGAGGTTGAAGAAAGCAGTTTTATTCCTAATACATTTTAGTGAGTGATTTGAGTGATTGTGTATGCAGGAAACCTGAGGAGTTTCACAAGTCCTCCTGGGCTGCTTGTTTAGCTAATGTTACATTTTTCCTTTGAATGCAATGATGGACGCTGTGCAAAAAAAATAATGTTATGTCACTGAATACTCTCTAAGCAGAGAAGATGACAAAGAATAGCAATAGCGGTTAGTTTATGAAAGGTGATTAAATCAATGAGTAGTGCATTCTGTGCTTAATGAATATATTAATGTAAATATCTCTCAACAATTCTCTCAAAGCATTTCAATCAGAATTTCTCTAAAATCATATAATAAGCACTGTTGAGTATTTTTTTTCTTTTTTTTTTAATTTTAGTTTGATGGCATTATTTCACTTTTGAAATTACAATTTCATTTTTACTTCTTTAAAATAATAACAGGGAAAAAAAAAAGAGTGTAATAAGAAGCCAGGAATTAATGGCAGTGGCTACTTCTGTTGAAGAAAGGGCTACTGAAACTGGGTTATAGAGTCATAGAATCATAGAATGGCCTGGGTTGAAAAGGACCACAATGATCATCTAGTTCAACAGCCCCTGGTATGTACAGGGTCGCCAACCACTAGGCTGCACAGAGCCATATCCAGCCTGGCCTTGAATGCCTCCAGGGATGGGGCATCCACAACCTCCTTGAGCAACCTAGTAGGCAACCATTATCAATAAAAGCAGGTAGATCAGTTTTTAAAGGCTGCCAATGAACACTTCATATCTTTACATCTTGGAAGCTGGGTCTGGATACTTAGCTGAATATGTATTCTACTTTAGCTCTGAAGTTTTGAGATTTGATGTAGGATTTACTGCATGACATTTTCTGGCCTCTTGTATAAGGAAGGTCAAATCTGTCGATCATGCTAATCCCTTTGGGTTTTAAAATCTTTTAACTATTGTGAAGAAGCTAGCTGCCAATTAACTTCTGTGTCTGGAGTACAGATCTTCAACTGAGAGCTTCACATGCCTATTCTGATTTACCTTCAGTTTCTGGCAGAAGTTAAGAACATCTGGTTGCTTCCTAACCTCACAGGAGAGATTTTCATTTAACTTGTATTTCTTTCATTACAACTTTTGTTTCTGTTGTTTTATATCTTACTTATTTTACTGAAAGACTTTATTTTAGTTTATTTTACTGGTAATAAATAAAGCACACAGGCATTCATGATGAATTTATCCTTAAGTATTAGGATTAAAAAGATAGAAATGAATTTTATTTGCATTTTTTTAATCTGAGCAGTACTGAGTACTGCTATCAGTACAAGATTTTTGTGTTTTCTTCTATATGTTTGTCCTACATTGTTGACTCTATGTCCGTTAGCAGTAGTGCAGCTTTCCAATGAATTGGGATGAGCTTGCTGATTCAGTGACAGAATGAAGAAAGAAGGTTTGTATTTGGTGACAGCGTGGAGTTATGTTGGTTTAAGATGAGTGTAACCTAACAGTTGTCATCTGTTGTTTATTCTCTTGTCCTCTGCTGAAAGAGCAGATCTCTTGTGGTAGGTTAGCTCAATTTGAGTTTTTAATGTGTGTGTCACGGTGTATTTATGGGGCTATTTTGCACTGGTAGAGAAGATAGGAAGGTTTATGTGATGAACCTTGGAGACATCCTATCTCCTGCAAGCTTTCTACAGGAGAGCCAAGAGTTGAGGGTGTTTAGTGCTGGCTTCATGGCTTCACCCTAGAGTGCTCTGAATGAACTGTGGCCTCAAGCTGTGGAGCAATTGCCAGGCAAAGAACAAGAGCAATAAACATCTCTGAAACTACATGGGAAGTCACTATGTGAAGAGGAGAAAATATCCCAAGTGGCCAAAAATAGCTTTCCAAAGAAGAAAGACTATTATGCGTATAGTATATATAAATGTTAAGGTAATATTCATTTTCTGGAGCAAAAAGGTTATATTCATGGTTGTGAGACCAAATTCATGTCTTACTGCCTATGTTGCTGTGCTGTTTTGCTGCTTGTATGTTGTAATGTATACCAAATCATTACAGCTCATCAATTACTTATGCAAACGTCCTTGCAATGCCCAAGTGTTATGATTAAGGATGAAGCCCTTTTTTGGCATAGGTATTTTGTGGGAAACAGGACAGTCTGCAATACCAAGCTGACAAAGAATTACTTCAGACCATAACATAGGGGTGAAACCTCCTGGAGAAGCAGTAGGAGTCTTTTTGGTTGAAAGAACAAAACAAAATAAAAGCTACGTTGCCTTTTGGGTCAACAGCCTGTGTACGCTTCTGTCACTACTGTTTCTAACATTTATGCGTACTGCACATTTTAGGATCATGCAGCTTTTTTATATGTTTTTTTAACCTTGCTGTTCAAAATAAATTGTAGCAAAATGGGATAGGATTTTGATTGCTGTAATCATACCTACCACACTTAAACATTCTGAAGTGTTCTTCATCACCTAATTTTCGGCTATCAGTAGCGTTTATGAGCCACTTTTCTCACTCTTGAAATCATAGCTCCTGCAGCAGAGCACCGTAAGAGGTTGTCAGGCCTTTTAAACTGTGAACTCATGTTTTCAAGCTTTTCAACAATTTTTTGCCTCTTGTTTTGTGGGGAGAGAGGAGAACGGAAGTAGCCATATTGTCTCATGGCTTCTTTTTCTTCTCTGAGTATTCTTTTTATAAGATGCCAAAATTTTAAGGACAACATTAAAAAAAATCATGAAGGAATCATAGGATGTTGTAAAGAAAACCACACTAGAAAATGATTCAGCTGATTTCTGTCTTAGTTTAATGGACACTAATTGTTAATTGGCACTGACAAGCCCAACCTAAATTATTGAACTATTAAGACTTTTTTTTTCTTTCATTCTTTATTCGTGAAGCATCATATTAACAAACTTAATTAAACTGACCACAAAAGAATCTAGAAATAGGAATTCAAAAGACATTGGATTTTTTCACAGAAAGCTAATTAGACTTCAAATCAAGAAGTCTTTACAAACATCTCTATTGTTTTTTGTTAGAAGTAAAGAATGAGAAAAACACCAAATGTCAAAGAATAAATAATAAGGCTTGTAGCATCTTGAATCAATATTGGCAAATCTAACTGGTATGTCTCTGATAAAGGAAAAAGAACAAAAAAGAAGCAGAGAAATATAATGCAGAAATGACAAGTATAATGAGAGTCTTCATTGTTGATTCTCCCTCTAGTCTTATCATTTTATAATTTTCTAGAGATGTTTGTTTCCTTTATTTCCTGTGATTTGTGCTAGTAGGTCTTTATTTCAAGATCTGTTTTTTTCTGAGTCTGGTTTTGCCTTGTTTCTTATTTGAGTGCTGAGGATCATCTGAGTGAAAGCCATTAACTTTCACATGGTTTTCAATCAAGACCTTTGTAAAATGGCCAATTTCACATTGGCTTTAATGGAAAATATAGATTGCTTCGTATTTGATTTAGACCTCAACCTAAGCTTGTTTTCTTTTTCTCCCCTCAGGTTATAAAGCTTCACATGATTTTTCTAAGTATTTTCTTAGTATAAGCATAACACTTGGACAATTGGCCTGCCTCTAATTAGTTTTAAACTGCACTGAAAATGAGTAATGTAGTTTCTAGTCATTTGTCGCAGTTGATATCGTAAAAAGTAAAGCATTCAGTGGGAAATTTCGCTTCCACTGAAGCTGGTGAAAAATTTCCATCAACTTAGCAATTTTTCTTGTATATCGAGGCATGCATATGTAAATATAATTAAATTTTAGATCCTGATCTGCTTTCAGCTCATCCTTGATAGAAATATTGATAATCTTTTATAGAAATATTTACTGCAGCTGTTACAACTGATATTTTGCAAACTGTAGGTTGACTTTTTCCAAACAGATTCCTCTATATGGGATTTTCAACTGAATCAGTCCAAGAGAAGTGAAAGTGACAGTCCTGTTTAGAGATCTTATTTAAAGAATTGAAATGCCTAGTCTTCTTTCACTGATGTCAGTGCCAATTTCTGGTAAGGCAGTAATAACACCTGAAGCTGGGAGAGTTTTATAGGGAATGGGTGCCCTTGAAAGCATTTCTCAGTGTTATTTATATGCTTTATTATTTTTAAATATACTTTTCCAAGCACTTTCAAATTTCAATATTTGCCTACTAAACAAACAGTATATGGTATATGAACAAGTGAAAATATGGCTTTGATCAATGAGGCAGGTTTTCTTTGCAGAAGAGGTAATTTCTGCTTGTTCCACGTGCAGCTGTTGTCAGTGCCTAAAAGGAAGTATGCACAAAATAAAAAAGCTGTGAAGAGGCTATATACATATTATTTTTCTTCAGAAATTATTTTCTTGTTCCTTATGGCTGCAGCTGGAAGATTATGTGTTTCAATACACATAATCTAAAGGCTCAAGGAGGGTTTTTTTTCAAACACTAATACTGAATATGACATATTTCTTGAGACTTTATTGTAAAATGGACTCCCTGTTTAATTTGTGCCATAGCTTTGCTCTCAGAGCACTATTAGCAAGGAATCCTAACACATTAGTGAACACGTGTCTGAGAAGTTTTATGTTTTTATTTGGATGTAGTATTTGTGTCTAGCTTTTGAAAGTGTTGTGCCACACTGCATATGTGCCTCCCCGCTTACACTTCTCAGCCTACTTGCACTTGAACACAGAGTTTGCCTCGTTTCTCCTCTCCTCTCTTCTCCTCTCTTTTGCAAAAGCAGTTTTCGTTTCTTGGTTTTTCAGGAATATAGATTGTTATTTTTTCATTCCTCCACTGAAAACCTGATGTCACAAATGCATTCAGAGTGAACACAAATCTTTAGAGAAATGAGCAGATTTATATTTACTGAAAATCATTACCATGTTACCTTTAGGAGCACGAAAAATGTAATGGCAGAAAATTATTCAAACCCCATGTGTCCTGACTGCAAAATGAATTTGTAGAAATACAGAGCATAATAAGTAAATAGACTCACTAGGCAGCGTTTTCAGTCTTATGCTGTTTTATTTAATTATTTTCATTTAATCCTGTTTCATAGAAAACATTCGCTTCTGCTTCTCTACATGAGCATATGGTCAATATATGGATATCACAACTACATCTTAATAACCAGCTGCTATTCGTGTGTAAATCAGGACGGCTGAATAGCTGGCTGGCTGGAATAATAAGCACAGTGTACTCAGTGCTTACATAAAAATGTTTCTGAATACTTTTAGTCAATTGCCATTTAATTTGGGTAGCTGCAGATCCTTACCATAGATCATTGATAAGTCAGAGTAGCAGACAGAAAGGAGTTTAATGGAAGTATGAAAACTCTTGGGAGGACAGGGATGAAGGAAGCTCACTCTTTCTTCTCTGCCACTGTAGATCAAGGATTGGTTGGGTGGGACAATAAAAAGTTTGGGTGGGTTTAGCACAGTTAAAAATGCTAGAAATTGAGTAATTGAATGACTAATACAGAGTGCAGATGGGGCTTTCTCATCACAAAAGTCAGTGAATTAAAGTCTTCTCTTTCTGCATTCAAATCTAATAAAGTCCTTTTGATTTCACCGTAAATGACTTCACTTCTGAGCTAAGAAGCAGACAGAGTGGTGAGGTTTGTACATTTGGCACAATTCAGTCAAGTCCTGTTTAAAAGCAATGTATTATGCATACACAAATTTAAAAAAGGACAGTTATGAAGACACATCTCTAAAAATGTGCTTTTGTAGTGAATAAAACAAAATGATTTCCTCATACTCTTGTGCAAAGTGGGTGGCTGCAAAGCATGTGCATAGATTTCTGGAGATACAATATAAAGGGGAGGATAATAATAATCTTTTTCTTTCAATAAAGAATCTGCACAAAAATTCCATCAGCATTTTGCACAGTATGATAAAAAAAAAAATGCATTAAATCCTCAGCATCAACAGAGGTTCAAAGTGAGACAGAATCAAGCTGAGGTACCCATAAAGAAAAGAAATAGCTAAATGGATATTAGGGAAGTCAAGATAACTACAAAATTAGCAACACAATAGCTTATAGAGTCTGCTTTTGCTAACAAAAGGCAATCATTACCACCTAGCATCTCTGTACAGTCCTGGTAAGAAAAGGTAGTTACATTCTGAAATGAACAAAATAGCATGGTTTCATGAAGATAACTTAAATTTTGAAGTTAAGGTACTTGAACTTGAACTTCTCAATAAAAGACTTTCTGATGACACCGTCATGCTGAAAGTGGTCTCAAGTAGAGAATAGGTGCTGACTGCATTACTCAATTTCTTATCTTCACATCAGTGACTCCAGTGGTATTCTTAAGGGAGACGTTTTTGGGCTACTTTGATGCAGGGACCCTTTGGGGCACAATTGCCGGCAACACAGAACTGGCCATTGGGACACTGATCCTCTATGTCTTCTGAACATCACCGCTGGGCAGAGAAGACATGGAAAAATTTCTTGGAAAGTGGAATCTTTCCTGAAATGAGTATTCTATCCTTAGATGAAAATACCATCAAATTTTAAAATAAAAAGGGTGTCAGTTGACACCCTGCAATTTAAAGAGTTTTTGCAAATGTTTGGGTACGGAGGTGGCCTCTGAGCCCCAGAGGTCGTCAGAAAGCTTTCTGAAGCAAGATGATGCATTTGCAGTTAATGCAAATTTCTTCCAGGGAGCAGAAGCAATTAGAGCTGGTCTTGGATTCAGTGTGAAATCTCAACCCAACCAAATCTGTTCAGGTTGTTCTGTCAGCTCTTAAGTAATGAAAAGAAGTCAGTCTCAGGGAGCAGACAGTGAAATGCAGAAAAGACAATTCTTTTTGACAGGGTGCTCCATTAGCTCGCACTGAGGTCCCTGACGGGGAGAAATAGGAACCCTCCAGCTGGCAGCTCTGGAATTAGGAAACATAAGAGGTGGCAGGGAAAAATCTGCATTATGATAGCCCCAGAAAGTCTTCCTGATGACCAAAACCTGATGTACCCAACTCATATCTGTTCTAAGCAAGTCTGTCCATTGAATAGAAGCCTGTGAATGCACTTGACAAGTAGCTAGCTCTGGCTTGGTTGTTTTCAATACCATCATCAGTAGGAGACAGAAATTGTAGAATCATAGAATGTCTTGGGTTGGAAGAGACCTTAAAGATCATCTAGTTCTTACCTCCTGCCATGGACAGCATTGCCAGCTGCTAGGTCAGGCTGCCAAGTGCCCTATCCAACCTGAATGCTTCTAGGGATGGGACATCCACAGCTTCTCTGGGAAGCCTATGTCAGTGCCTCTCAGTCCTCCGAGCAAAGAATTTCTTCGTAATGCAATGTAAATCTCCTCTCTTTTACTTTAAGACGATTTTCTTTTGTCCTTTCACTGTCACATCATGTAAAAAAAATTCTCCCTCTTGTTTCTAATCTTCTTTAAGTACTAGAGGGTCACAGCAAGGTTTCCCTAGGGCCTCTTCTCCAAGCTGAACAAGCCCAATTTCCTCAACCTTTCTTCACAGGAGAAGTGCTCCAGCCCTCTGATCATTCTCATGGCCCTTTTCTGGACCTGATTCAACATCACCTCATCCTTTTCATGCTGGGTGCTTCAGGCCTGGATGAAGTACTCCAAACAGGGCTTCACAACAGCAGGGTAAAAGGAGACAATTACCTCCCTCACCCTGCTGGCCAACCCCAGTTGCAAATTTATAGCACTCAAGAGCAATGTAGTACACAGACTAAAATGGAGTAGTGGCAGAAGGCTCCATTCAGCTTAAAATTTTCATAAGTCACTAAAACCAAAGGCCTTCTGTTCACCTGGTGGGAAGTCTTTTTCTCACTGATGCCATCTATTAGGTGACTACTAATGCTTCTGGTTGAAGTAAACAGAAAGACATCTACAAGGACAGCTCTGGAAGTAATGCCTTCTATTTCATGATGTTGGTCCCTGACATTGGAGGTGGATGTTGGTGGTATGACAGTATAGAGGCTGAACCTTCCTTACAGTAGTCCGTTACATTTTCTTGCTGTGTGATAGATGGCAGCAGAGAGACTGTCTGACAAAATGGTATCTGACATGGAGTGTGTATGGAGCTTTGTGTCATTGAATTCCTTCATGTGAAAAAAATGATTCCCACTGACTCACACTGACACTTGCTGAATGGAGACCAACCAGTGGATGTGAACACGGTGAGGTGGTGGGTGATGTTGTTTTAGCAATGGTGACAGCAACTCTGGTCACCTCCGCTGAAGCACACTTTTATAAACATGGCATGCATGCTTGTATAATCAATAGATATCAAGATGTTATAATCACAATATAATTGTATAATCAACAGATATCAAGATGTTATAATCACAATATAATCAAGAGAGTTAGGCAAAATAGACAACGATCACAAAAAGAGAATAGGTGGAAGAGCTTACCCTTTGGCTGAGCTCACCACAAAACACCAAGAGAGGTGACCTCCAGAAGAGATCCTTCCCCTCTGGTAGCCAGCTCTTAAATAGGTCTAGGAGGGGTGGAGCCTGGCTCCACCCCTTCCGGCAGCACAGGTGAATTGCCTTCACCTGTGCTCCTGTGGCTGACTCATGGCTCGCCTCAGGTGATCAATCAGAGGTTCAGGCTGTGACTCAGCAGTTCCCATACAACGCTCTTCTTCATTGTTCACAAAAATGCATAGCTAATGGTGGTGAAGATGTTGAAAAAAATAGTGTTTTGTATCTGAGAATCTGCTCTATCAGATGGTATTAACGAGATTTTTCTAGCTGTTGTAGTTTCTGTGGAAATAAATAGAATGCATTATTTTTGGAGCAATTTACATATTTTGAGGTTTGCTTTTTGTAGTTTTGTATTCAAAGTTCCTTATTGGTCTCCACAAATCAGAAGCTTTTATTCATTAGAAGTACTTCAAAATCATATTTCAGATCTGTTCAAAATGCAGAATATTAAAGAATAGGTAAAAAGCACTGCAAAAATGGGAGATTAAGGAAGATGTGAACTATTTTATTTAGACCTGATTGCATTTTCTTAAACATAAAGAGAAGATTAAAATCAAGTAACTCAAACCTTTATGCAGTTTGTCTTTGGGCACAGGGTATAGGTAGAAGCAGTATCTGAGATCACTGTGTCTCTCAAGCAGCCTGGAGAGAGCCAGTGTCATTTTGTTTAAATTCAAAACATGTTCTGGCAGCACATGCCCATCTGCTAACCCTCTGGCTAAAAGTCAGGTCTGCAAAAGTAATAAAAAGATGCAACTCCTGTTTTCTAGTATGATTTTCGCCCCTTCAGACACCTCAAAGAGCTTTTTGGCTGCCTGAAGTATCTAACAACACAAGAAATAGCTAACAAAGGCAAAGGGAGAGAGAAAGAAAAACAGCAGTCAAAGGGAAAAGGAGGACAAGGACAACAAAAGAAAAAGGCAGCATGTTCTTACAGGACTTTGGGTGGAAGTTGTTGCTGTTCATTTTGTTGTTGGAATTTTTATGGAGGGAGACTCTTGTGGAAAGATCTCAAGGGAAAATCAAAAAATTACTGAGGAGCTGAAAAACAGCAATACTGATTATTTTACCAGTGAGTAATTAGAAACATATTTTAAATATTCTGATATATGTTTAAATGTTTTTGTAGTTTAATGATTTTTTTTATGTTTTATTTTTGTTGCCATGTGGAAGATGGCAGCAGGGGAGGCAGTCTGACAAAATGGTGTCTGACATGGAAATGCGTATGAAGCAAAGATGTGTCACTGAATTCCTCCGTGTGGACAAAAATGTCACCTATTGACATTCACCAATACTTGCTGAACATTGATGAAGACCAGCCTGTGGACGTGGGTGGTGCATTTCAGCAGTGGTGACAACAGTGGGTCACCTCCTCTGGTGCAGATTTTTATGAGCATGGCATGCAGTCTCTTGTTCATCACTGGCAAAAATACACAGCACAGGGTGATGTCCTATGTTGTATGTGTATATGTGATCATAAGTAGAAAAACTTACATGCAAAGCAGAATAATCATTCTTATTGATAATGAGCAGAGTAAATACAGGAAAAAAAAAATAAGATTAGTGTTAGAGAGTGTGGGAAGCAAAGTGGCAGAGATGAAATCATAAAGGCCTTGTGAATGTTAATGTATGGATGTTAAAATGTTGAAGCAAGTGTATCTCTCTGAGGAATGAAGGTAAGTGTAAATGTACCTTATGAGGGACCTGAGATGGAGTTAGTAAGACCTCCCCCCCCTGCTCTGTAGGAGGAAACAAATCTGACTGACAATAGGATTCAAGTTCTTTGGACTATTGAAGTTACAAGGATTTTGTCTTGAAACTCTGAAGATGTTTTTTGTCATCCCAGTAAGGGCCAATAAGAAACTCAGAGATAATTTTGAAGAAATAATAGAAGGAATGTATGGGAACATGGAGGATGGCATGATTTTAACTGTGAGCTTCATTATTTTAAAAATAAAATACAAAGTGTGAAATTGTAGAGATGATAGATGTTCTTTTTAATTTTTTTCAGTTTGTTTCTGAAATAATTTTTTCACCAGTTTGAACTACAGATGGGTCTCATGGGGTTTGCTTTCAAACATAAGGGAGATATTCAGGCTTTCAGATTTCATTACCACTTTCCTCGTTATTGTGTGCCTTGAGGAGCTATAAATAACACATGGCTAATTTGTGAATATGACACGTTCCAGGGGATATGTGTATTTTAATCAGGGCACCTTCTGACATTTGGTAATTGGTTCACAGATTTGTTATATAATTTCATGATTATTAAGTTGCTAGGAGGAAAAAAAAATTCTAAATTTGTTATCCAAAATCTGCCCTCGTTGGACCCTTGTAGTATCTTTGTTTCTTGCAGGTCTAACTACAGATTTCAAGTCAGTGAAAATATAAACTATTGTTCCAGTTTTTTTTGGTTTTTTTTTTCTATTTCTTATAGTTCTAGTCATATAATTAGTAGCTGTTTTCTTTATGACATACTGCTTCTAGTTAAAACTTCCTATTTGTGTGTCTATCACTAAAATGCTTGCTTTTCAGATATATTTATATTTGATCTGGTGAAAAAAAAAATCACTTTTTGTGTTGAAAGTATGTGTTTGATGTGGGGATTATTGTTTTTAAGAACAAGTTTTGCTGGTGTTCAAATTATGATCAGTTGCCTTATATTCTCTGAAACACCCTTTGAACATCTGTACAAAGTGACTGCCCCCTAAAACCATTCTATTTCACAGAATCACAGAATGGCCCGGGTTGGAAGGGATCTCAAGATCATGAATCTCCAACCCCCTTGCCACAAGCAGGGCCACCAACCTCCCGATTTAATACTACACCAGGTTCCCCAGGATCCCATCCACCCTGGCCTTGAACATCTCCAGGGATGGGGCATCCACACGGTTTCAAGCTGATGTAAGTTATTTAATCATTATGTTCATACTGAATTTCTTTTTATGGTTTGATCTTTTGAACGGAGATGTTGTAGTGCTGAAAGGTGCATTTCTCAATGCCTGGTCATGAAGCATCAGTACAACCAGGTTGTTTTTGTTATGGAAATCCATTGATTTTGGTAGAATTATTCAAACTCAGAGTCTGCAATTTGTTATTATTAATGCTGTTATCCATATTGAAAGTCTTGTCTCTGATGAGGCTGTTGTGACAGTTGCCTCCTCCAATGGCTAAAGGGCAGATGGTGCATGAGGCTGTCTGTTCCCTGGCCTTGGCACACGTGATTCCTTGCTCCAGGGGGTGTGTTTCTCTTGTGCCAGACAGCACATTTATTTATGCAGGCTTCACAGAATATGGTTCTCGCCTTAACAGTGAATTTACATCATTTGCAGCACAGATACACTTTCAGGTCCTTTTGCAACATAGATACTCGGTTTCTACCCACAAACAAGTCCGAAGAAATTTCATTAATATATCAGTCTGACTTTAGTTAGATAAGCAGGCATCATTTACTTATTCAAGCAAATATTGATACAATTACTTTTTATTTATTTATGGTATCTTTGAGGCTATCCAGGTAATGACTAATGCAATGATATTGTGCTGACTTTAGCTATGCAATGCTATAACAAAGAGCATTTTTTCAGTGACGTGCAGTATTGCAATTTCTCTATGTACTTAGTGTTGGCCATAAAATAGAGACTTTTCCTTGTGGTAGATTAAGGAACATCTTTGATGTTTCCATTCAAAGAATATTGCTTTCATAAGGTGAGCATTAACAAGACAGTAGTGACACATTTTCATGACAAGGTTGCTGACTGAACAGATCATTAGAGAGAAAAGAATCAAAGCTACTTCCACATGTTATGTTTCAGTGAGATGTAAGTACGTCACTGACAAAAAAGCGAAGGTAGCAAACATCACATCAGGTAAAGCCCACTCCTCTTGTCTTCCTCTCCTCCTCATTTGCTTGTAGCAAATCACAATCTATTTGCATTTTGAAAGAGGCATGTTGGAATCTGCCTGCAAGGGTTAATATAACTCTGATAAGAGATTTATGAATACAGGCTGTCCTTTGTTACTAGTGGTCATGACAAATTACAGAATCACAAAATTAAGAATTTAGTTCTTAATGGCTCTCCACTTCTGTCTGGAATTGCTTTTTATTTTTTTTCTTTCCTGTAAAGACAAGGCACGCATTTAAAACCAAATGTATTTGCGAAGCACAGAAAAAATATAGGTGGTTCAGCAAAACAGAAAGCTTCTACTGTTACTTTGCAAAATATTCCTAGTGATGCTGTAGTCCCAAGCACAAAATTCCCTTCAATTTAATTAGCATGTAAACCTATAGTTCTCCTTTGCTACCTGTATCAACTGATAGGAGATCCAATGATTTCTTCTAGGGATATGCAGTGTAAAACCTAGAGCCCAAGGGCAGGGAAGCTAAATTAGCTTGTAATAGCAAAGTATTCTGCAGGCAAGAGAGGTGCTTATGTTGCGATATAATGTCTTTTGAATATGTTGGATTGTCATTACTCACATTCATCTTTAAGTGCTGATCAGATTCTTGTATACCTGAAAGAAAGTGAGGAAGAGCTGCCCTAAGTTAAATGTTATGCAGTAGGGTTGTAAGACATGTAGCCAAAGTGTTTCTCAAACTTTCTACAGATACTCCAACATATTTGAAAATTTTGACAGAAAAGAATAGGCAAGGGCAATGATGATTGATCCATGTTTTTAAGAAAAAAATTGAAGCCATATTTCCACCAGAGGCTTTAGATGGACATTGATATATTTATCAAGAAAAAAAAAACAAACACAAGCACAGCCTTTGCATCACTAACGTTGTAGCCTGGTGCCAGAATTTACAGCTGTAATGTAAGATTCATTGCCACTCTCTTTATTTATTGGAAAAATCTCTTGCAGCTGAGCAAAGGCATAAATATAAAATTAAATCACGAAAACTACTTCGAACTAGCGCTAAAGATACTCCTTAAACTCATGGGACCAGGACAACATCAAACTAATGCTGAAACACAATTGAGACAAACGGTTTTTATTTAGCCACCCATTATGCCAAACATCACTTTACAGTCAATATGTAAAACCACAGATTATTTGAGAGTATTTGTTATGTAAGCTCAACTAGGGTATTCGAAGACAGCATGTTCAATGAAGATACTTCCATGAATTTCTGTCCTTACGATGTCTCATTTTCGTGTCTCTGTAAAATTACTTTTATAGTGTGTTTTACTAGTGTATAATGCAAGGAAACTTTATATGCTCATGAAAAATGGCTTTATAAACTACTCTAGTCTGCCAGATGATTCTTAGACTGCATAGATATGAGTATTAATGCCTGCAATATGTTGATAATATTTGTCCTTTTAGGTCAGTACAGACTTCTGAAGTATTTACAGTCTGCAAAAATAGTGTCACAAGTACAGAATAATAGTTATTGAATATTATGGGTTTATAATACATACATATTTAAATATTTCTCATAAAAAATCTTCTTAAGAGTGCTAGTCTTAACTGCTGGACAACTTCAGAGATATGTTATTTCAATTTAGACTTAATCATAAAAATCAGTACAAATTTTATGTAAAACATGCAAACATGTCTTCTTGCTCTAGTCCTGCTTGGTGCTATATGAATGTCCTGCACATGCTTGTGTGGTTGCACCTTTTGAACAGATACCACTTGGAATCACAGGACATGTCAAAGGCAACTCTCAGAGCTGAAATCAAACTGACTGTGGGACTGTGGGTAGGGCTCGTGTGGGCAAGAGGGTCTGATTCCAAACTCATTCCTGTGTGCAGCTCCCTTGGGAAAGCTACTAAAGATGTTGCTGCCCACCATGAGCAGAGTGAAAAGGCAAAAAAACAACTGTGTGTTCTTCAGTCAGCCAATGAGGGAACTAGGGCCAGCTAGATTTCAGGGATTTTAAAATGGAGCAAACAACTTCTTCTGTGTATGTAAATGATACCGACTTCAACTTTTTGATGCCAAAATGTAAAATTTTCTCTACCACTTTAATCATTATGTTTGAGTACTTAAATCTGCTCAGTCTTGAGACAACGGAAGAGATAGAGATCTGCCCTTTCCCAGTCATGCTTGATTTCTTAAAGCCTTATTCAAGTCCTGCTAGATGCAGGCCCCACTGAAATTGAAAGAAAACGTTTATGCTGACTTCAGTGCTTTCTTTGTCACATCTGCAATTGCCACTTTACCAAAGACCTGACTATAATTGTCCTTAAAATGTCTCTATTTTTGGGATATTCTCACATCCTTGTGTTACCTTACAAACCAATGGAGGACTTCTTGCTTTCTGTCTTAATACTTCTTGCGCTAAGACATCTTATGCTTATCTGAAGCATGAAACCATTCAGTGGAAATATCTTTCAGGGATATTCTGAGCTTTCCTGGAGCATGATGTACTGTGTGCTTTATAAAGAACTGAAAAGAGAATGGTATAAAATAGATGAGAGTATATATGCTAGAAAGAAAAAGAGATGTGGAGAGATGAGAGTCGTGTGGATGAGAACCTGCATGATGGTTTTGCGATCAGTAGAGGTCTGGTACCTGGCTGAATAAGAGGAAAACAGGAGAGAGCAGAGGGTAGCACTGGCAGAAACCAGAGCTAGAGATATTGCCTTGATCACTCATGGCCATGGGAGGAGACACACGGAGGATCAGAGCTACTTTCTTGCTCTAAAATCCAGGCGAAGAGGTCAAAAGACAAAACAGCCCCAAGAGCAATTGGTGCTAATGTGCTATTTTAGATAATGATGGTCCTCATTTCTTATATAGTGACTTTTCATCTCTAGATCTCATAGCTCTTTATCTCAATTTTTCAGATTGCAAAACTGATTAATTACACTAGCAGCATTAGTATAATTAGTGCTGAGTATTCTCCAAGCTTCCTCTTCTTTAATCATCTGGGCTTTGAACCTGTAAATTGGAACTAAATCCCTATTTATCAAATAGCATAGATTTTAGCATCTGCAGAGGGTAGATTTTTGTTTATGTTGCTCTATCTTAAACTCAGATATTGTTGTAGAAGCTTTGGAAATGTGTCTGTGGGAGTGTACTGAAAATAGACCAAGATTTGTCTGTCTCTCTCTTTTTTTTCAGGTTTTTTTTTTTTTTTTTTTTTTTTTTTTTTTTTGGTCACATTTGATCTCTTGGACATTAAGCATTTTGGAAGGGAAAGGGAAAAAAAGAGCAGTACTATGTGTGCTTCAATGTGTAGGTGGATTGAAATGTCTGGTTTTATCTATCTGGGATGCATAACAGTTATCACACGAAGTGAAGACAAATTGTGCAACTTAAAAATGACAAGGACAAGGGAAAGGCCTTTGTTCTCATCTGCTAGACTTCATGTCAAGACCTTGTGTCACCAATATTTACTTTCAGAGAAAATTGATGAGATTTACTTGGAGACACCACAGTTTATATGGCTCGGTCTCTGGTCTGCTTTCCATGCCTCTTGGATTAGCATAGGAGGTTGCCTTAGTTTTCTTTTTCCTCTTCCTAGTAAACCGACCCAAGTATCTGTGAAACCTCAGGATTCCGTAGCTTGCACCACCCTCCTCTTACCTCTACCTTCAGCTCAGTACTGAGGAGCTTCTGTTGACTCCTAATAGCAGCAAGTTCTCTAGTTTGCTTTTACTAGATCTTGGTTATATTCTGGTAATTCTTCGATTTTTTAATTTTGTTGTTGATATAACAACTCATTCTTTATCTACAAATGTGGAAATAAAAGCATGGATGGCTTACTGAAGACTTTCAGAAATTGCCTACCATGCTTACAATGTTATTCAGAAACTGAATCTATATAAAAGAATTAGGGAGAGAATTTCAATGGCCAGTCAGGACAAGTTGGAATTGTCTCTAATCAACAGTTGACAGAAGAAAAGAAAATATATGGAAGCAATATATGAATATTCTAAAAAAAACCTAAAAGATACAAAATCTAATGTAGAATACTGTTCATTCTATGCTCCTTGTATTACTGAAGTCTAGTTGTGATGACATATCACACCTTCATAGGAGAGGAAAGAAGTGAACCACAGCTGTGATTAAATGATGTAAGTAAGGGAAGCAAGCAACTTGCTTCATCTTAAATGGTTCAGCAGCTCTAGGAGCTGATAATTCTTACCCTTTCTTTTGGGGCTTTTTAAATTTTCCCTCCTTAAAATGCTGTGAAAGTATTTACTAATTATGATGAATAGTTTTTTCTAGTTTCAGTTTCTCGTATATAAAAATCTTTTTTTGGCACACATATCATATAAATGTCTACTTAGTTCAATGATTTACTATTGATTGCTTTCATTAAGGCTATCCTATTACTCATTTGCTTCTAACTCTGGCATGTCTTTTCTGTGTTTAAATTTTTAATGTTCCAAGCTAATATAAAGATTTCAAGGTTTTAAGGATGCATGCTCAGACTTATTATATTGCCCTAATAACTAGCACCAGAGCATGGACAGGTGCTGACAGCTCAGATGGAGACAGTCCCAGTGAGGAGAGGGCAGGGTTCCCCCACACCTCTTTAGGTCAGTGGAGAAAACATGGGATTTACATGTGCACATAAAGAGCCCAGAGGAGAAGACCAAACCAGGGGTCTGATTCCAGGGCATCGAAAGCTGGGAAACAGATAAAGATGCTCTTTTTTTAAAAAATTTACATATAAAAAGTTTTAAAATTAGAATTTAACAATGTTTTGCTGTAGTCTTTGCTACTTTGACAAGCTGATAGCAACAGGGAGCTTACTTTCAGCTTTTTCCTGCCCCAGTCTAATCATCATTCTCTGGGAAAGTCGGTGTTATTCCGTAATTCACCATCTCCCAGCACGTTACCCATTACATTATTTTTTTCCATTTTTACTCAAAATGAAAAGAAACATAACAAGAGGAAAAAAACACACAGTCATACACCCTGGTTCTGTCCTGAACCACTGCTTAGGTAAACAACTTGCCTGAGATCTTTAACTGTTGATCATACTGTATTGGAATACAAAACATTTCGACTGTGCCAAAACCATTTCTTTTAGTTTATTAGAGTTAGATTGTAAGTAATTATCTGCTACACAGAAGTGGTTGAGGACCTAGAGAGTAAGGGGAAGAGATGCTGGGTTGAAACAGTGGACTGTGGAAGCTTATCTTCTTCTTCCCACCCTTCCCCACGTGTGGACTGACTCTCTCTGATCTGGTTCCAGTGCCAAACAGGTTTCTGTTTGTAACAGGGTTTTGAGGGATACCTGTAACGCCTGGTGTCTCCACAAACTTCTGTCCATTTCTGAGGGTTTCCACAGACATGGTACTGTGAATCAGCTGCTGGCCTTATCTTGTTCAGCTAGGCATTTCAAATTTATTTAAACTTTATTTAAATTAGGTGGTTAAGTAATTATCATGTTTCTATCATTTAAGATATGCTTAGTCTTCTTCCTCTGTGTGTGAAATATGTATATATATATGTCTATGTATATAAAGAAATATGTATCTTTAGACATTGATTCATCTTCTTTATTTAGCATTTCAATATTCTATAGGTTGCGTATTTAAATTGCATTAATAAAATGTTGAAGTTTAGTTTCAGTGATATTACTGAATAGGGTATGGTGCAGTAATTGTAATGTATGATATTTAGCAGCATTCACTGGAGATTTAGCATGTATAAATTTTTATTAGAAAAGTAATACTTGCCTGGCAAACAAGGTTATAGTGAGAAGGGAAAATTAATCTCTGGATTTACGGGATCTTTTTATTTTTTTAAAGGGAAAGTGTTTGTGTTTCCATTCCAAGTAGTGCTGGGTCCATGCTTGTCCTCGCCCATTTATTTGTACTCTATGTACCATCAACTGAATTCTTTGTTTCATGTTTTAATTAGACACAGGAAATACATGGTCCTCCTTCAGATTTGGTTCTGTTTTTCTTCATGTATACCTTCTCTATCTGAAGAAATTTTAGGTATAGTTATTTTCTTCAGGTCTTTTGAATCAAAGATGTTCCTGTAATTAAAATCCACTAGTGGATTAAGAGGTTGGAGAAAGTCAGACTGCTGTTGAGGACAAAAACGTGTAATGTGTGTCAAGCTAATATAATTTTTTCCAGAGTTGATGGCTTTTTAGTCTAAGTTTTTAAAGTTCTTTTGTCTACATCAGTAGGGGAAGTCAGCAGGATTGAGTTCATATGTTGTGTGATACTCTCAACTAGGAAGATGTTTGTTATTGTTGAACATAAAAAGAGACTTGACACTGAAGAACCACAGAAATGAATGTTTTTTTTCTTTGTACACTGGACTGATATTCACATTGTGGTGACCTACAGTACATTTCACATATTAAAAGAAAACAAAACAAAAATACTGAACCTAAATTACACTCCTATAATACTTTCAACCTGATCTGACCCACACCCTAACTTCTTATTTATTTGGCATTTCAGACTCTGTACAAGTGCCAAAGAACCAAAGAACTCTGTACAAGTAACAAATTATCCACTTCTGTATAATGTGCTAAATCACACATACTGAATGGTCTTCATGACATTCTTGTGTGTTCATCCCATCTCTTCACTGAGTCTAAGCAGTAGAATGCTGAACACAGTTGTTATTACCTCTATATTGATCTCTACAGGCTGGTGGCGCTGGAGTGGGAAGAAATCAGAAGGGAAACGGGATGTTCTTCAGTATCATTTGTGAAGTGGGAGCACAGGTGGAGTAATGACAGCAATAATACTCTTATCAGCCTGAGAAGGGGGCAGAAATAAGGAAACTATTGATTCTTTTAAACATTGTTAGAATCAGGAATGTATCACTTCCTTTTGAGAAATTAGCCATACTCCTCCCCTCCAATCCTTATTGGATTTTTATAATGAACTTTTATCAGATATCCTATTTTCTGTAAATCATCTGTAATAATATGGCACAAATTTCCTAACAGACAATAGTTTTCTCAGTAAGAAGGTTTATTAAATTCTTTATTTTGTTTTGAAAAATAGCATTAGGCAGTTAAGTCAGAATTGCAAGAAAAGTGATATTTAAAATATGGGTAAAAAAAATGTTATTTGTATTCCCTGTTTCTTTGTCAGACAAAGCATTCATCTTAAATATATGTTTAAATATTTCTCGGTTAGGATTTGATGTCAAAGACCATTAGAGGAGTAGCAAATTCTCAAGTTTAAGCAAAGATGTACACTGTAAACAACTGGGCAATCAGCAACCTTGAGAGAATATGAAGGTGGCAACATTCAGATTTGAGACATCTTTTGTTAATTAATTATTTGAAAGAATGTGATGCTCTGATTTGTATCGTACTGGTGAACACTGGAGTACAAATACAATGCAGTATCAATTATTTAAATACTTGTAAGACAAGAGGCTCAGGAATTTCATCCTTAGACATTCCATTGTTTGTATATCAATATACCAAAGCTTCTGTGTTTTTACATCCTGATGTCTCCTCACAGTCACTCTTACCACTGATCTGAGGAACACCTCTACCTTAAAGGCAGATATTAAAAAAAATATATCTTTGCACAACTCTTAACATCTGTTTCACAGTTTCTTGAAAGATTTAGCATATTTTCTTATGGAATCAGAGAGCTCATTTTCTCTGAAAATGACATAAGTTATTATTTTTTGGGGGTTTGAATCTCTCCCTGATGACTTCATTGAAAAGTGTTTCTTTTCTAGTGTTTTTATCAATAATATCTTGCACTTCATCTTAAATATAATTGTATTTTTAGAGGATAAATCTTTTTAGATGAAGGCTTCAAGTTTCAACTAAAGGCTTTAAATTTAAATTAAATAAGAAATTGACTGATTGGCCTATGTTACACAGTACCAGAGTAGCCTTGTTCATACTTAAAAAAAACAAAAAGACACACAACTTGAATAAAGAGTTAATCTTTCTCTGTACTACCAGATGTGATAATGCATAGATGGGTATCAGTTCTTTGAGAAGTTTCACCATACAAAAGTTGTTCTGCCTCTAATTCCAGTAGTGGTGGGAGATGCAGAGACAGACGCAGTGTTTTATCACCTGGTCAGTGTAAGGTTTGTGCATAGGAAGATGATCAGTGTTAGCTACTTTTCTGTAAACTCTGCAAAGACTCACAGAATGGTAAACATTGGAAGGGACATCTGATCCAACCTTCTCTTCAAGCAGGGCCACCCAAAGCAAACTGTCCAGGGGCATTTTAAGTCAGCTTCTGAAGACATCCAAAGGTTGTTAAGATGGTCCCAAACCTCCTCTTTTCCAGGCTGAACAATCCCACCTCTCACAGCCTCTCCTCACCTAAGAGGTTCTCATGTCCTTTGATCATCTTGGTACTCCATCACTAGACTTGCTCCAGTATGTCTAGGTTTCTCTTGTAATTGGTTATCACTATAAGAATTGGAGCTGTTACTTGGGGTGTGATCTCACCAATGCTGAGCAGAGGGAAAGAATCAATTCTCTTGACCTGCTGGTGATACTTTGCTTAACACAGCCAAACCTTCATTCTGGCAAGGGCACATTACTGATTTGTGTTCAACTTGTGTTTACCAAGACTCCTAGATTCTTTACAGCAGAGCTACAGAAAAAGTCCTGTCATTTTTACCAAATGTAACCAGACAAAGATGATGATGTTTCTCTGCTTGTGATTAATAATTTTTGAATTCCTTTTCATCTACTGCAGTGTTAAAGAGATTGGCTGTAGTTCAGTAGTTTTCCCATTTACCTAGGGAGTGGGGGACTGAAGCAAGTGGGGTTGTTAGCAATTAATACCTTTAGCTATTTTTCTTCTATATGGTGAAATATTTCTGCTTAGCTACTGAAACTCCATTTTTCAGACCTTTTGGGATAGACATCAGAACAGTGTGAACTATTCTGCTCAAAATAACAGCATAAACAATAGCAGAGGAAAGGACAGCACTGGAAAGAATGACATCAGAGGGATTTATTTTCAACCTACATCTTTTAAATCATTTTTACAGTTCTCCAAATAATTCTGACTTCATATACATATAAATAATCACAAAGTATGCGATGTTTTACCAAAGGCACATGGTCCTATTTTTAAAATAGTGTATAATTCTATGAGAAAACACTGAAATAGGATCAGACATTAATTTTTAAAGCTCTGTTCTGTACATTGTCATTTTTGAAGAAAACTAAAGAGACTTTTAGCTGAACTGATTTCACCTATACACTAGATCAGTACTTGTGATTAGTTTCAGTGTGAACAACAGAAGGTACTTTTTCCCATGAATTGCTTAAGTATCAGCTCAAATTGACTGTTTGTCATGCATTTATTACAAAGAATACTTGGTGACATATATAAATATACTGCATTCTCTCAGTGCCTTATAGCATTTCATTGTTTCGATTTTTTAAGTTCTCTTTGCAATGAGAATTCTGCAAATGATGAATTCAGCTTGGTTTCGTAATTGCCATCAAGCACTCAATTGGCATCAAGAACTTCTTTCCCTCAAGCTACTGAAGGTATGTTTATTCTTTAACAAAGTAGAGAAATCAGAAAAACTAAACAACAGACACAATTTTCCTTGAAACTTGCTCTGGTCTCACATCTTTTACTCTATACTCATGTTTCAAAGGGTTAAAACAATTGTTTTATCTATGTGATTCCTGTTCCAGAGGGTAATATTTAGGTTGGATATATCAATCCAAGCATTCAAAGAAAAAAACAGATAAGAAATAGATATGAGGATGCAGATACTGAGAAAATGTGTAGATTCTGGATAATGATTCAAATACTGTGGTAGGATTCAAAGTCCCAGAGTGGCAAAATATAAACCATGCCACTTAGATTTAAATCTGTATTTGCGCATCATAGTAAATTTCATTCTAGGCTTCCCTAGGATTCAGGCTTATGTTCAATGTTTTACTGAACTGAGATGGTAATAGTGACATAGGAAATTACAGCTGATTAATTGTAATATTGTTGACAGGACATACTAATGCAATATTCTTGCGGTACATGAGTTAGGGCAGCCAATTTATGAAATGTAATGAACCTGTAAGATCTTGTGCAACGTACACAGTTTTGTGTAACTGGAACAGCAGATTCTTTGTCCTCACTGCTAAGAAGCATGTAAGGTTCTAGAAAATAACTTGCCTTTGACCAGCAAATCCCCAGTACAAGAACAGTGATTCTATGTAATTCTTGTTCTGGAGTATTTGGGCAGTGGTTATCTGACCTTTTTTACCAAATTGTTTTAGGGATCCTCATGCAAGAATTTAATCATTTTATCCTTTGCTTGGTTTTGTTGTTCTTTCTTTGGTTTGTGCTAGGTGTTAGAAATGTCAAGTGAGCTTATCTTTCTCAAGCTAATCTTTGGGTCCCCATGCTAAGTAACAACTGCTGCTTTAAACTATTTCTAAGTGGATTTGACCTTAAGGTTTACTCACACCAAAGAGGAAAGAGTTGAAAATATGAATGAAGTAATGAGTAAACCACTGTTCCAGAAAAGCTAACTGTCATTTTTAATTTAAACAGATTTTTCAAATGTGAACTTTACAAAATAGACATGGTAGACTGAAGGGGAAGTAATCTCCAGCTACAAAGGGCAGTGCTGGCAGAAAAGTGACCTCTGCATATGGATGGGAGAAAGGCTGGACAAAGATCACTAGTCCAAAAAGCCAAAATTAGCACAAGAAACAGGGAAAATGTAATGCCAGGAGATTATAATGTTTAAAGTAATACATAATTTCGATTGATGGCTTCTTATGTTGGAAGTAATGTGATTGTAGATATTCATTGGATAGACACGTGCAGCTCTTGAGAGAAGTGGTAACTTAATGGCCTGCCCTATGCTTCACCAAGTTGTTTAGTTCTCAGGTGGCTTTCTAAGGTATCTGTAAGCAATCTAGCCAGTGTTGAAGAGGAAAAGCCATTTGTTAACTTCCATCTTGTATCCACCAATCTCTATAGAAAAATAAGGATGTTCCTTTGTTTTGTATATTCCTGGATAAGCACTATGTTGCCCACCTCAGACATTTTCTGTTTAGTGTATGGCATGAGAGAGAATCAGTAAACACTGCAAAATGACAGAAATAAGCATCTTGTCTTGGGGCATACACATAATCTCACAATTTTAAAATATTTTCATATGAATGTGTTACCTGATGTTTATTGAAAATGGTTTTTCTCCAGCTAGTCTATTCTGCAGGACTGCAGTTCTCTCAACAGAGTTGAGAGCTGGATCTGGAACCTGTGTCACTTGTGGGTTGTCACGTCAGGCAGAGTTGTACTTCTGCCTCACGGTGCAGATGTGATGAGCCAGTTGTTCAGTTGCATCATGTGTGAGAACCACAGCAGGAAATGGTGTAATTCATGAAGGAATTGATAAGGATTATAACTAATGTGAGGAGCCAACTAGTGATTAGCTGTTGTAAAAGCTAGGGTGAATACAAAGACTGAGAAGTGCCAGCTGCATGTATCTCTTATTTTAGCAAAGCTGAAACTTTCAAGTATGCGTTTGGAACCATTATGTCCCAGGGAAATCTACAGATGTCAGTGCACTTGTCTCTCAGAGGTGTGCTCCTGAATGTAATATACAACTGGTTCTTACGTTTGCAAAAGAACTAGAGAAATTTTAGCTACTGATCTTCATGATTTGGCCCCTCATCTTTTTATTCATACATAATCAATTGCTACAAGTCTCTGAACCTGACAGAACTGAGTCATTTATAAAAATATAAATAGGAAAAGGCTGTTTTTAAAATTTCCATTTTCTTGTCCATAAGGCATGTAAAATCAACACATCTGCAGAAATGCAAATAGCTTACATGTGAGGACAAGCTGAAATTTAGCATTCTCAGGCAAATTACATTTATCCATCAGCATCCATAAACTGTCTCATCAACACATCTAGGCACTGCTATTTTTGAAAAACCTATTTTCTCACTTGTTGAATGTTTGAATCTGAACTGCTTTTTTTTTTTTTTTTTTCCCTCAAAAATTACTTCTTAGATTGACAGATTTGCATTTGAAATAAAGCAAGCATAAAAACTCCACACTGCTGTGCATGGAATGTAATGAGCCACATATTTTCTGTATGAAAACTATGAACATATAAAAATGAAAGTTTTTGTTAGTTGGCATATGAATTTATGTTAACTGATAGCTGTACATTTTTAAACACTTTGTAGACATTTTACTGCCATTATCTTTTGTCCCGTACTATAAACAAGATTTAGGATAGAAAATGATTATAGATCTATATTTAGTATTGAATTAATCATAGGCAAAACTGTGCTGTGTCCATGCTGCAGTGAATGACCTGAAGTAGGGTCTGGCCTCTGACTTTTGTTTTATTAACTTCCTAGGAGGAAATTTGATCATCACAATTCAGTTGTTGCCATGGCCTGGCTCCAGCATGCATAGGGGCTGCTCCGAAAGTAATGCCTCCTATTTTATTATGTTGGCCCATGATATCAGAGGCAGATATCAATAGTGTGGCAGTAGAGGTTGAACCTTCCCACTAATACTCCATTAAATTTTGTTGCTGAGCAACAGATGGCAGCAGAGGGGCAGTCTGACAATTTGGCATGGAAGTGTGTATGAAACAAAGGGGTAGAATCAAATTCTGTGGATCAACATGCCCACTACCACCTGCATGAAAATTGTCTAGAACAAGAAAAGCATATGAATCACAGAGCTAGCACCTGAGCACTGAAGGATGACCAGATTTTCTGAGCTCTATATGCTTCCAGTTTCTTTTGCTGTTTTTATTATTTTACTTATTTCACTGACAAATGTACTCTGAGTTCACAAGAGTTCCATTATTGAAGGCAAAACTGAACAGATCTGGTATTTCTTACCTTTCTTAAGAAAAAATACTGACAAGCAAGAAGCAAAACATAAAAAAGAGAAAGAAAAAAAGACCCCAAAAAACTAATTAAACTTACCTGAAATTTAAGGACAATTCAAATATGTAGTAGTAGGTATGTATCACCACATACTGAGGTTGCATATGAAATATGTTAGAAATTAATAATGAATATTTCACATTTAGAAAAAATTATATAGTTATACAGTACACACATTTCATTTCATGTTGTTTTTATAATTAGCTGTTCTGTTCCTGATAATAACTTCCTTTTCCTTTTTACAGATGTTCATATATCTTCTTTAATCAGCCAATGTACATATTTGTCTTACAGACAAATGCATTTTATGTTATGTATTGCATCACTGAATGGCTTCCAAAAATTAATTTATATGTCTAGTCTTTACAGATCAACAGAACACCTCTATAAATCTTATGCCCTAGAAAGCGTTTTTTTCTTTTTTTTTCTTCTTCTTTTTTTTTAATAGAGTTAAATTCTCATTCTGATGTTCTGTAATCAGCTTTGTAATCAGAAACACTGTGGATATTTATTTCTTTAAAATATTAGCTTACTAAAAATTCAAACCACTATTTATAAGCATCAGAAAGGAATCTGCATATTTGAAATCATTAAAAGATTGATGAATGGAAAAATCCTGTTAAATTGATTTCTTTACAATAGCCTTTGCAATTAAGCCATGAATGAATACTTGTAAAAATGTTATTCCTTACTCTCTTGCACTAACTGAGATGGATTTCAGCTTACAAAACCATATTTTCCTCTCCTTTAATGGCATGTATGTGTGGGTCAATTATAAGAAACCATAAACACAAGCTTTTTTTCCTTGAAGTACTTGAAGATAGGATCTGATGTGTATTTTCTGGCTGCCTTTTGTTGTAGCAGTGAATGAAGTAGAAGTAACCACACGGAGCAAATATTGGTTTTGTACAGATGTGAACACCTCTGCATTTACCATGGTAAATTAGCCACCTGGTAAGATTGAAGAAGGTACCTGGAGAAGAATGAAAATCCTTTAATCAACAGTGCTAGGGACCTCTCCCTTTGGCCATCTGCCAACAAAATTCATTCTGGTTGGATACAGCTGACCACATAGCAGTATCTAATCTGAAGCAGGTAACTCACAAACTTTATTTAGCATAACTTGGTGCCTTGCTTAGTTAATTACAATCTGCATCATTTCTCTGGGATTTTTCAAAATGTCTAACCTAATTTTACTTCACTAGGATTTAAATCCTTCTAATTCTTTTTTTTTTTTTTTGTCAAGTATAGACATAGATAATTGTTTCCTTCTTTCTTTAGATGTGCCTTATATTAGCTTGTGTGTCATCTGTCTTCCTCACTGTTTACATTCTTAATCTCAATTAAATGACTCTATACTCCATCTTTGGAGACTTTCGAGGTGAGGCTGGAGAAGGCCGTGGGCAGCCTGATCTAGCTGTGGTGTCCCTGTTCATTGCAGGGGAGTTGGATTAGACATCCTTCATAGGTCCCTTCTTACTCTAAGAATTCTACGATTTTATATGAGGAGTTATAAGGAAAGAGTCTGTTCTTTCTCTGTGTGAGAAATGTGTAAAACATTCATAGAAATTGTCAATATTGAGGAAAAAGTGCAAAATGAAACATAACTATATAAGATTGAGGATGCATGCCTACACTCGCTTCTTTCCATAAGGTGGGAACACCAAATAATCTGCTGAGGAGACAGTATGCTGCATACATACACTAAAAACCTGGCTAAATTATCATGATTGAATACGCACAAACTAAGCCTACATCTGATAATTGATTTATGTTTTTTTAATGCAAAAAACAGTTTTTCTTGTTAGAGTATGGGATAAACTACAGATGAATATTTTGATGTTGTTTTATGGTGTGTACAAGAAGAATGTATGTGCAGTAGACATTTCTCTCACCAAAAGTTAAGCCAGTTGAAAAGTCAGCGTTAAAGCAAATCTTATTATTGTTTTCAGCTAGTGATTACAGTATCTGTACAAAAGTAGGCATGCCTTTAGGCTTATTCTTTAAGTGTATTTACTGGCATATGGAATAATAAAACAAACATTTGATAGTTTAGAGCAAGACCAGCATCCAAAATAGGCTCTAAATGACAAACAAATTGGAGTAGGCACTTAACATCCAGAATGAGCCAAACTATGCTGAATTTAGATAGTAAATGCACAAAATTATTATGTATGGGAACATCTTTCTGAGCTGAAAGTACCTGGAAGGAGTAATAGTACTTCAGGGATGTATCATATGTTTGCTCTGTTCTTACTTATCGTTTGACAGATATCTTCACGTACCTGCTGCTAGAGGAAGACTTGAGATACCTGACCAAGTACTGTTTGGCATTTGTGTATTTTTAGTTTGCATTCAAGGGAGGATATTGCCCACTACCTTCCATCATTCCTCTCCTTGATGTACTTCAGCAGCTATTTTGGAATAATTGTAATGCCAATTCTGGGTTAAGTCACATAGAAATATTTTAACTATCTGAAATTGCCATGCTCATTTTACCTCAGCATTCTCAATGTTTTGTGGTGCTTCTGCAAGCATGTTCCACAGTGATCCAGCTCTGTTTAGCCTGGAAAAGTTATGAGTAAAATAGCTGAAGGTCATATGGCTACTATCCATGCATGGCTTAATCCTTTATCAGAACAGAAAATATCAGAAGTGAATTGCAAAGAAGGTTAAAATCTTATGCGTAGAAGAGTTTTGATGTTAGCCGATCTGGAAACAACCAGAACTGAGTGAAATATCTGCAGTGAAATGAAGATGATTATCTCTTTGCTTACTTACTCTGAACTGGTGGAAGTACTGTATGCTGAAAGCATTATTCAAATCAATGTTCATTTAATCTAATCTGATATCTAGGTGTGATTCTGTCTAGAGTCTAAGGAGATTAATGAAACTTTTATTTGTCTAAAACTGGCATAGTCAAAACCAGGTTTATTATGACTTACATTTTTTGGTAGTATAAATACCCAAGCCCAATAAAGTCCACCCTTTGTGCAGTGTATCTTCTGAGTGCACTGAAGTGATATTCTGACCCTGAAATAAAATAGCTAACAAACATTCCAGTTTGACTCCACATGGAATTAAAATTAAGGAGATACATTTATTTTGAGAGAAAGACTGAATAGATAACCACAACAGCTGTAAAACAGGCAGCAAATGGTAGAATGGCCAGACTGTCCATCGTCTTAAAATAAGTAAATAAATAAATAAATGGCCTCTCATCATGAAAAAAGGCTTAAATTGAAGGAACTGCAGCCTAGTCAGCCTCACTTTGGGCTCGAGGAATTTATGAAGTGAGTCATCCGTGAACACACTTCTCGGCACATGAAAGTGGCTGGGAAGAGGCAGCATGGATTTAGCAAGGGTAAATCTTGCCTGACCTTGATATTTCTGTGATAAAATGACTAGATTAGCAGGCAAAGGAGAATAGTGAATGCCATTTACCTCATCTTTAGCAAAGCTAAACTGAAATGTAGTTCCAGAAAGTAGCAAGAACTTCTTAAAGAAAGTTTTAGTGCAGTTAGTCTCTGCTAAGCCATTCTGGGGAAAAAAATCCAACAGCACAGTATGGGATCTAGTAAGCCAAAAGCAAGTATAAACCATCTCTCAATCTAATAAGGAAACATTAGTGCACCTTATGAAATTGCCTGGATATCTCATGGCTGGAATAAGTTTTTTCATTTTGTCACTGTTACCATAATCATAATTTGTGCCTGTCAGATGCACAAATTCAGTGATCTAGAAAAATCTGAGTCGGTTCTATTTGTGTGTCATGTGGAAACATATGTGCATATGTATATAAGTATGTATACATCTGTGATGCACGTATTGTTCAGTAATGAATTTGTGTTATAAGCAATAAAAAGCAGTACTGACTGAGGCCAATGTAATGATGTCTTTTGGTAGTTTCAGCTACTGCGTAAGAAAAAGATAAACATCAATTTCCTATGCATAATTGATAGTGGTGACAATTATTAATTTGCTTTAGTAAGCCTAAAGAATTGAAGCCATGTAGCTAATCTGAATTCTAACATTTCTTTCAATTTTTAAGAAAGACACACTAATTGTACATGTCCATTTTGGTGGTGACTAGATACAGTGGTGATAGATTCTTCAGAAGTGCTGAGAGAGAGATAAAGTTAGGCTAAACTGATGTATTTCATATTATGAGCAGCTGTACGAGCCCTAAATACCATACCCAAGTGATTAATTTCTGAATGGTGGTGAAAAGAGAGGGGGTGCTTAAATAAATCAATGGTGATTTTAATAAACTGGGAGCTTCTAGGTATTAAATCTGTCTGCATCTGATCTGAATTGCAATTACCTGTCAAAAATTCATCCATCATTGCAAGTTGCAGACAAACTTTCTGGCAGCAGATGTTTCAGGAAAGCTATTTCATATGGGAAATATATAGTTTGTTGTATAGCATTCCCAAGAACAAAAAGCAAAGTAGAAAACATTTCATGGATAACAGCAGTAACTTCTGTGTCATATCTAAGCCTAATTTATTGATGAATTTAATATGTAAATGTGAATTTGCAACATAAATCAGTCAATGAAAGACTACTTATAATTCAGATGATCTCAAATAGATGTAGTAATTAATTCAGTTTTTGAGTACTTGTGAAAGCTATAGTATTTCTAATAACTTTAAATTCATTATCAAATGCTGTCTGTTAGGTTAGAAGACTAGTACTTGCATTTCAAAAAAAAGTACTATGCTTCAATCACCATGCTATAGAAACTGTTTGCAGAGCTAGACAGCCTACAAAATGGTGTTCTACTCTCAGATATATGTTGGTTGTTTCTCCAAAAATAACACCTCCTATTTTTGCGTTAGGAAACTACAACAAAAGGAGAAAGGGCTGAATGTGGATTGAATTAAGTATTGAATTCAAAATACCTAAATTTCAGTTTCTCATTTACACCTGTTCCATCATTTGATACATGACTGGTACCATCTCATATGGCAAGAAGGCAACATAATGAACGTTTCTTTGCAGCCATCAGTGAAAATGTCATATAACACTGCTATCTCTCATATGAACATGCACCTTGAAAATGACCTCTGAAGACAGGCTGGACATATGATTAGAAGATTACAGTCCTAGCCAAATGATAGACCAAGAGCTGTTCCACTGCCGCCTCTATCAAAATCCTTCATTCTGTTTGCCAATTATAATAGCAGAATCTATCATTCTTTTCAATTTTCATTATATCAGGAATTTACTTTGTACAATTTCTTTCTCTGTATAATATTTTAAAATCACATTTCACTAAATGTTGTTTCTAACATAATTGAAAACAATTCACTTATAAAGTAAGTGCTGACAGATAGATCCATTTATATCTTCTATATGATATGCTGGGCTTCTTATCTTGTCACCTGTCTGGTGTTTGAGAATTCATCTTTTATATTAGTAGCTCAGAAAGCCTCAGCTTGATACACTATATCAAGTGTGTTAATTTGAGTTCTACTCTCATCATCCTATAAAACTGACAGCTACCAAACATTTGGAGAAACCATCTTGATTTGTCATTTATGCTGCAATATGTCATTTTTCTAAACTCCTCAAAAAGAACAAATGCATAAATTCTTGTGGCCTCTTCCAAAACACTTTGAAAGTAATAGGACTGTTAGTTCAAGAAATGGTGAGTCAGTCTATGAATGCCTAAAAGAGACAAATAGCTTAATATATTATGGAGATTAGGAATTTTCACAATGCAGTCTGGTCAGAAACACATTTTACAACTCTGCCAACTTCCATTTTTATTCCTGTGGTCCATCTTTCTTTGTCAGTGCATAATGTCACCGCACTACATGTTTTATGCATAAAAATGCCTTTAAGAATATATTTAAATGTTGTATTTTCATTAGTCTTCTTTATTTCATTCTTGCTTATTTATGCAGTATTAGCTGTAGGTACTTTGTGCAAATCACTTCTCAGGCTTGTAACGAAAGCTTGTGTCTTCTCCAAAGGGTTTACTGCCTTAACACTGGTCTTTCCTACCATCTGTCTGTTCCCCTCTGCCAAATACACAGAGGAAAACCAAAATATGGGAAGCAAATGGTCATCTGCATTTAACAGTGTAATACATGGGTGCTTGAACTGGCACTGTGCACTAATTAGAGAAGAGAGTCTATTTCTGGATAGTTAATGAGAAGTAGTAAGTAGAGTGTAAATTACAGTGAACCTTGAAAGTAAAGACAAATAACTTTTTTTAATGCAGTAGAGAAGCTGGAGCCAGCAAGGGGAAAATAGAAAGGCAAATGGCATGGAAAATAATCCTGGCAGGAAGCTTCATAATGAGCAAATGGGGAAAAGATAACTCGTATCCAGCCCCAAGCCCAGCAATAGCTAAGACTGAAGGGTGCAAGCCTAAAACTCATCTTTTTCCTCTCTCTGGTATAGGGATCTCAAAAGGACAACTACCAGTTTTAAGGGCAGATGAAGAAGCAAATGCTTCATTCTGAATATGACAACCAGATGACATGGAGCATGCTGAAGCAACCACCAAGCAGTGCCTTGAAGAGCAGTATAGCGTCGGTGTGAGAAGGTCAGATGTTGGGGCATGATTTTCTGGGGCTTCATATCCTCGAGATGGTGTAACAGCATCACTAGATCAGCAGAGGAAACAGCTTTGAGGTGAAGTGGTATGGCATGCAAATGAGCATTTTCTTGTCCTGATGGGTTACTTGGCTCCTTGTGCTAATGGTGAGGGTATGATGAGGACCTATTTAGCTATCAGCCATAACTGTGTTGCTTAAATTGCTTAAAGAAATCTTGTGAGGTGACAGTGGATTCATTATTACAGAAAAAAATAGGACTTACCCTGTACAGGGCAAGGTGCCAGTGCCAGTCAAACAATGCCTACCTCCTTGATTAGAAGCAAACCATTTGAAAGTAGAATTCTCCACAATTGGTGTTTTTAATTTCATTTCGCAATGAAAAGGTTATTGAAAAAAAGATGTTACAGCTACTTTGATCATGCATTCCTACAGCTTTAAACTTATTCAAAGTACAGACCACACACATTTCAGGCTTGTATATGTAATACATTTCAACACTGCTAAAACACCTTTGCTCTCAGCACAGAAATATCATGAGAAGGGATTATAGAAGCCCACTGGAAGAAGGACAAGAGGGCTAAAACATAAAATAACTTCATTAATTTTTTTTATTTATTAATTTTTTTTTTTTTTAAGTTTGACAAAATAAATAGAACAACTCCTTGAACCATTTTCCTGAAAGAAGTGACCAGGTATTTTAGAGGCATTTTTCATTTTTATTAACGACATTTTATTAGAAGAATGCAAAATGTAGCATGCAGTAACTATGAAGGCATTCGGGGTCTTTTTTATTATGACCATGAACATTTATTTGTGGGATAAAATTGCCCATAAACAGTAAAGTCTGTTACTATTGTGCATATATATATATACACAATATAGTGTATATAATACACTATATTATATATATATAATATATATTATATATATATATATATTTATATATATATATATAAAATAATAACAGTGTATCTGTTAGCAATAGCTAACAGAACCAGGCACATATATATATATATACACACATATATATACACACATATATATACACACATATATATACACACATATATATACACACATATATATACACACATATATATACACACATATATATACACACATATATATACACACATATATATACACACATATATATACACACATATATATACACACATATATATACACACATATATATACACACATATATATACACACATATATATACACACATATATATACACACATATATATACACACATATATATACACACATATATATACACACATATATATACACACATATATATACACACATATATATACACACATATATATACACACATATATATACACACATATATATACACACATATATATACACACATATATATACACACATATATATACACACATATATGTGCCTGGTTCTGTTAGCTATTGCTTTACCCTTGACTACCATAATGCAGTACTGACTTTAGATGCATCAAATATAATGAAAATTGTCATAGATCCAATACTGCATGACCACAATTCTGATATTCTTCATTGTGTACTGTGAGCTTTCTTTTATTAAAGAGAACAAGTATGAAACTTAAGTCATCCAAAGGAATTGCTGTTTGCAGCTACCTCCCAAAACTATGCGTTGATACCTAAAGAAAGCAATTTAATCCAGTACTTCTCAACCCACTCAATAAAGAGACAAAAATTTCAGTTCGTACAATAGCCTTGAAGTCAACTAAAAGATAAATAATGTTCTTTGCTGGTTTACATTAGAAAACAAGCATCTTTGTTCTGAATAACACTGTGAACAAGTTAAGCAAAAAGAAGCACATCTTTTAGCTTTTTTTCAGGGTCTTAGTTTATAGTTTTTATATAGTATATTTGTTTAGTCTATCCAGCACACAGCTGCAGTAATGATGTTTAAGTAGTGTTGAGGACAAAATATATATATATCGTATCAGGAAACATTTCCTTACCTTTTCCCTTTCCTAATCTAAACACGGACATTTTTCTTAATGATGTCAGAACTTTGAGGCCCCTGTGTACAATCACTAGGTGTACAAAAGTTAGGCTTAGTAAGATTATCGCAATGGAAAGATAATCAAAATAAATGGAAATACTTACCAATGCTGTAGACCTTGCAATAAACTCCACAAGGAGCAGTCTCCAGAAGGAAATCCTCCCTCAGTGGTAGTCAGCATTTAAATAGGATCTAGGAGAGATGAAGCCAGGCTCCACCCCTTCCTTCTGTGGCTGACTCATTGCTGCCTCAGGTGGTCAATCAGAAGTTCAGGCCATGATCAACAGTTCCTATACACCATGTTGAGATCCAACTTGAACTTTTCAGTTCTCCATAGGAGATCCATCACATATTCTGTGATGAGAAATTTAATTCATACTGATCAGTGTGTTATTGATGCATGCAGAGCTCAATGAATGATTCTTACAATGCAGAATCATCTCCTGCCACATTTGGAAAATATTTTCAAAGCTCCATGTAACTCAGTATTGTGAAAATGTCCCTGGTGTACAGTCTAAAACTGTTGTTACTGGATCCCAGTGCCAAATACACTGTGGCCATTGTAAGCTCATCACAACTGTGATGTCTGAAACATTAAGCAAGTTTCTATTCTATATGCAGGTCACAAAATCTTTTTTCTAAGGAAAAAAGTCAGAAAATCCAGTTAAAATTCTCTTTTCAACACAGAAGATGAATAACTAATTAGGTAAAAAGAAAAAGAAATTGATTTTTGTTTTATGCAAGATGATAGTTTAACTTCTTCTTGGAAAGTGATTTTGCCTAGTAGAACACTGTGTAGTCTTTCCATCTCTGCAAAATTTGTCATTTTATCAATACCTAACCAAAAATTTATATTTTGTTGAACTGTTGAACTAAAGCAGAGAGCGTTTTTATATTTACACATGTGACTTATTGCCCCTTATGTTCTTGAGACTTCTCAGAAAATTGAGAAGGCTAAGGACACTTCCAAATCTTCCATACAGAGCTGACTCTGAGATAGTCTGTTTTTTTTCCTAACTTTCCTTGTTTTTTTCCTTTTCACTCTTTCTTTTTTTGAATTATCTCTGTTTTGCTTCGCATTATGGCTTTTAATACTAACACCTGAGCACAAAAAATGAAAAATTAAGATACTGTTCCACTTGACTTAAACCATTATGCTAAGCTGTTGAAATAGTCTGAGTTATGCCAGCTATAGAAATTAGGTGAAGATAATTTTGCCATGTATAAAAGATTTCAAAACTAATTGCATTCATTTTCAGCTAGGGAACTGTAGTATTTAGTACTTCCAGTTTCAATGAGCTTAAGCTGTTCTTACTGGACATGAGTCATACAGAAAAGTCCAGCAGCTAAAAAAACCTAAGAAATAGAATTAAAAAAAAATAATACTTTGTGTGGTTTAACAGCCTACTTGGAAAACAGAATATTGTTTAGTTTCATAGCAGATGAAGAGAACTGTTTTTTTGGTTTCTGAATATATATGGCTATGATTTAGCATAGCAAGGCAATAACTAGCCATGACTGTAGAAAAGAATATTATGAGACATATTTTCCTGGCTTTTTTAAAATTGAAGCTGTGTCATTTCCACTGTAAACTTTTTCCTTATCTATCCAGCAGCCTGTCTTTTTTCTTGCACTATTTCAAGTCTACAGTTAGAAATCTGCAATGCCAAATCTGTCTCATTACCGGGGGAGATTTATACAAGACAGAAGGTAAATGGGTACTAATTCTGCTTCTGTTTTCATGTTCTGTAGCAACCAGTGCCAGACCAGGTCTGCAGGATGACTACCAGGCCAGGAAGCCCACTGAGTTTTTGCCAAAATGTGGTCAAAATTATAGGACCCTTGGATGGATGCCAGGCACTGTGTTTGTAACCAGCAGGCTCAGGCAGGGCATGACATTAGAAGGCACAGTACTGATACTGGCATCTCCAAAATGCCATACATAAGGTGCACCAAGAGGTTTTGTTTGTTGTTTTCATATTGCTGTAAGCCAAGAGCACCCCTTGCAGGGAATTTGTGCCCAGATGCACAAAGTATGTCAACCTAAATTCCAGACCTCTGTACTGACAGGGTTAATTTTACTCCTCTTTTGAATTTGCTTGTAAATACATCCAGAAAATTTTCTTATGAAGTCTTCAATGGAAAAAAAAAAAAAGCTTAGAGAGTCAAATCTTACAGCTAAGAGTGTGCTCAGACTTTCTCAGTTTCTCAGTTTCTATCTGTTTGGACAAGATATTTTCATTTCCGTTCCCAAGCAATGGCAAGTATTGGACTTTTGCCTAATACAGCTTAAATCATATTCAGGTACTCTCTCCCCAAATAAAATCTTCTGCCCAAAGGAGCTGTGGGTATATTCACAGATTCATCTGCAGCAAGAGGACAGTGAGAAGCAGTAGGGGACTATGCTGTGGTTAGCAGACATGACATGGCAAAATGGACTTTTATTAAATGTAGTGTTGGCCAACAGAGTATGGAAAAAAGCTACTACTACTACTCTTAGATGTCAAAGTGTTTTCCTCATAGTTATGTGGGGGTTTTGTTGTTGTTAGTTAGTTAGTTAGTTAGTTTTACCTTCATGGAATAACTGGCAAAGGTATTCTCAAAATAAGGTATTTCCTCCAACTTGTACTTATTGTCTCTTCAGATAAAACACCATAAGCGAGACAGAGGGATGGAATAAAGGAAAAAAACTATTTTAGGACATCTGTAAATAAGGCCTGTGGATTTCTTTCCTTAAATTCTTCAAACATCGTTTCCAACCTTGCAATTCTATGATTCTATGATTCTAAACAGGCGGTAATTGCAACTGTCTAAAAATTCATCTTCTTTCCACAAATAATTTTGATTTTTTCAAGGTGCCGAAAAGCATTTTTCCATTTTGAGACACTTCTAATTTTCAAAATATGACATTTACAAAGGATGAGGCAGATTCTTAAAAAAGAAAAAAAAACCAACAACACTGAAAACATGAATTTCTACATGAATTTCTAATATACATACATATTAATATGAGAGAATCATACTGTACTCTTAAAGGTACAGTCTTGTAGCAATAATTTCCAACAACTGCATGGCCTGGTGGGCCACAGAAATTAAAATTTTGCACAGTTAGCAAGATTTTTATTCTTTATAATCAAGTCGTAGAAAATTAAATATGCAAGATTTAAATGGAAGAAACACAGGACTGTCATATGTCACCCTATAGATGGTGGTATGTCTTGGGGTTGCAGTTACATGGGCATCTCTGATCTGTTCTTGTAACAATGAGCTGTGAAATAATATTGAAATAGCTTTAAAATTCCTACAGCAATGCACCTATATGGAGATAAATGACTTTAAATGTATCTTTAAGCAATTGTGTAAATATCTAAGCTAAGATTATTCATATGAAATTGTAATAAAGCTCTGAACACAAACAGAAATTTGGAAACTGCAGCTTTTGGCTGCCTTTCAAAAAAGGCATTTTATTTTCATTCTACATCTACTAATCCAGAATGAAAATACAATTGAGATTGAAGGGTAACTGCTATGTCCTGCATCGATTACGCAAGTTATTTTACATAGTTCTGGGAACATACAAGTTTTTCATGCTTTCATTTATAAAAATATTGCACAATTAGGTGTCTGGGGTAGGCTACTAATAATATGAGAGACAGCTCTTTACCTCGTACTTGTAAGAAAAGATGCTGGAACAATAAGACTGTTCCATGTAAATGGTGCCCTTGCATAAGTTTAACACTCCAGTTCTGTCTTCCTTCCTTCTCAATTTATTGCCTGATTTTTATTGACTCATTTTAATTTTAAAATCCCCAAGGTGAGGTCTTTATGTTCCTGCTCATCTAAAAACCATCATGAAGCCTACAGGGATAAATACGTATCATTCGTGATTAATGCTTAACAAGGTGCCTTGCAGTTCTTGGCCTTAATATTGACTGTTGGCTTACGCATGCACCAGCCAGAAAGTGGCATTAAAAATCATTTTTTCTTAGACCTCGGTGTGTTACAGTACGTGATATGTGTAAAATAGTGGTATAGGGTTATGTTTGTTTTCAACCACAGATTCCATCTTTGCTAGATTGTAGTGAAAAACATGAATTGTTCTGTGGTTAATTCATATAAGAGAGATTATATTTTACAACTAAAGAGGTCAGAAGCTTAAATTATTTCAAACAAAGCTCTAACATCTTGGATGATGTTTTTCCTATTTCTTTGTTTTCTTGCAAGTTCTCTTTAGTAGAGAGATGTAGTTTCACACTATTAGTCTGTGCCTCTTGCGCTTTCTAAATTTTTGTTCTTTAACGAATAGATGAAAAACATAAGCAATGAATTTGCCACCAAAATACATTCAATGTTAATCATTCATTTGTAATTATTAATAGTTTTTCTTCTAAGCATCTTGGAGTACATCACAGATAAAGTGTCAGTTTCTCCATCTCTCATTTGCACTGATTGATACCTCAACATGATGTTTCAAAGTTGAGTGTAATTACTTACTAATTTCCCAGTGTAAAAACTATTTATTTTACAGTAACATTTTTTTAACCTTCTTTTAAATTATAAATATTCTTGACAAGCCTTCAGTCATTGAAATATGGAAACAACACCAGCAACAAAAAGGAAAAACAAACAAATGACAACAAAAATTACCATAATTCTGAAAGTAAATACTGAAAATCTTACCATTTCTTTTAGGTATGAGTCATTTTTGAAGCTTGGCTGACTTTGTGAACAGTTTTAAATTGGTGAAAAAAAAAAACATTTTTAGTAGGTGATACTCGCTTTTTTTTTTTTTTTTTTTTTTTTTTTTTGGTCATATAGTCCTTCTTGACCTTGAGATCCAGACAAGATTTGCAGATATTGTGCAAAACAGCATTTGATATGCAAAGCATTGGTTACCAGCTCCTGAGTTTGCCTGAGCTTGTTCTGTTTAACAAACGCTCTGCTGGGATTTTTTTTTTTTTTATCAGTTGAGCTTGTTAGCACATGTAAGTAATTCATGGAAACCACTAATTTTCATATTCCTCTTGTATACTTCAAGTTTTCATTCATTGAGCTTGTTGGGATACAGCTAAAATGAATGTTTCTTGCTCAATTTTTCTCCACAAAAATAAAATTGCTCTATTTTAATCTATTTCAAAGTAATAGAAGTCTAGGGGAAAGGAAACAAACAAGGAAATATTTTATATCTGGATTTATCTTTTCATTTTTTAGCAGATGAGTCGGATTTTTCCATAGCCACCTTTTGAAATCATTATGTTATTCTGTCATTTCTTTCTGAAAGAGTAACAGTACTGAATCTTTATCATATTGATCATTTTACAAGTTTTCATCTGGGGTCCAAGATAATACATAACATTGTTATTGCATTATTATTTTTCATTTGTATCCTATTGATTTGCTGCCAGCAACTTACAGGTCAATTTACAGAAAGATGAGATATGATTTATTTTTTTTCTAAAAGATTATGCCACAAAGGGGATGTTTTTATAAGGCTGTAATATCTCAGGGTTTGTTTTTCCTTCTCACAGGAATGCAACACATTCATAAATTAATAGTGAAGTTCTACCTGAATTTACACCCAGAGTATCCATGGCTTCTGTATAATTCATATGAGTAAGTGGCTAGGCACAAGCTTACACTTAAATTAGAATTTTACTCCCAGGCATGGTTCTTTTGTCATTTCTTCCTGTTTAACTTAGAAATAATACCATAATTTCAGTATAGGTATACACATATAAAAGGGATTAGAGAGACTTTATATATCTAATCACAACAAGCTGCCAAGGTTTAAGACATCCAAATGACAGCTACTAAAATTATACATGAAGATTTATTTTTGGCATTGACCAGCTTAGTATCTGCACTGAAAATTCCCTTCTTACTAGGATCTTGCTCTTTCCCAAGGCCCTGCAATTCTTCTCCAAAACATTGGTATGAGTTTCTCCCATGGGACCAGCATTTAGCCCTGCTCAGTTCTCAGACATTTATAACCTTTTGTGGCCAACCTGCTTTGCCAGCATAGAAGGGCTGAAGAATTCTTGCATTCTCCATTCTCCATATCTGTACTGGAATGGGTACCATTGGATCATGGTTTGCAAAAATGTTTGTTTTCTCACCCACACCTCCCTAAAAAAATGTACTGACAGTACATTACTGTTAGTACACTTGTCTGTATTTAGGAGGTACACTTGAAAAGGAAAACAGGAATACTTAGCCAAATTTCCTTACTACTTATTTTTATTGTCATTAGAGTTTAGCTACTTGGAAAGCAAGTATTAAAGCAGTATGTGGAACAGCGCAGGTATGCATGTGTTTTTATTCCTTCAGTATAAATCTATCACATAATTTTCAAGGGGTTGTTGTTTAATTATTTAATGCAAAATGTGCTAAATGCAGTGAGCTTGTGTATATATACACCCTGATATGTGCTATTATTTTTCTCTGGAACCCATCCAGGTATATCAAACACACAGTGAGCAACACAGGGCCTTCCAGTTCATGCTATGCTTACAGTGTATTGAATTTGTCTGGCATACTTTCAACAGGAGCAAGTCTGACGAGAATTTTTATATCACAGAATACCTTTTCTGCCAGTGAAAAATTTCAGTTTTGGAAATGATCTGGCATTCCACACAGCCTTTTAGACTGAAATCAGATACTGACATTACACCATACTCTTCACGACACAGGACACTGAAATAATCTTCTCGGTTGACAACCTCTATTCTAAATCACAGACCATTCACTGACCTTGAAAGTAGAACAAAGTCCAGATCAATTCCTTTTTCTCAATGTCTGTTTTGTTTCATATTTTGACAAAAATTTGAACAGAACTGTATAAGACAGGAATATTTAAAATATAGATGTAAAATCTCAGAACATGCTGTGGCAAATATTTCCCTATGCTTTTATATTAACAATGAAGAGAAAAGATGACTATACTCCAGCACATCTTGAGATTATTTTTAATCATAATTGAATGATATAGTGCTATTTATAGACAGAGAAGAGAATATAATTTTGCTTTCTTGATAGTATTCATAACTTTCAGTTATGTTTCACTTGAGCGTAGATTTTAAAAATGTATTGAAAAAAAGACATCAGGAAAAATGCCAAATCCTTTAAAGTATTCATAAGATTTGTTTTTTACATATTTTTTTAAATTTATTTATTTACTGAGAGAATCAGTAGGCAGAATGATGAACTGAAATTATTGATAGTATGCAGCCCACAGTCTATGAGTAAACATGTTTCAATTTTCTTCTAAATTTGCTACAAAACTATGTTTATGATAAGCTTTGCTGTACATTTTAATTGTATAGAAGTAAAAAGAAAACAATGAAATACAAATTACTTAAATGCACATTGCCAGATAGGGAGTGGGCAAGGAATTATTATATTAATTACATCTATTTTCAGCAATAAAATACAGTCCCTGCATTAAAAGATGGCCCTAATACATTAATTTTAAATTCTTCCAGAAGTTCTCTAATGCACTTTTTATTGTTTGATATAATCCTAGTCCTGGGCAAAGTTGAACAGCTAATCTGCTGTCAGGGTAGAATGTGTCCTTCCACAGCCAGTAGGTCTTTGAAGGGTTACTGATCACCGTCTGCTAACTTGGCCCTTATAATGTGAATAATTAATGGAAAGATCCCAAATGTTGAATAACAGGTTCAAATTTGCATTGAGGATAAACATATTTATCTAGCTTTAATGCAATTACTTATACTATTTCCTAATATCAAGGCAGCTCTTTCAGAGATTTTTGTATGTAAAGCCATCTATTCTGGTAAGTTATGAAAGCACATTACAGGGCTTTGGCAAACAATTCTATTTTATACAGTGTTATTATGGAGGAGCTGCCCAAGCAAATCAAGTTAGCAGTCTGCACATCAGAGCCTTAATCATCTGAGTTTTGCCTTTGCACACAGCAGCAAATAGGACAGTCATTCATATTATAATAACCTCTAATTTAAGTTCAGCCAGTGTTGCAAAACCAACAAATTGTTTAGATATTTTGTTTCTGATATGAACACTTATTAGATCAGATTTCAGAAGACATTTGATGGCTAACCTTTGTCAATATCATGACTGTATACTGCACAGAGCTATTGTGTTTGTTTTGTGGGCATAGACGAAACATTGCATAGATGTTATCAACGATCCCTTAGCGGTCAATCAAAATATAATTTATTCCTGTGCAGTACAGGTAAAACATATATCTACAAACTCTTTTTCCGGGGAGAGAAGACAAGATTTCATGCCAGATCATATCATGTAGATTAAATGTCAACAGCCATAAACTTCAAGTAAGACTTGGAGATTCAATTACTGGATTATGCTGGGCTGTTCTAATTCTTCATAAATCTTTTATATATGTCTTTTGATTTCCTTACATTATATCTGTGATGATAAATTATTGCGTGATGACACAAACATACAGAAGCACCCAAAATTAAACTTGCTAATAAAACCTCTGTTAGGAAGCAAATGCTTCATTAAAACCAGAAGTTGTTATCATAATCTGGAAGTGGTGTGGACAGGACATTGTTCCGTGATAATAAACATATTTCTCAATTTAATGTTCATATATTCTTTGAAGAGGACCAATTTCCTCAGTCAGTGCGCTGGTATTCTACCATTCAGCATCAGGACATTTGTAGATAGGGCATCCTCCTACTATGCAGTTCTACAGCGTAGATTATTGCACAGCTTTATTTAAGAATAATTGTCTTCTGGTAGTTGATATTTCCCATTTTTCATTCTTTCATATTGACCTAGAATTCATGTAAAAAATACATGTTTTTTTACACAAATTACATACATGTATTGCTGTTCTTTTTTCCTTAACAAGTTACAAGTCTTGTCAAAAGTCTGCTTTAATGTTATGTTTAAAAGTGGAAACAAAAGTCCCAAGTTTCTTGATTTTGTTAAAGCCCGCTGAAGAGAAGAGTATTTCCTCCAATATCAGTGGTGTGACCATGCAATGTATTTCTGAACAAAAGCTGAAAGTTTTTTGTGATGATTTTTTCCCTCAGTTGTCTCTTCTGTTCATACTTCTAACCATGCAATGAGAGGAGAGCAGTGAAGTGCACAGTTTATATTTCTGTGTCCCAGCACATCCTCATCTCCCAAACTTTTAGTTCTTAATAGTTTTCTTTTTCTCTTTTTTGAGTTATGAAAAGATCCAGCCATCACAAGAATCCAGACACTATGTTTTCCATTTGTGCTGGGTTTTTTTGTTTGTTTGTTTGTTGTTGTTTGCTTTGTTTTACTATTTAATAATAATTCAAGGAAGCATTTTTTAATTTTTAATAATTAATTCTCTGAAAATTAAGCACACAGGCACTGTAACTACCTCTCTTTTCCCCGTGACATCTATAATTGTTATTAAATGACTCTAGAAGCACCACAATCATTGGAAATCCTGTTGAGATTTAACAGGTGGCCATATGCTACTCTTGATTAGAGGAAGCAGAGGGCAGCAAGATGAACCTGAAAACCTGTCAAATGTAGGCAGAGCTGAGAGTTTACTACATACCCCAGGACATATTTTTGCAAAGGGAAAGCTCATTAGCTGCAAGAGAGCAAGTAGCAGTACTCCGTGAAATCTTGGGATACGAAGCATTCTTTCCATCAGGGATGTATATATTACTGGCGCTCAGCATCTTAATACTTTCTACTATTCTTCCCGCAAATCTCCACAGGTCCAGAACAGAGCAATTCTATTTAGCTCATTGTGTGTAATTTTTTTTTTTTTTTTTTCCTAGAAAGAAGGTGCAGCAACACACAGTTGTTTTGGCTTCTCCATGCCTGGTTTGCTGTCAGTGTGATCAGAGAGAAGGAATCCTTCTTGAAGGTTTGGAAAACTAATGAAATACTGTGAAGTTAATTCTTTCAAAGATGTGGATTTTAATGTTATCTTTGCTTTGAATGTATGTGTTTGTGTTTGCAATATGTATGTACATGCATGTTTTTAAGGGCTTCCAAAAATATTCCTTAATTTCTATTTTTTGAATTCTCAACATGTTATTTTCAGTTTTATGTATTCCCACAAGTAAATTCAATTCGATATATTTTTAATTATGGGCTGTTTGATGACTTGTACAATTGATATCACATTTTTTCCACACTGCAAAACATATATCTTAGATTTTAAAATAGACTCAGTATGATGGATGGAAAGCACCTTCACCTGATGATGCTCCAAACCAATCCTGTGGTTTGCACTTTAGCAGGAATTTGGTTCACATGCCACATCCAGCAGCCAAGAGGACTAAAACAGACATTTTTTCCCCCTGATTCATAACTTTTTGATTCTCTCAGTGGACACCAGCCCCTATATTAGAAGGTCTGTTTGCATGAGCTAAGAAAAATCCAGAAAAAAAAAAACGAAATACAAAACAACAGCAAGATCATGAAGAGGTATTCCATTTTGTCATAAAATCCAATAAAAGCTGGGATTTCTTCTCAAGTATTTACAAGAGACTATGAATCTTTCGCCTCTCTAGTGCATAATTTGTATTCCAGTCTCTGAGTTCTTCTGAGTAAAAGGTAACTCTGTTCAGCAAGTCCTATATCTGCAGTCACTAGCAGGAACTTATTAACCAGCTACGCAGTAGAGCTTGCAATGTATTTTCTTTCTGTACTGTGGAAGCCATCAGTTTTCAAACTCCTGTAAGACTAGAAGAGCATTCACTGTGGCAGCACAGAAACACCTAAGGTCTGGACTGCCTACTCTGGGAGATCAGTGTCTTCCATTTCTGTCAGGTCCCAATCCTCTTTTGGTAAGGGGCATTTTGTTCAACCCATGCCAGATTCTCCACTCACTGCTAAACTGTAGATTATCTGCTATTACAGGGATCGTCCACAGAAGATCCATGACTATATTCACCTTGTAAGACAGTTCATTTTGCTGGGCTAACTTCTGCTTCTTACTTTTCTGCATAGTAGCTTTTATTCAGCAAACTGAACTGCTGAAAGTTGGAGCTAAAATTCTGAGCTAAGTCTGCTCTTCTAGTCTACAGTCTATAGTGCATGATAATTCCTTCCTTGTTTTCTTGTTTGTTTTTCAGCCATCGCACTCCCTACTCCATTATTCCCTTTAAGGATATTTGGTCATGCTTTTCTTAAATTTTCATATCACTTAAAAATACTTCTATCAGTCTAAAGAAAAAAAAACACCTTTATTTAAATCTTTTTTTTTTTTTTTCCTGGCAGGATGTCTTCCCAGAGCTGAGGTGTCACATCTGAATTAAGTTCACAAAGGACAAACCAATTCTGAAGTAAGTACTATTGCTTCTGTTTAACCATTAGCACTGATATTTCCCACGGTAGTTGCTTTTTAATAAAATCTAAATATGTGAAGTCATTCTGGCTTATTCCCTGAATTATTTAATCATCTATGGACAGGCATGAGGATCTTCAGAAATGTCTAAATTAGTTCAGAATGAGACAACAATGCATGTGTTTTACTACTGAAACAGCATACCAAAGAAAGTGTTAGACTTTGTCTTTTCAGTGCCCTCAGATTAAGACTTGGTGCCTTACTAGCTATACATAGCACGGGCTACTTGGAAAGATTCCAGGGCCACTGGCTGAGGTTATTTACTGTGTTATGCAGGTGGTGAGTCTAAATGATCTAATGATCTTTATGCCCAGAAAAATCTCTTATTCTACATAATACTCTTGACATTTTTCTTTGTCACTTATTTATCTACACTTAGGAAAGGCTGATGTGTGACTTATTTTACTGATGGCATGCCCTGTGTCCCCGTACCATTGTTAAAGTGCTGTGATTTTTTATTCAGTCATTAAAGTACTATTAAAGACCTCAATATTGGTCTTTATGTGGTCACTGGAAGAGTTTTAAGCAGGTTGTTATTACTCTTAAACTGTCTTGCACTATTCAGCATACTCTAAGCAGCAATTACAAAACGGGTTACTTAACATCAAACCTGTACACAGTAAGCTGGTGAAATATGTTTCAGAGGTATAATTCACCCATCCACCAGAGCACAATAAAACACCATCTGTATTTCTGATTTTATTGGTTCTGTCTGCTTTCATCTGGTGCCTGAACATTTTATCTGTTCATACTGTTTTTTCTAATGCAATAAAAAGATCAGACAGGATTTTGCCCTTTATTTTAAGTGTTTGCTGCATTTAGAGGTAAATAACAACCACTTTTTGTGTTGTATATATTCAGACTCTTGAAGGAAGAAAATATTTTGAGAATAAGCATTCTCTACTGCATCCAAAGTATGGTTTAATATGAACAGCCTCTTCTTAACATCTTGTTTTTGTTTTGCTCTCATATGTGCCTGTCCCTTTCTACTTCAAAAGCAAAGGAAGTGGAGTGGAGGAACTGATTTCCTTGCAGTAGGTTTGCATGTTGAAATAGTTGTCAGGTATACCTACCTTATAAAAATTTCCCCTTGTGCCATTTCCTCCAGTTGTCTCCACAGCAACTTGCTTTGTCATCTTCTACAATTGCTATGGAAGTGAATGCATGTGTTCTTATTAATCTAGCCGACAACTTTATTCCCAAGACAGCAGCATCATCCATTAGGGATGGGTAATAAAAGTGTCCTAATATTCTCCCATCTGCTATCCATGCTTCCAGGAGACTCGTCTCTCTAGCAGAAAGGTGGCAGAGATAGACCCCATCAACTTGTGGTCTGCATGGATTATTTCCAAAGTGTGATAGAGCCTGATTCTAGGCCTCAACCTGCAAAAAATAAGTTCAGATTGGAACATCTAGTTTTTGATACTGTGTCCTCTAGCTCAGTAGGATACATCTCTGGGATTTAGGGATTTATGTTTCTTCATGCATTTTAAAAGAAAAAGTGACGCATGGGATGCATAAAAAATAAATTAGGGAAATACAAAATTTAACCAACCACAAATGCCCTTAGCCATGTCTGAAATGCTGCTGAAAGGTGCATCACAACACAAAAATTAGAGAATTTCAGTACAGTGGTCTAATTTGAACTAATTTCTGACCATAGGGATCAATCAGGACTCTGAATCATATACTTTCCCATAAAATAATGCAGGTGAGGCCACTCTATAACTTATTAAAACACTGAACAAGTCTTTTAGCATATGTAAAGTTCCATTCCCCTCAGCTCAGAAGAGCCCAGCAGGGTTTTAACTTGGTGGTGGACAAAGTATGGGTCCCCCATTAATTCTATCAAATCTATTGCCCTTTGCATGTAGAAATTAAGAATTAATTCATCCAGAGAGACTGAGCAACTTAGTCGTTAAAGCTTCACAGGGAGAGGAAAGATTTGGATTCCAGTCCCTGCAAAGATGGATTCTAAATCGTTTACATCAGGAGTGAGATGAGTAGAGATCCTCTCTTACAAGCAGATAAGTCTTTTCAGAAATGAGCTGACACTCTGAGCACCAAAACAGATCACAGGAACTACAATAAAAATCAGCGTTCTGCCAAAGCTAAAGGGATAGGAATCTGTCAGGGAGAATGATGGAGCAAGAAGAGTTTATTATAACAGGCAAAAGAAAAAAGCAAGTGAAAAGTGTAAGGAACTGGAAAGGACTTTAAGGAACACAGTGCTGTTTAATGGGGGAGAAACTGAGAGACAAGCAGTTAACAAGCCAGTGTGATGATTAGCACTTTTTTTCAAGACAGTTTGCAGAAAGTGACAAGTTAAAGGCTTTGATTTGCCTTTTTCTCACTCTGCTCATGTACTTACATCACTCATTCAATACAATAACCTATCCTAAGCAGTTGTAGGAAGCAGCATTTTTTTTAACTTTTAAATAAGGAAAAAAATTTGAATTTGAAGTATGCATTTCTTTAATAGCTAAAGGGTAAAATAAAGAAGTATAGCTGAGTGAATTTTTTGCTTGTCATTTGATAAATTAACATTCAGCATAGGAAGTCCAAAACTATTCAGTTCGCATGATGTCAGTCTTTGTCTCCATTATAAAATTGTATCAAAATGAAAACATTCATTCCTGAGCTTGGAAGACTCTAATTCTTCAGATATTCCCTTAATGGGAGTCATGAGTGTTATTTTATTTGGGAGTCAGAAGTGCTGAGATAAGAAGCAGTAGCAGTTTTGGGATTTCTTTCTTCCCTTCCTTCTTATTCCTTTCTATTCAATCAGGAAGAAGTGCAATCTAGGTAAGTAACAGCAAGGCATCCTACATTAAGATAGCAAGTGAGGTTGAAAAGTCAATCTTACAGGCTTTAGAGGAGCTGATACTAGTAGAAAAAGAGTGCCTGCCGATCAAAGCCAGAAGATATAAACATCCTTCGATCTGCTTTCATAAATCAACAAAGCACATAAACTAGAAAAAAAATGCTTTCCTCTGGTTTGTTTCCCAAAAATGAGAAACTGCGAAAGCCTGTAAGTAAAGAGTGAATACGAGATAGTTGTCAGTGTAATGTCAGCTTCTAGTAGAACAGAAATAACTCACAAATCTTGGAATAAGTTCTCTACTGCCTTGCACGTTGTACAGTCTTTTAATCAAAAGCCAGAATGAATAGTTTCCATCCAGCCTCAAAATACCATGTTGTATTATGCAGAAAGAGAACTATTGCAGAAATGTTGCTTTTCCTGTATTTAAGATCTAAAACCACTACTATGCAGGGTTCTGCTTGAGTAATGAGTTCAGTGGCATTCCTTTTTCCTTTTGTATAAAATATATTTTGGCTTATGATTTCTTTCAGCATACTTCTATAAATTCTCGTGGGACACAGTATGGGAGCCCTTCCAGGATGTGACCTTTAGATATAGATAGAGGAAGTGTGAATGCATATATTCTCATATGGTAAATTATGTATTGACCATAATGACAATTTTCCCTTGTTCCTTTCTAAACAGTTTCATTTTAGGTATTTGTATGACATCACAATATAATTAGTCTTCCATAACATATAATCTTTGGGTCAATTCTGTTTGTTTAGAGTCTTAAACACTGTACTGCATTTTGATAAAGACATTATACCGTTTAATGCCAGTGTACTATAATATCTTCCATCAAAAAGTGAAATATAGGTAATAATCTATTATGTGAGGCTATTAACTTATCTATCATTGCAAAACTAGAGCCACAGATAAACCACCTCCTATCCCTTTGTGGTCAGAGGTAATTCTTTTTGCTTATTAGCTGTGTGTTGGTTTTACAGATCTTGTCACTGGTGCCACATTTTCTGTGGCCATTTTCTATTGTGGAATGTTCTCTAATGACAATTGCATGGCAATTTAATACAAAACTAAATTCCAGTGGTTGAGGCCAGTGTCTTATCTACTTAATTGTTTAGTGCAGTGTCACGGAGTTGACTAGATCAATCTATGTCCGTGACAGGGGCGACAGGCCTCTGCCCTCCCCCCCCCACCCCAGTCCCACAAAAATGGGAAGGAAGGAAGGGAGGAAAAGAACAGCGGCAACAATCTATGGAGGAAAACTTATTTTACTATAATATCAGAATACAAAATAACACAATATATACAATTTAATTGAAATTGAGATTAATAAATCAAACAAGATGAGAGAGAGAGAGTTCCCAGGACCGATTCAAACCTGAAAAAGCTTGGAACGGCCAGGAAAGCACCCTCCAGCACCCACTGCCAGGCAGCAAGAGAGCGCCCCCCCCACCCGGAAGGGTCAGATCCCGTGACTGCTGTAATGTACAGGGATAGGTACCTGGGATTGGGGTAGTGACACTTTGATACCCCGTACACTACATGATGTTTTGATGTAGAATACTGAAACCCAAAGTAAAAACAAACAAACAAACAAACAAGAAACATAGAACCACGACATGCAGACAGAAATTTTCTCTCTGATTTCTTGACTCACAAGGATAAATGATTATCCTTAGGAAGTAACTTACTTGTCTTCTGGTCATATGTAAGGCTGTGTTTGAGACTATGATGCTTGGCCGCAGGCACAAGGCACTTTTTTGTGAGATCGAAAGGGGTGCTGTCACCAGTTGCATCGCAGCCCTGCAGCTGATATCCCAGTGCACAATACTTGCAATTGGCATAGCAAGCCAACCAGCTGCAGATCAAGTTAAGCAGCTACATCTCTCCCTGCCTGCGGCCCTCACTACATAGTAATTAATGTAGGCTTTCAGTACTCCTAGGGTTTTTGCCTTGAGAATTAGAGAGGATATACATCTTCCTAATGATGCTGTGCAGCACTGAATAGACATGGTTGTTTATGGTGAAACAAAACTGTGATGTAAATAAGGAATCAGTTAAATCCAGTTAACTATTTACTAGTTTTAAGTGGCAAAGTATCCAAGTCCATGAACCTCAGTACATAATGATAGCTTGATATAAATGTCTTCTAGAAATTAAAATGCACTGAAATGCTGCATTATATATATAAGCATTAACAAGCTTTTTTTCTTTCTTTCTTTCTTTTTTTCCCCACACTCTCTATTTGGTCTTCTAACAAAATCCTAATCAACAAATTTTTCTATCGTATTACATTTGTATACATATTTTATACATTTACTTAAAAATACATGGAGAGATCTAAATATACTGCTCTTTATGTTAGTGTAGGTTTAGCAAGCATGCAGAAAGCTGTCTTGCCAAAGCATGCAAAAAAATTTTGGCTTGACTGTACTAGCATCTTTTTCTGATCAAAGTAGGTTATTCTTTTGGACATATATTTTCTTATACTGAAAATGCCTGGAAGCATAACAGGAGTAAATTAATTGCATGGTAACAGTTACAGCACTCCCCAAGTTCAAAGGATTCAAAGTCAACAAACAATACAGTAAATGAGAATGTGAAGACAAAAAGTTTCTCTGTATCTTTTTGGCAAGGATGTAAGCTGGCATTGTTGCTCTTGGAATATCATCTTGGACCTCTGCCAGCTGTGCAGCATCTCAAAACATTTTTTGTTTTTGTTTCTTGCCTTTGTAGCAAGTGCTGAGTTTTGCTTGGAGATTTTAGCTTTTAATGAGTGAAAATCTGAGTGAAGTCCAGCTAAAGACTTCAACTTTTTCCCGTAATATCTGCAATATTGAGTTAAATTAAATAGGGCAAAATTGATCTCCAGTCAAGTAAGCTAGAGCTTTTCTGTTGACTGTTAGGTCAATTTTCATGCAACGCCCCTAAATTTTAAGGAAAAGCTTTCCCTTTGCATTAGGATTAACTAATAGCTACAAAATCTTCAGTTGTGTAGTGCATGATCCCATTAAAACCATCTGTAACATCTTGCCTTCAAATTATAATTGGGGTGCATCATTAACAATGAAACTGAATTGCAAATGGTGATTGTAGAGAAAGAAAACTGTACTGACTTCAGTAGGATCAGCATTTCATTTAGAATAATCTTATCTGTAGAAGATCATGACCTGTATATGGAGATGCCTATGTAGAATTTTAGTGCGTAAGAAGGATTTTTACTTGAGAAGGATTTTTACTTGCATTTATTGCATTATTTGTGCAGAGGATTAACTTTCAGTTGGGATAAGCATTGTTAAAAGTCAGAAATCCCATAAACTTTAATGAAGTCGTACTGCCTGAACATTCAGCTTATTGTGTATGTTCATTGTATTATTTTGTTTTCTATTTATCTATTGAACAGTTTTGTGCCTGCAGTATCCCAAACATGTATGGACAGTTAGTCTGAAAGTATAACGGGGACAAAGAAACGGACTTTGCCAAAGAAATATCAACAGGACTATCAAAAAGCTACTTAAAATGTTTAAGGTTAGTATTTGGAAAGAAGCATTGGTGTGCTGATGGGCATGTGGGGTGATTGCTTGCTCTCTCCCCTCTGTGACGCTGAACAAGGATGTACCTTGCTTAATGTCACCTGAAGGCAGCAGAAATAGTCAAGGCAGTTTATGGAGTTCTGATAACTGTGTTGGAGTGTGCTTGATTTCTGGAGAGAAAACATCTGTTTTCTAGAAGTGTGAAATGATGTGAAGTTAAATTGCTGATGTTGGTAAATAATTGTGGAGGGCACTAGGCCTATTTTTACAGGCAGCGAGTCCAGGAACCAATGATCACTTGCCTCCTGAAGAACATGATAGTCCTGTTCCACTCAAGGCTGCACTTAGTCACATTTGTTTCAAAATCAGAATATTTGTGCCTGGCACTCACAACAGCATTTTTCTAATATTGTCTTGATACAGGAGCTGATGAATCTACAATTTATAAGTGGCCAAATGCATGTTCTCCATGACAGGGTAGGGATTGGAGCAAATGTAGCAGTTAAGCCAAATAATAAAAGCAGAAAGAAAAGAAGCCAACTTTCCTTCTCTTACTGTCACCTTCAGAAGGCAATTGTCAGAGAGGCTTTTCTGTTCTGTATATCAAGGTACGGATCTGGTTTAGATTTTTGTGAATAACTTGAGCAGGTAAGTTATCTTTGATGTCCTGCTTAGTGTGGTGGAAAGACCTATGCTGTAGTCTAGCATACATGCCCCCCAGCTAGGGCAGTGCTGCCTGTGCTCCAGCCTTCCAGACTCAGCTGAGGAAGCTTTGGTTTGTTTGCCTCACGGAAGTGGAAAAGGGGATGTAATTTTTTAACTTTTTGTTGTTGTTGTTGTTATTATTATTTCCAGATTAAGCCCAGTAGGTAGATATTATTCAAATTTTAAAAATTACAACTTCAACCACAGATAGAGTATGAGATTAAATGTTATGGCCATTTGAACTCAATGGAAACTACTTCTGCAGACTGTGAAGACTTGGCGTTTGGACAGAAGTGACTTAGCACATTATGGAGGAAGGTGCTTGAACGTGCTTCTGAGGGCAGCTGTTTCCTTTCACTTCTGCCCTGTACCAAAAGAAATGAAAGAAGAAAGAAAAACATAGCAAGAAAGAGGAAGAAAGGTGTGAGAGACAGCTTTCATGTACAAGTGAAGGGGTAAGTGGACGAAATACTGGGAGAGTGAGAAGAGAGGAAGGTCACTGTCCCAAAGGACAATGCCAGATGACTACAAGCATAGATTAAGAATTTTGCAGATATGAATTTTATGCTTATTGTTTGATTTTTTTTTAGCATAATTTGCACTGCTTTATTTTCATGACTGTTCGTAAGGGGTCAGATTGCTCTAAAAGCAAATATTTTATTGTATACATATAGTGGGATATTCAGAGACACTGCTGACATTAAACCTACTCAGATCAGTTATGCCAACTGAGATGACAAGAACAAAAAAATCTGAGGATCTCTTACAATTGATATGCAAAAATACCCTCTTGTTTTCCTTGCATAATTATAACACATGTGCTTAGGTCTCCTGATGTTGAACAACCCTTTATTGCTTAAATTTATCCAGGTTTCTGTGCTGAATAAAAAATGTTCGGTGTTGAAGAGAATGCTTTGGCTTTCGAATATGGAGAGAAGGAGACATTTCCCATCAGTGTGACTAGTCTTTTTGTAAGTAAAATAAATGGTGGCTGCACAGTCATTTCTAACAGAAATTTAAAACCAAACCAACAAAATAACACACAAGCAAAAAACTGTTTTTTAAATTATGGTTAGCGGGGAATATGCATAAGTGTACATTAGAAACATTTCCGTTTGAACACCAGAGAATACTTTTTTCTCCTACAGAATAGCTAAAGAAGTTCAAAAAATACTAAAGTAAACCATTATTCATGTTTATATGAATTCTATATAGCTGAACAATCAGGGCTTCAGATGTTTACTTCAGAACTCTTTGAGTTTTTCTTCACTTTATTGTGTATATATTCTGTATGTATTCATTCTTGGATTCAAAGGAGTTAAAAATAATAAAAGGAAGCCTAGGGTAGGACAGGCGTAAACAAATGTAACTGTCTATGAGAAATGACACTCACATATTTTTCACTGATCCTTGAAAAATTAGATGAGCCTCAGACTTACTTTTGGATTTATCTGCCCTGGTTGTGCTAATGTCTTAGGGCATTCCCAAAGTACCCCGAAGGAATAAAGTCCTTATTTTATCTCCTTTTTCTTGTAAGAGCAAAGATGAACAAAGTGAAATATCGATTCAATTGCTTAATAAACTGATAAACCTGTAGGAGAAAAATGTTTTCTGCTGCATCATTTGTCATAAATGAAATTATTAAAATTAAAAAACAAACAAACAAACAAAAAAACACACACAAAAAAACAAAACCCTGGTGGCCTTTGCCAGAAATTGGATAAACACAGTAATCGTTAAACAATTGTTCCTTCAGTCTTCCTAATCTCTGGAGACAACTAAATTAACACAGAAATCAAAGAGCTTTCATTTACCCTGAAGCCAAGTGTTCCTAAAACCACGAAAACTCTTATTGATACAATTTATTGCAGACTCTGTCCTGAAGCAAAAAAAGTAACTTTGCACATATTTATTTTAATACTTTTGCCCTTTGACTAAAGCTTGCTTTTGACTTGCATGGTCCCATTGAAGAGCAATGCCTGGCAGTAACATACTTACTTAATAGCCTCAGTGCATACTTCATCTGTTTATGCAGAAGCATCATTTTTGTGCACACTGCTGAGAATAAAAACCAAGGTTGATATACCAAAAAGGAAAAACACCACTTACCAATTTTCACTTATGCTCTACAAACAATCTGCATTGAATGTAATGCATAGATCTGTCTTTCATAGAAATGCGCAGCCAAGTAAGTGTGAAACAAAGTTGGAGACGTTTTTAAGATACCCCTAAAGTGCAAAGACAAGCTTTCAGAAAACATTTATCTAATAAATAAATTTGATGAGGAATACTAGAAGAGACAAAACAAAAAAAAAGCAGAGGAATTGTAGTTTCAAAATGCACCCAAGTTAGGGAATTGGAATCTGTAGTCCTCTGCAGTCCTCTGCAGACATCCAGAAAGAGCTAATGCCATTCAGAAACACATTCAATCGAATAACACGTGTGAAATGACCCTCACTGAGCCCATTTCTGATCATCCTGTAGATGAGGTATTAAGGAGGTATTCCATGTCTGCCAAGGCTCTGGACTGGAAGTGTTGTCCAAATGCTCCTTGAACTCTGTCAGCTCAGGGCTGTGACCACTGCCCTGGTCCATGCCCACTGCCCTCTGGTGAAGTACCTTTTCCTAACACTTGTCCTGACCCTCCCTTGACATGGCTCAATAATGTTCCATCACTGTAGGCTGCCATGAGACCTCCACTCAGCTTTCTCTGCTCTGGACTAAGCAAACCAAGGTGCCTCAGTCATTCCTCATAGATCTTCCCTCCTGACTCTTCAACATCTTCATAGCTCTCCCTTGGACATTTTCTAATAGTTTCACGTCATTCATATACTGTGGCCTCAAACCCACATACAGCACTCCAGGTGAGGCCACACAGTCTAGAGCTGAGTGGGACAGTCCCTCTTCTTGCCTGGTGGCAGCACTAGACCTGATGCATCTCAGGGTATGTTGGCCTTTTTGGCTGCCAAGGCACAATGCTGACACTCATTCAACTTCCTATCACTCAGAAACCCCAAAGATCTTTCTGTGGGGCTGTCACTAGCCTGTTGTCCCTTTGTACATTTATCGAGGCTTGAGGCTATAAACGAACATTTCTGGAATCAGGACTCTCCAAAGTGTTTCTAACAAAATACTCCATCGCTTCTTGTCACTTTTTATTCAGTGTAAGTAAGACAATTTCTGAGATCAACAATGAAAAGCAATACATAAAATCTAAGACAAATGATCATAAATGGCCCTGCCAAGAAACTAGATCATATATAATTTAATGGACGTAGAAGGTCATTCTAAATGCATTAAATAAAAAATCACATTACAGACAGCCAAAGCAGATCCTTATGTCATTGTGATATTGAGATGGAGAGATAACAAAATTGAGAATAATTTAAAAGGGAAAACAAAACATGCAAGGTGTTTTGGAATGTATTTTGCTAACTTTCTTTAGGGTTACATCTTAACAACAAAACAAAAACAGTGGTTATTTGGCACATAAGCTGACAAATGCCTGCAAAGTTTTTACAGAGTTTAAGTGCTTGGCAAACGGAAAACCACACCTTTCTACAGCAGTGTCATGCTAGGCACCACAGTATGAAACACCACAGTCATCCATCACTATCAGGACTCCTGAATTCATCCTGTTTTGGAGTACACAACAATAATTCAAATTGAGATTAAGGATAGCATTTAATAAGGGAAGAGGAATGAATGCTATCATCTGCATTCAATATTGGCAGAGTAAACACAAGAGAACACTGACTCTTTTATCTCCTTAAAGAGTTGAAAATGTGTGTGTGCATTTTCATAGTATTATTCGCACAGAATTTGTGTGTCCATTTTCAATCACATGGGAATTTTTAATGTAATTTTTCTTAGCAATATTTGAAAATGTCTCCTACAAATAAACTTGGCATGCTTCCATGTCGAACTATTATGGTTATTTTAATTATGCAGAAAATTGAAGCTGATAGTGCTATTTTACATGGTGTCAAGACATTAAAGTAAGCTATGTAGAATATAATCAAAATTGCAAGCACTGTGCTTTTTTGCTGTCGCTGCAGAAATGGAACTGAAATGGAACTTTCCAAAAGTCCACCACTTCGCAGCAACTGGTGTCCTCTGCGAGAGGGAGGCACAATGTTGGAATTTTTCTATAGAAGATATGTAAATGCAAAGCAACCTGAGAGTAGTAAGTACCAACGTGCTCCCAGTGCAGATTTAAGAGCCAGACTTCACATGCACTGCCTGTGCTGCCGTGTGTGGTGTTTTTGGAGAAAGCATTTAAAAAGATCAAAAAATTCACAAGAGCATACGCCCTGCTGCCTTTTACTGCTCTGGAGCAGGGCTGAATGCGAAGGACTCTTTCAAGCATCTCTATTTCACCCCACATGTTTGTGGGATAGAAGATGATGTTTCCTTGCAGATTTCTTTGCCCTGAACGCAATAGACTTATCCCTGTGAACAACAAAAGACTAAGCTTTTAGTGATGCTCTTGATAGTATAACTTGAAGAAGGAGCTGTACTTTTCTGCCATATTTATTGCAGCAATTCTCCTTACTGCAAATAAAAACATTTCGTAAGATTTCCCTATTTTCCTTAACTCTCACTGATTTCAGGCAGTCTCACTTCCAGTAGTCTTCATCAACCTGAAGTGTGTTTCTCTTCATTTGCACAAGAACTGCATAAATGTATTTCTGCCTTCATTTGAAGGAAATCTTGGCATCAACCAACTCACGTAAGGCATATATCTCTTCCTGTGCAATATGTTTTTATCTTTCCCTCCCATTTAGTGGTTTCCAGATCACTCAGTTCCTCTGAATTGTCCTGTGGCACTCGCAATGGGTCTGTCTTGGAGCTATCCACTGAGACAGATGCTTTTAAAACCTTGGAGAGTCAGATGTCTTCCCGTTAGGGCAATTTCTGCTTGAGTTAACTAGTCTATTTCCATGTTTTTCTCAGCTTAAGGGTCTGCCAAGTGCTAGGAGCCTACATTTCATTTAATTTTAGAATCTTCAAAATATTCAGCATGCACCAAAAACTAAAGTAATTCACATCTCACGGTTTCCATATAAGTGGAATGATGCACTAAAACTGAGAAACGTTTTTTGAAAGTGATACGATAAATTATTTCCACAGTTCACTAAGATATCTGTTAGTCTAGAATTAGTTCCCTGTAGACTATAGATTGACTATATTTTCTTTCCTCAATGAGATTTATTTTTCCACAACACACGCTGTTTGGAACTGTAATGTAAGTTCAATTTTTAGCAAGTTTGCAGATGAAAGTAAAATCTGAATCTGTTGCTTGTACCTGAAAAAGCATCTCTAATATAAACATTGCTGTGTAAGTGAATAGTGCTAAGAAAGTATAAGAGAGAATATTTAAAGTTACTGTATTATATTATGGTAGTTAAAGTTTTTCTACGTGTGAACATCTCCCTTAAGCAAATAGCACTGTGATGAAAAATGATTGTTTCATTTCTGAATTTCGAGCTGGCAAGCTATAATCATTCTATCAGATTTTCTCACAACGTCAGATTGAATTTATTGTTTCCAGTACACTGGGAAGCGTGAGACTTATGTGAGCCAGTGTGAGATGAGGTGCCAGAGAAAAAGTTCAAAATCACTCAGATGGAACAACTTTTAAGATGGGCTGTGATTTTCAGTATCTAAAAAGATAAAATGTTTGCTTCCTGAAATTAGCATTTGAATTTCTCTATGAAGCAATGGGAAGAGCTGCATTTAACTTATCATGATGTCCATTGCTCAGAAAATCCAAGAACTTCTGGTAGTATTTTAAGAAACTCGAATAAATGTCAAAGAGCATACAATTTATACAATTGCTGCTCTGAAAGTAATGTCTCCTCTTTTATTATGTTGGCCTATGACATCAGAGGTGGATGCTGGTGGTTTGGCAGTAGAGGTTGAACCTTCTCCATCACATGTTGTTTCCATGTGACAAATGGCAGCAGAGCGGCAGACTGACAGAATGGCATCTGAAGCAAAGGTGTGTCACTGAATTCCTCCATGCAGGAGAAAATAGTCTCCTTCAGCTAAAAATATATCTTTTATCAATTATAAAAATAATTTTCATCTTTAATATTTTTAACAAACCTTGCATAAATTAAGAAGAAGAATGAGAAAAAGCAATGTGATGTTTCCCAGAGATCTACAGAGCAATATTCTATACTGTTTCTTTCTTCTGAGCTTTCAAGGAAAATAAAATAACATTGAGGAGATCCATTTTCTATGGAAACCCATAAACAGGCTAGCCACTACTAAAATGCAATTGAAAAAAAGAAACATAGTTTTCCATTTACGAGAGATTGTTCAAAAGGCAACTGACTGCATCAACTTTTCTCTCTCACAGTTCTGATGACAGTACTAAATGTAACCTCAAGAACCACTTGGGATTTTCTTAATATTTCTTTGACAAAGAGCTATTTTTTTTGTCAACATAGCAAGTGAAATACACATAGGCAGTAGGAGCACGGAGGAGTTTATCCTTATGTTATTTCTGGTATAAGCAAGGAGGCTCACAAGCTTTGTTTGTCTGGATGCTATCAGTGAGAATGGTGGTGGTGGTGGCAACAGCAGCTCCTGACCTGCCAATCCCTCTCAGAGAGGGACAGCTATTTCTCAAGCAAACACATAGTTTACCTGCACTGTATGTGCATTATATAGTCAACTCCTTCCAAAATATCTTACCCAATATGCCTATGTGTGACAGCAGATGTCCTGTGCAAGGGCAGCTGAGTGTAATTGGAAAGTTTTGTTTTATATTATATAGCATGATAGTATGTTTGTGCCTTTGAAATGTGGGATAGAAACACAGCAGTCCTGTCCATGATCTCTAAAGCTAAAATCCTAAGTTAGTGCCACCTGTGTTAACTCTTGGCATTGCACTTACAGCCAATACTGACCACTGTTTACAGAGCACACTCCAGTACTCCATGTACAATCCAGAGCTGAGATTTCCTGAGGAGAAAGTGCCCAATGATGGAATTTTACTTTCCAAGTGTGGACGACTGAAGGACAGTCTGAAAAGCCTTCTATCAATATTAGAGGATACTCGAAAGAGTTTACAATCTGCTTCCGTAAGTTGCTCAGAAATCCATTTAGTTTAAAATAGAAAGTCACACAGTAACAGAGCAGAAATGTAATGCTGGTCAGGTGGAGTAGACTAGCTTCTTGCCTGGTCTTCTTGCTACCTCTGCACTGACTGCAGAAATTGTGTCTCTTCCTTTGTCCAAAGTCAGAGGAAGGACCAGGCAGGGGGCCAAAGCTCAGTGTAGCTGGCTTGTATTCACATATGAAATTCATCTGATGGCAGCTTTCCTCTGCGGTAGGCTTTGAGATGAGGAGGAGACAGATGTGAGAGAAGGCTGGCACTGGCTTTGAGACGAGGAGCCACAGGCTGTCAGTGGTGCCGCTGTAAGTCTGGGAACCATGTGCTCTTTAAGCAGTAATAAGTCACTGGGTTTAATATTCATTTTAGGTTTAAATACCACAACAACTAATACCAATATGCATTATGCAAAATTGCCACAGTAACTGCAGGCTTCAAAACACAGATAAACAATGCTATTCTCCTTTACTTATTTTTTATACAATTATACAAAATAAGATTGATAATGCCCGCTGACATTTTCTTCCTTAAAATTCTAGGCCAATATTGTGCTACTAATGAGATTTCAAAAGCAGGAGATGAAAATAATAAATTAAAAGCAATCTTTGCATATTTAGCTTTCCATTTCATAAATCTCTGTATTTATCTACATGGTCTTCTACTTTTATTATCTTTTATTTTGTCTCTCTCTAATCTCATTATTATATCTTAATTCTAACCTGTTCTGCTTTTCGCAGTAAAGCTTGCTGTAATCTTTTCTGATAACATTAGCATGGGAAAACATTTTTATCAAATGGATAACAACAAAATAAATTACTTTTGCTCATTCTGCAATAAATAATATGATCTAAAGTTCATGATGTTGGGGGCTGAGGCTGTAAAACAAGATGTTACAATTCATGATTAGCTTTCTAAATAATGAATACTGAATCAAATGTAAGTCATAGCTTCAAAACTCATGAGTTTTCAGAATTCAGAATCAATAAAAAGCTCAGGTTTATCATGTCTGACTACTTATCCAAGGGGCTGACTGCTAATTGCTTTGGTCTTTATCACATTTCAAAATGGAGCTGTTCTTTTTGAGGTCTTCACCTGCAGAAAATATATATTACTGCAAAATACCACCAAAACAGAGATTACCACTTAAGATCTCTTTGCCATTTCTTAACACAAGAGGAAATAGCAGTCCATCAGAAAGGGGATAGGCAGTTAAAGCATCTCATTCCTTCTTTTCACTGGTCTTGGATTAACCTGTTTGACATTTTAGATCATTCTGATATGTCTGCTTATTTTAGTGGAATCCCAGCAATGTGAAGTTACAGCAATGCAGAGCTGAGCCAAAACCCAGCTGTTTGTATGATCTTTTTAACTGTTTATCTCATTGGGAATTGCCATCTCCTGCCAAATCAGATGTGATTCAAAGGACATTTAAAAACGGATGTGATTATTTAGACATGTCCAGACAATCATTTAACTCGTGCAATGTGAAAATGTAAGTTTTGCTCACTTGCATGATATGTCATTGGCCTTGCGAGGGCTAGCCTATATTTGAAGGCATTTCATTGCATTCTCTTTTTTTTTTTTTTTCTTTTTTCCTTTTTTTCTTTCTGATAGGAAATGTTATCTGCAATGAATTTTGGTATGTTACTCAGAGAAGCCACATGAGCTCTCAGTCTGGAACTGTGTGACTTGGATGCCTTGCCCATACAAATCAACTGCGAGTTTTTTGTACGCTGTTCCAGAAACACTGGCCTTACTGGACATCATCTGTTCATTTGCAGCAAATCCAATATATCTTCTAAACACTGGGCTAACTGCCTATGGGTTACGTGCTGCATTAGATGCATACTTTAATATAGTATATCCCTAACAGGAAGACGCTAACCTGTAGAGAAGTAGGACGAGAAAAAGACTGTCACCCTGAATTTCAGGATTAATTCAATGATCTTTTTATCATCCCAGTTTATGTTTTCTTCGATTTTTGCTTTTTCTTAAATTTTTGATTTTTACTTTTGTCAATCTTGCCACATTTAACATCCAATTTTTTAATACTCTGGCTTTTCCAGGCTGCTTCTGGTTCAGCTCACCTAACAGTTGTCAGATATAGCATGATCTTTTTAACTTTAGCATCTCATTCCATTTACCATCATTCCTAATTGCTATATGAAGGTGAATTCCCATCTGTAAATAGAGATTTGGTATCCAGGCCAAGAGAAGCAATCACCTGTATCTACATTTCATAGTGTCAGGTGATATTTTATACACAGTTGTTTTCACAGACCTCACAGATCACTTGCAGTACAATATTTGGGGAGCTGGAAGCCTGACTTAATGATCACTGCTCATGCACATGGTTGCTGGAAAATCATTCATGAATATTGAGTCCAATTATTATGAACAGGTGCAACCAAGTAACTACATTTCATGCTCACTGAGATATCACAAACACTTAAATTTGATAAAGTTAATACACAAATATATACTCTGGTACACAACAATAACTTCATGTACATTCATGAGAATGCAAATATAATGATCATGATTCTCAGTTTTGAGGTTGTGATCAAGATTCATTTGCAGTAATTTTAAACAATTATTTCACCTCATTGCTTAATTCTTTCTACAGCTGTGAATTCAATAAGGGGAGAAAGAAAATAGCTTGTGCTAATCCCTCTCATACTGAAAGCTGTAACTCATTTAGGTCTCTGGGAGAAAGAAAGGAAGTGATTGGTGCTTTCTGAAAATCTTTCTGAGCTGCATTGTTCTGGTATTTCCAGTAGTAGGCATTTCCTTTTTTAATTGGGACCAGGTCCCAGGCTCCTTCTGGAACTTGAATGAGTCAGTCATGGGCACATACCTGAGCATGTACTCACAGTATATACTCAAGTCTATTGGTTATACACTTTTGACAGCAACTATGTTTTTAATCATATGGAAAAGCATAGCAGCTTGTAGGTAGTCAAAGCCAGTTCACAGAACTCTGGTGCAACCGTTGTCAATCCAGCCCCACCAGGAACTTTTTAGAATCCAATTTAAAAATATGGAGACGGCTCCAAAAGTAATGCCTCCTAATTTATTATGTTGGCCCATGACATCAGAGGCTAATGTTGCCAGTATGGCAGTAGAGGTTGAACCTTCCCACCAATATTCCATTATATTTTGTTGCGTCTGTGTGACATTTGGCAGCAAAGAGGCAGTCTGACAAAATAATATCCGACATGGAAGTGCATCTGTAGCAAAGAGATGTCACTGAATAATTCATCCATGCAGGAAAAAATGGCACCCATTTGCAATTGTCAATGCTTGTTGAATGTTTCTGGGTAACAACAAGTGGATGTGAGCGCAGTGAGGTGGTGGGTGGTGCATTTCAGCAGTGTTGACAGTGACAGTCAGCTCCACTGGTTCAGATGTTTACGAGTGCAGTATGAAGGCTCTTGCTCATTGTGGGCATAGCTAATGTTAGTGACAATGTTGAAAAATAGTATTTTGTAGCCGAAAATTTGCTCTATCAAATAGAGTTGTTGTATTCTTTGTATCTGTTGCAGTTTCTGTGGACATAAATAGGAGTTCTTACTTTCAGAGAGACCTACATATCTTTCATCACTGCAGAAACCAGAATGTAAGAACTGGCATGAGAAAACCATGTCTGATTTCCTATCCAAATTATATTTAATTTCCCAGGATTGTCCTTTATCTTGCATAATTCTTCCTGCAATCTATGTACCAAAAGAAAAGATGCATATCCTTTTTTAGCCTTCTGCTGAAGATAACTTCCTGTCTTTCAGAATGAATGACTTTCTTTTATACCTAAAAATCCTTTATCTGCATGCATTCTCATAGTTTGTATTCTTTCCTGAGCTACGATACCACAGACCTAACCAGTGTTGTTCAGCTCCATTAATACTTTTTGATTTGGAAGCACAAATGGTGAGTTGCCTCCACTGCTCTGCTGTGATTGCACATTGCGTTCACAAGGGAAAAATGTCCTTATGAAAATTGGTCTCATTATTTTTATGCTTCATAGTTTCCAATAAAACAATTTTCACCAGAAATGGGACTGTTGTACATCACTGAGCAGAAAAGGAAATGTTCAGCAACCTGATAACCTTGTAGAAATTGTTGTTGCTGACCTGAGCCCTGAGCTGAAAGTTAAAATGATAACAGCAATAATAATAACAATACTATTAATCTCTAATGACTTTAGAAAATACTTCTTCCTGTTTAGAGAAATTCTGTGTACTGAATCTTTGAGTTCCATCCTCAGTTTTCACTTGGGTTTCTGTATATAATGATTCCTTATATATTTATCAAAAGTCATCTTCATCAATTCAAACTTCTGTCTGTTGGGCAATATTCTCCCTCATTATTTCCAAGGTGATGGCAGGGCACTTTGCAATTGGCCTTCAGTGAGATCTGCTAACAAAATCTCTCTCTCCTTTCATATTTTTCTTTAACAGCAAGGAATAAAAAAAGGCATTTGAGCATTCCATAACCTAGACAAGGACTGAAAGTGGCCTGAATATGTCTGGAATAATAGAGACCAATTTTTGATTAGTTCTGGTTATGTAAAACCAAAGATAATTAGGATTTCCTTCAAAACTTTAAAATTAAAAAAGGAAGAGATTATTAAAGTCTATCTAAATAGTCAGATTAAGGTTTGCTCCTCAAGTTTTTAGCTTTGGCACTTCTTTAAGCAATGTGGAAATGCAGACTATGAGTAACTGGGATATGCAGCACAGAATGGTACTTGGAGGTTGAATTCATACTCCTACCCAAATCAACATACGCATGTGCACGCTCATTTTGCATTTGACTTAGGCAAGGACAGGAATTCACTTCAAAGTGTTAATACTGCCTACTTACCAGGAGGGTGACTTGGAGAACAACCATTTGCATTTCTTATGTTTAGTGGGCATCCGCTGGGCAGATGTAGGATAACATATTTTAGATTAAGCCTTGTGTAACTGCTTAGAAGATGCTGTGTCTTATTTACATTTTACCATCTCTCAAGGAAAATGTAATGCTATTATCCATATGTCATCTGCTTATTGTTCTTGAATAATGCATACAAGATTCGTGACTTCCCACTGTGGTACTTCATACTCATGTTGCTGTAATATTACATCCATTTAAAGCTGTACTAATGTAGTGGCAAATAAGGCTATCCATACGTTCAGCATGTCTTTTCTATCCATAAAGAGAAGCCAAGTCACAGATGGTTTTTACAATGTTATAATTAATAATCATGGTATCATGTTAGTGTCATCTTAACATAATAAAAAAGTGGATCTATAAATTGTTTTCAGCTTTTTCACAGCATTTACAATGACTTTTTGTAGCTTTTCCCAGCAGCGGGATCTCTGACAGTAACATTTTTTGAGCTGCATTCACAAAGAATAATTTCAGGTTAATGATTTTTTTCTTGGATACTATTTGTGAAGTGGCATCATTAATTTTTTTCTATCTATCATTTTTTAGTCTAGTTCTTTATAGAGCTAGATTTTTAAAACAAAAATCTTACCTTTTCTTTCTTAGATTTCCAAGCAAATATACTTTGCAAAACATAGTGTATTACATCATTCCTCTGCTGGCCTGAATTTTGAACAGCCTAAGGTGAATGTCATTTCCAAGTCTCAGCATCATAATATCTATGTGGGCAGCCCAAACCTGGATTGATACAAAAATACTATCTGTTCTTTTGAGGTTACCTTTACTACCAATTCTGTAAAGCGATGGAGGAATATACAGTATGGGTATTGGTGAATTGTATCATTGTATGAGTATGTATTTTCTTCAGTGATTTGTGGTGTTTCCTGTTCTTTCTCTTTGCTGAAAAGACATGGGTATGTTTCTAATTGAGCTCATGTTCGGTCTTTTTTTTTTTAAATCTGGATAAGATTATACCAAGAGTAGATGCAGCTCTAAAACACTGCTCTTTCTGTAACCTCTAAAAGCACTTTTGAAGTTCCCTTTTAATCTGGGTTTCCCTCAGTCTTGCTCCCACTCACACGGACAAACCCTGTTGAGGGGCTCTGTATTACCATCTTGGTCTTGACAGTAACTGGCAGTGAAATGGCATACTGGGATATGTTAAGGGTGGAGATGTCCTAGCAGTTTATTTCAAAACCTCAAGTCAAATTTCATTCAAGTTATTTTTTTGAGAATGGCGAAGATTAAGCATATTCCCAGACTCACCTGGCTGTTGAGGAGCCCAGCCATTGTTGTACGTTACAGGCATGCTGGAGGGAATGTACTCTTCAAGAATAGTTATGTAATTTGATTTTCTTACCTAAACACATGTACTGTTTCCTACTCAGAAAAGAGTAAATATATTTTTATACACAATAGCTGTAAATTACCTGATGTCTTCTGCTATTCTAAATCGGAGTTCTTCGTTGCAATAAAATGCACAAGGAACAAGAAAATATTTACACTCATATTGTTGTATATTTCAGAAAAAGTCTCTTGCAGTGGCCCAAAGAGATGATATCTGGAGAGTCTAAGGCTACAAGCTTAATGTGTGCCTGGTCTCTCCCAAGCTCCAGTCCTTGTTTTATTGGAAATTTACTGAATCACCACAAAGATTTGAGTTTAGTAAGTACTGATGTCTTCTTTCCTTCTGATGTATGTCTCTTTGGTTGCTGTTGGAATCCATGGAAGCTTTCAACATCAGCCTGTTGGTGGTGGTACATTCAACAAGTTAAGTACATCTCCTTTTTCAATGATTAGTGTTATAATTTCATCTAGAGATGTTTAGTTTTTAAACAGTGGAAAGCAGTGAATCACTGTTCCTAGAGATTTTCTTAATCAAGAGTCCTAGTCCATTCTGTTGTACTGTTCCTTATCCTGGTCATCTTTGATCTTTGTAGTCATATTAATTTTACTACAAAGAACACATCAGCTAAATCTGCAATAATACTATAGACACACATGAAATATAATGTGTTTGTTTCATTTTTCCAAGATATTTTAAAATTCTTTTGTCTATTATTCAAAGGCAACAACATATATTCAAAAAATGCAATGTATTTTTGGATTTTAGCAATTCTGACAGGGCATTTTAAAAACTGTTCTGTTCTGGAGGGCACCTTTGCAGATTCAGTTATGCAGTCAGTGCCACTGATGAGTAATCTTAAGTGACTAAAAACTTGGCACCTGCCTTGATCCACCACTATTTTTCAGATATCACATTGATCACTTTTACAGTCTGTTATAAAGAAAGCTTAAACTGAGCTTTTCACAGACTCAGAAATGCTTATGGTGAATATCCCCAATCACTTTTCAAGAGCATCCCATCAAGTTCAGTTGATAAAGATGAGATTAACCTATTATGGATGTCATTTTTCTAAAACACTGATATTTTCATTTGTCAGTTAACGCTGGTGAGAAACAGGTTTGACCTTTAGGACAGGAATATGTGAGAAGTTGTCAAAATGGATCAGGAGCTCACATAAAATAAATGCAATACAGCATTACCAGGACTCACCAGGAGTTCACTGATCCTTATGGTATTCCAGAAAACCCCTTCCTTCTAGAAACATCAGTGGCAAACACCATCAAATAACCACTTTGCTTAAAGATGAGGGCTGCTCTGAAAGTAACACCTCCTGTTTTATTATGTTGGCCCATGACATCAGGGGGGCAGATGTTAGTGGTATGGCAGTAGAGGTTGAGCCTTCCCACCACCAGTATTCCATTACATGTTGTTGCCGTGTGACAGATGGCAGCAGAAGGGCAGTCTGATAGAATGGCATCTGACATGGAAGTGCATGTGAAGCAAGGGAGCGTCACTGTTAATTCATCCATATGGAAACAATGGCACTCATTGACATTTATCAGTGCTTACTGAATGTTTCTGGAGACCAAACACTGGATGTGAGCACAGTGAGGTGGTGCGTGGTGCACTTCAGCTGCGGTGACAGTGACAGTGGGTCACCTCTGCTGATGCAGATTTTTACAATGTGGCATGTAGGCTCTTGTTCACTGTAGGTAAAAATGCATAGCTAATGTTGGTGACAGTGTTGAAAAATAGTGTTTTGTAGCTCAGAATTTTCTCTATCAAATAGTGTTATTGTTCTCTTTGTATCTGTTTTAGTTTGAAAATGAATAGGAGGCATTTCTTTCAGGATGAACTGTTTTAGCATACTTGCAAGGAAGGGGCTAATGAAACAGTGACTGACGTATGCAAAGCATTCCAGCTGCCAATATAGAGCAAGTCTGACTTTCTACAGTTATGGCACTTCAGCCTTTGTTGTTTTCATATTTGGGACTGAGGGTTGCTGAGTGACATACATTATGAGTTTATAGAGTAAGTTAATGAACTGGAGTTTTCATATTGTCTTGCTATCCTTTTTATCACGTATTATCAGTACTAAGTGAAAATGTTTTACTTCTTTTGTCTTGACTTTCACCTATGAAAATAAGGTCCCAGTCTCAAGTTTTCGTAAATTACAAATATGCATTCACAGCAGAGTGACTGAGATTAGAAGAGACCTCTGGAGGTCTTCTTGTCCAAAACCCCTGCTCAAACAGGATCACCTAAAGCCAACTACACAGGTCCAAGTCTAGATGGCTTTAGAATAACTCAAAGAATGAAGACTACACAGCTTCTCTATGAAACCTGTATCCGTGCTTAGTCTCCTGCACAAGAAAAATCTGTTTGGCTAGAACTTGCCATGTTTTAGTTTCTACATTATATCTGATACTATATCATCTATATCATCTACTGTTTGTGAATTTAGATTTTGTGGTAAACAAGGAAGACAGATCATTCTAGACTATTCAAAATTAACAAGACAAATAATACTTACTAATGTATTAGAGAAGTGATACAGCTATACAATATTGCTTTAAATAAGTGGTTCTTAGGTTATTATCTTAATAGATTTGCACACCAGAAGTTTATAAGAAAATCTTCTCTCAGGGTGTCTCATATTCCATTTCTGCAATGTGTTAAAGCTCATGTCAGCACTCAGAGTAATTGAAAACATAATATTATTGAAGGATTTAATCATCATTTTAATTCTTTGATATTGGCATTTTAACTGTCTTAAAAATAAATTTTGGAGCTGGAAATAATGATAACATCAGCATTAAAGTAGCCATTGCGTAGTGGGGAATAGTGGAGGTTAAGATGCAAATGCAAAACATGTTAGATTTAGGACAGTACTGAGAGCTCCAGCAGGAGATGACATAGAGCTATCTTCTTCTAGTAAATTCTGCACAGTTGAAAATCTGACTTCATGTTGTTAAATTATTTGTAAACAGATTTGGTGGTAAACGTGTCCTGCAATACGATACAGTAATGTTCTGCTTGTCTGTTTCCAGCAGTGTGTTACTAGTTGCTTCATCAAAGAAAACATTGCTCTGAGCTACCATTTCTTTTTTCCTTCAGGTATTAAACAATGAACAACTGGAAACTAGTAAATTTAAAACCATCAAAAAGCTTCAAGATTCTTCTTGGATGAAATCTTTGTTATCCTGGATTTACAAATCCTACTGTAATTCAGTGACAGTCAAACTTACTTTTTCCCACCTTCTTCAAAGCTATAAAAAACTTTGCTTGCTACAGAAATTGCAGAGTTAAATATACCTTCAGATTTCTGTGAATATAAGCCATTTCTCCCTGAATTTTGTTGGCTAGATTGAATTTCTCTCTCTCTCTTTTTTTTTTTTTTTTTTAGGAAATACGTAACATTTGGTATTAACTTATTAGGTGTACTTGGTAAGTAAATGTATTTTAAAACTTTTTTACAGAATATTTCTTTCAAAATAGCTGTAAGATACTGAAATACTTGTTTTATAACATCACCTCTCATGATTGAATGGAACGAGGTAATGTCCAACACTGTCTATCTGAGTAACTTCATCCTTCTTCCAAATTTGCTGAACGATCATTTACTGTTTCCTATTTCAGATGATTAAGCATTTTATTGATGAACCTTATAAAAAACTTATTCAAAACCATACTGGAATTCAATGACAGATCTGAAAATTGAATGGCTTTTGTGCATGGACCACCATAGGTTGTATCAGGAAGATCCTGATATAACCAAGTAGTCCTCCAAAGACAAACCTCTCTCCAGGAGTAAAATATGAGCTACAGTCGTGGAGGGGGTTAACCCTCAGTTGAAGAATAGTTATTCATTCCTGTAATTGAATACAAAAGACGTAGGGATTGATTTTCACCTACACCCAAATTCATGGCTCCTGTGAGGGTCTAAGCTGCTGACAAATAATTTCAGCTTCAGCCATTGATTATGCTTCCATAGTGAACATTAGATATACACTAAAATTGATATAGCATGTATTGCAGGAGTCATATAATATAAGTACTCCCCATTTCTTAGCCAATCTGTCACTACTCTTAAGCTGTGCCATGCACAGGAGATGTAGGATTTACCTTCCTAAGGAGGAAATGGCCATCAAGTAGAAAAATGAATTCACCTTTATTGTACTGTGGTGATGTGGTGAAGATAATTACTGCAGCTCTATTCCATTTGTTTTGAAACACATAGCCTTTGCCTTTTCAAATTGCCTTGACCATATCACCACTCGTGTATTTGCAATGAAAATCTGACATCAGAGGACAGAATAATAACAGGAGAAATCCTCATTTCATATTTACCTTGTTTACTCTCCTGAGTCACTGAAAACACGGTGACCTAGGTCCATGCTTTTATACTTCTTTTTACTATATATACACACATATATAAAAAAATTAGCGTGTGTACTGCCAAACTCTGTAGGTCGCTACTCATCTTCCCAGGTATCTTCACACACCATAATTTCTGGTGCATAGAATTGGTAGACTGCAAAAAGTAGCACTCCTGTGTTCCCTCTCATTCATACTGTGAATACTCAATTCTCCAAGAATTTTGCTGCTGGTTTCTGACCAGCCAAGCCATATCAAAACCAGCCAAAGTCTAATCATAATTTTGCCAATTAAAACCTGTGTGCTATTATTTGGTGGTTTTTTTTTGTTTGCTTTTTATTTTTTTTTTATAGCCTAAAGCATACTGTACTGTCTGCTGTTAAAATACAATCCTTTTTGTTTACCTCCTCATGGCTCACTGAAAAAAAAGATATATGCTTACAACGACAACTTTCAAAATGTTTTCTCTTTTATTTTTTCAGATTTCTCCTCAAAGCTTCAATTTAATCAATAATTCTAACTAGCTATCAGAGTACTTAACTTTATTTTTCCTAATAAAAATGAATAGTTGGAGTAGAATGTGTCCAAAGCCATTTTTATCCATTCCTTCTTCATGACTTACCTCTTCTCTTTTGTGTAGCGAATTTTAGCATTTCAAATTTTAAGGTAAAGAAAAATCCTTCTCCTTGAAGAAGAATTTCTCATCAAGAGAGCCTTTTTTTTTTAAAGTAAGGATAGCAAATCCAGCCTAATAGAATAAACACCTTAAGACATTTTCCATACATGAATATCTCTTTAACATAATTAAAATTCTAGAGATTAAATTCTTTGCAGGCTTAACTCAACTGAAAGAATAAAAGACATTGTGATAAAACTGTGTGATTACTTCGGTCTCCAAGTAGTATAAAGTACAATTCCATAGGATTTCTTCAGTAACCCATGTTCATAGTGATCTTAATTTTCGCTTTGTCAGAAGAGCTTTATGATAGGTTAATTCTTCAGAAATACTTATCATCCTTTACAGCATATTTCATTTATTTCTCCATTATGAAATGCAATTTTTGGAATTATTATTCTTTTTATTATTATTGTTATTACAGAACTTCCAGTGTTGGACACATTTACTGCTGGTACCTTCCTGTTTTCATCCCTTTTCTTCCAATTCCAGTGCCTAAACAATTGATTGTTCACTTGGAAAAAAAAATTGTTTTCCCTAATGAAAAAAGATAAGACTGCATTGCCTATTTTGTGTGGAACCGGGGCTCCTCCACCTTCTGCATTTTATCCTATTACATCATAAGTCTTACTTCTAGAGAGAAATCAGAATGAAAGATTGCAGCCTGTAGAGCTGCTACTTATATAGTTGCTACAGCTACTATCTTAGCATGCTCAAACATATTCCTGATCTGCTTTTTTTTCCTCAGTTTTTTTTCTGATTAATGGTGGTTTTCCTGATATGTTAGAATATCATTGTTGTATCTGCAGAAATACTATCTCTCATTTGATTTTTTTCAACTTAAATGTTTATTTTGTGCATAATAATACTAATTTCAGTTCCTAATTTTCCAGTAAGGCAATTAGGACACTAAAAGTTCCCAATCATGGAAAAAATAATTAGTTGCTAGAAGATAAAGATTTGCAAATTTGAACAAATTTGTATGTATTTATGTATATATGAGTTGGTTTGCATGCGCAACTTTGAATTTTACATAAATGACATGAACTCATTTAAATATATAAAAGTTAAAATCCAGTATTTTTTCTATTCATGTTATGTGAAATTTAATAGTTTTTTAAAAAAGGCGTGCATTTTCATGTATTGAAATGTAAGCAAAATTATGTATATTCTTCATTAACTTTTGCAGTGTGGATATGTAAGTGATATCTGTTGTAAAGGAAAGCTGATGAGAGATGTTCATACTGTTGAATGTTTCAGTCCCAGAACATCACTGGAGTCAAACTGTTAACAGTGAAAGAGGTAAGATCTCCAAGACAAGATCTCAAAGAAAGAAGAAAGTGATGAGAGTACTTAGCTCTGATAATTTCAACTCACCTGACTAGCAGAGTTTTGGAAAATATTGGTTGGTTGGCATGATGAACCTTGAAAAATCAGGTGGTTATATTTTTGAGCTGTGGCTTGTTGTTTTTGCTCTTTGCAGTCATTTCGCATTCCTTCATAGAGCCTGAAAGGGAAAAGAGTTAAGGTAATACACATAGATCAACACTGAGATTAGATGGCAATATATTCACTTGACTGTTTCACACATTAGAAACTTATAAGAAAACATTGCTCAGTTGTAACATTAAGCAGCAGGGTTGAAGTAAATAAATGCGGGGTGGGCAGCAAGTAGATAGATAACATGTCTTCAGAAAAAATTGAGATGAAGATTTAATATTTTTGCTAAAGCAAATGTTAAGCCAAATTATGCTGTAATGTGGCTTGTAAAATAGAAGATGAATTACCCTATAATACCCAGAACTTCTAGCATCCACTGAAGGGAATTCCCTTTCATTTTGGGATGCATCTTCAAGAAAAACTGTAAATGAATAGCGAAAGCCCAAAGAAATATGAAAAAAAAAAGAGAATTTGAGAAATGCAGTCTATAAAGAAGCTTGTGAATTCCCATTTGTACTATAGTTAAAAACAGCAAAAATAGCAAAATACATGAAGGACTGTTGCAAAGAAGGCAGCAAATGTTGTTTTTTAATAATCTGTATACAGAAGACAAAATGCAGAAATTGAAGTTACATAGTAGAGAAAAGTTTCTAATTGCAAGGCTTGCGAGACATCAGATCTGGATAAAGAGGCTGCAGATTATTCTCACTGAAAGACTTTAAATACATATGGAAAAACAACTGCTATAGCAGACACAGTCCCAATTGATCCAGCCTTGGAAAATAAGCCTGGTCTCCTGTTAAGAGCCAGCCACTTGACTTAAACAATACTGTAGTTTATTAAATGTGAAGGAGTGAAAATGACAGAAAACAGAACAGAATGTTGACATATCTCCAGATAGGTGCAAACAATGCAGTTTTAATTACACCTTTACTGTTTTTTTCTTCTCCAGCCAAAAGTACTTCCTTTCTAAGTTTGGCTGGACATAATTTTACCTCTAATTTGATTTCATTTTTAAGAATCTCTATTTTTTTTATATGCACTCATGTTTGTCAATTTAATATTTAATAAATATGTACAGCTTAAAGGTTTTTATTGCGATGCTCCACTTGCTTTAAATTAACCGAAGTTGAATGAGTAGCCACTTTCAAATATTCAGACAAAACATGTTTTAATCTCAAATTGTAGTTGTGTTGCTAATATTTGATAGTTTTCATTTTAGTACAGTATAATTCTATTAAGTAGACATTTGGTTCAACAGTTGACCCCACATTTACACCAAATAATATGGTGCTGAGTTTACTTACAAATGAATATAGTATAAAGCTAACTGTTGTTTCTTCGAGAAAAGTCCTCTACAACATAAAATTTCCTCCAAGTCAAAGAAAGTTTATTTCACTTCTGGTAATTTTATTGTGTGTATACTAGGTGGAAATACAGACCTGTGAAAAGGCTCATTTTAGCAGGGGTAACAACTCACAGAAGTTATTCTGAGGAATAGGGTGGAATGAATCATATTCATATGTGTGTGTGTTGGATGGCAAAAATCAATGCTTTCTCTTAGCAAAGACACTCTCGGGGATAGAGAAATCAGAGCTGCGAAAAACCTAACAAATTTTGCCTGACAGATTTTCCAGGCAAACTACACCGCTGGTGCACTGGGAGTGTGCTGAGGATGTCAGTCCCTGTGCCAGTTGGTGCAGCCCTGCTCATGGCAGCTCGTTTTGGAGCTCTAGGGAGACCAATAGCTCCCCCCATTGCCCCAACACACCCAAGATGCTGGCAAGCAGTCCTGGGGCTGTGAGAAGCCAGAGGCCTGCCCTGTGCAGCTTGGTGGAAGATACAGTGCACGCGGAGAGATGAGCCTAAAAATGCACAGAAAAACAGGAAAAGGCAAATGTGGAAAGGAAAGAGAAAGCATTTCGGGGTGAAGGGAAAAAATTGCTTAAGTCTCTATCCTATTAGCATCAGTAGCACAACCTCTTCTAGCTTCAGCAAGAGACAGATGTCATCTTATGGGCCTGCTCTGGTCCTGTTCCCTGTGATGCCAGTGCTGTTGGAGGTGAGTGGTGGGCTCGCCACTCTGCAGATGGCTAACAGTGGTCAGGTTCTGGGATCCCAATTACTGCCAGTGTTTAATGGTTCTCTCTTACAGCATCCCAAGCTCCCTGAATCTTTAATAATACTCTTATAAGCAATAATCACATTGGGAATGGTGTATTCCTGCAGGCCTATGCCACAAAATGTAGCCATTGTAGCTGCCTTAAATAGCCCCTGGGGAACAACTGGAAATTTGTTCTTCTACGCAGAAAATGGCCACTTCTGAAAGAGTGGAAAGCATCCTTTTCTTTCCCACCATCACTGGCAATTATACCTCTGCCTCTTTATTTGTCAGAGCTAGTAACAGCGTTGTTGTGACTCAGAAAAGCGCGGATAAGACGATGAAAGATGCACCACCAGCATGGTGCAGATGACAACTGAACTGCCTCTGTTCCTTGTTAGTGAAAATTATTTGATGTGAATGTTGTTGCCTAATAGGGCCCCATCTGACTGCAAATGATTGTAGCACAGGCAGCAGAATAATGGAAAATTGTTGCAGCAAGATAGTTGCTAGGATAATGCTAGCAGTAAGAAAGGAAGTAAGTGAAATTGAAAATTACATATTCAACAACCATATAAATGGCAATAATTGTTTGGGACCAGAATTATCTTAATTTGCTTCTTCCCATTGTGGGTCATTAATTACAGGAGTAAATCTGCTGATCTGAGTGGGATAATTAAATTTGACATTGGCATTGCCTTGCCAGTGTGAGCAAGGGGTTTTCAAACCATGGATGAGACAACAGAATTCCTTCCATCAGTAGCATGTTGAGGTGCCATGGAAAGGCGTTGACAGATGGTACACAGCAGAACAAGGTGGAAGGCTACAGGGAACCACCCAAGTCTTTTCCAGCAATCCTCTTATCTTTTCAATACTATGGACCAAGAAGCAATGCTGCTTTATGTTAAAAAAAAAAAAAATAATAATAAAACAAAAAAGAGCAATCTCAGGACAAGAAGTTGCTACAAACATATAACCCTCATTTCTAAAGGCAAATCTGCCTTGCTTTCATTTTTCAATACAAAAGGGCAAGTCTGTTTACTTCATTCTCATCTGAAGTGCTGACCCTTGTTCTGCTAAACAGGATAGAGCCTGCACTGATTCTACCTGGAAAATAACATAGCTGAAAATTAGGTGGTTTACACACACCAAAATATGAAGCAATAATGAAGTTGAGGCTGAGCCTCAAGCTAGATCCGACTCATACCATGAAATCATCAGGTTTTGTAAGCTCAAGAGGGTTAGACTTCATTACCTGAATGAAAGACTTCACAAAAAGCCTCAGGAGCTGAAGGAGCAATGGATACTTCAGCTTGAAATCAATACACTGGCGTGCTGCTCGGTTCCTTGGTTCACTTTGTCACTTGGAGGTGAGTACCAGCAGGGTTTGAATGCTTATTGCCATTACAAACCCTGCAGCAAGAGCATCCCTGCATCCTGTTAACGCTCAGCTGACCTCTTAGAGAAGATTACTGGAACTAAATACCTTGCTGAAGAAAGTGACCAAGCTGTTGAGCCTATGTCTGCCCGCCCTTGGTCACATCAAGCGGTGGTCCTTACAGTACAAGGGGACCCCTCCGCTAGCTCAGCTGCTGGGAAGAGTGGGGTCATGAAGGCTACTGTGTGATGCTTTCCCAGTATTGTCCCAGCCTGTGAGTTGGAGGTGGACACCCTAAGCTTAAGGTGGACTTAGAGTTGCATGGTTTTTTTCTGTTTGCTTGCTTGTTTTTGTTTGTTTGCTTTTCAATAAATATGCATTTTTTCCTTTCTTTAGTTTTTCTGCCTTACCTATTTTTAACTATATAGTTTTGACATCCACAAAGCCCTGTGGCAAAGAATTTACCATTAGATTACACGTGAGAAAAGGCATTATATGTTTTGGCTTATTTTGAAAGATCAATCTGATCATTTAATTTGCCACCTCCCAGGTTTGTGTAATGAAAGGTGACGAAAAAGCAATTTTTTGCTGAATAGCCACGCCACTTGCAGAGCTGCAGAAGTCCATTATAGCCCTTCTGCCTATACCATTTCTATACATACCCCATGCTCCTTCTTTCACTGAGTTAAAAGGTCCTAGTCTATTTACTCTTTGCTTATATGGACATTTACCACATTTGTGGCTATCCCTGTCACACCTATCAATACCTTATTTCAACAAAATGGTAAAGCTGGAAGACAGGAACTGCACACAGCACTCATTATGTGAGAGCACCATTTATCAGCACTGGTGTTGCCTGCCATTTTATCATTCTTCTGGCTTCCTCCTAGCAGATGAGAAGAGTTTGACTCATTCTCACTCACAATCATGCTTCTAGCATAGTTATTGATGCTAAGTTTAAAAGCATGCATTTTAGATGAGATCTCTCATTACATTTTATTTCTTACTGGAGGAATCATTAGAATGAGTGAACTTACACCATTTATACCTTTTCTACATCAAGTCTAGATGCTGGATTGAAGTAAAGTACCCATGAGTGTGCCTCACTCATTGCAGGCACTAATGCTGTTTATCTGCTCTTTGCAGGCTGCGCTGTACTCAAGGTGACTCTCACAGATACCTACATGCATAAATATTACACTAACCACTATACCTCAAGATATACATAATGCATTACTTAGTTGAAGCAGCAGCATGAGGCAATGCATTACACAAGGTACTGACACTGAAACAGACTCAGGGCTCTTACCAGCACTGAGAGTGCTTAATGGGGGCCTGCTCCTGACAGGCAGCATCACTCAGCCTCTCACAAAAGAGGGCTAAGGTACTTACCCCAGAAATTGGAATGACTTTCTCCACAGCATAGATCAGCTACAGCGCTGCTCGATGTTCTTGTAGCATGATTCAGTGTCTGAAGAAAAAGGAGTTGCTGCTGCTCACAATGAGGCCAATGAATATTTTGCCACTGGATTCAGTGAAGATAGAGATCTACTTCTTGTGCTTTTCTATAAGGAGTAAATCAAACTGATGTCGTTAGTGAAATAATACACATAACCCATTTTCTGGGACTCTTACCATGCACTATTAGAAGCTCAGCTGTGGATCACACACTGTGTGGGGTACTTGGGAGGGAGCTGCAGCTACAGTGGGTCCACAGTGCAGTAGCTTGGTTTGATCTCTGAAACTCAGCCCAGAAACTCCAGTGCCCTCATTGTCCTACTCAAAGCTCCTCGCGCTTCATAGGTACCACTGGTTGGGGATTTTAACTGCTTCTGTTCTTTCAGCTTTTCTAGTTCTTCCTTTTTATGTGTACTAGTATGGTGACCAGCAATTACTTATGTTGTGGTTTTATGATTTCTGTTATTGGTATTCCACATCTTAACATCATGTAGTGCACTGGGAGATAAAGAGTTAATGCTACAGTTCCATGGATTGCCAATAGTTCTGGGTGCCTGTCTCAGAAGAGAAGAGATGAACTACAGCTCCCAGAAGACTTCATTATTCCTTTTCTGTTTTTCATTTAGAGAGAAAGATAAAACTGTTTGGGAGTCACAAGACTGCTCTGTTTTTCTGCTTCAATTCCAATTGTATTGTATTATATTATCTCACATTCCGCTATCATATTTAATAAATTAGTTTTCTCCCTTGCTCGTTCCACGTTTTTTTTCTGATGAGGCCCATCTCCCTGTCTTCCTCCTTTCCCCTTTCCTGGGTTGTGGGTCCCTCTGCCCCCTTAACCCACAGAACTGGGCTGGACCAGGCTGGAACCATGACAGCTTAGTATTCACAAAAACAAGTTTTACTCTGTTGCTTTACTCTGTTGACACTGCTCAGGGTCCCTGTCAGCAGAGCTCAGACTCTGAAGAGAAACTTGTAGACAAATCCTAGTAAATATAGGAGGTTTTGAGCTCTGAAGTCATCATAATCCACAACCCAAATTCTGTGAGATGAGCAAATGAAGCTGGATTAAGTGATGATCTTTGATCAGATTTCAAAACATAAACTTCCTGCACTTACATTTAGCAAAGGGACTCAGAAATGGAAGCAATCAGTTTTTAGGACTTCAGCCCATCATACCTGCATCTAATGAACTCTTACAAACTGCTTGAAGATGAGAACAAATTTGTCACTTTCTTACCGCCCCTTAAATGAGGAATGAGCAATGAGAATAAGGAGGAGAAAAGTCAATAAGAATTATTCTATCCTTTTCAAATAAACTGCATAGATAATCATTTCTGTCTGCCTTCTCTGCAAGTACAGAAGTTTAAAGACGTTGATCTAAGTTCACATTGTATGTGAAGCTTATGAAAGGAAATATACTGGACATGAATTTAGTGATAGATATTTTGCTTGCTAAGACTCTACCTCACATTAGACTCTTAGTGAAACGCTACCTCTAGCATAATCATAGAATCGTATCATAGAATCCTAGAATAACCTGGGTTGAAAACCTTCCTCCTAATGTCTAACCTAAGCCTCCAGTCTTAGTTCAAAGTTCTCCCTTGTCTTTTCACTATCCACCCTATTAAACAGCCATTCTCCCTCCTGTTAATATTCTTCTCTCAAATACTGGAAGGCCAAAATGAGGGATCCCCAGAGCCTTCTCCTCTCCAAGCTAAACAAGCCCAGTTCCCTAAACCTTTCCTTGTAAGAGAGGTGCTCCAGCCCTTTGATCATCTTAGTGGTCCTCCTCTGGACTAATACTTCAGCTTCAATAGACATTTGAAATCTGTGAAGATGAAGGGACAAAAAATAAAAGTCTGTGGACAATTCCAACAAGTTATCACAAGTATCAGAAATATTGCCTGATCCTCATTATTTGAAAGGCTTGCATAAATCAAAGCAGTGTCTTTTATCTGAGGTCACTGAATGCAGGGTACCAAACTGCATGTGAAAAAGAATCTGCCATATTAGCACTTCACCATTTCCTTTATGTCTTTAAACCAGTAACACAGCATCAACATCACCACAGGTTTGATTGACAAAATTATATTTTATATCTCTGTTGTGTTCTTCAGCTAGCAAGCCATAGAGCATGCTCTGTATAAGCATTTCATGTTTTCTCCCAGAAAGCTGATTATTTACAAAAATTAATTTACTAAAAAGTCCGTAATTCCTGTCTCTCTCCTAAATGTCTTGATCTCTCTCTTTCACAATTCTTCTTAACCTTTTCCAGCTAATAGTCTTGATTCAGATTCCTTTTCCACAAAATATAAATAAGCTAACGACAGCTATTGTTTTTCTAGCCATCACTGTCATATATCTTCATTGTTTCTTCTGAGTTCTGCCCCGCTAGTCAAACTGCGCACCTAAACCTCCAGGACTGTCTATGGACCATGGGGGTAGTGATCTTCATCTTGCCTCACAAACCAGCAGCACCCTTAACCCCTGTGGTACCACCACCTATGTGGGATGGCTGAGAATGCACTCAGAGACCTTGTGTCCTGTATGTCTTTAGATTGCTTCTGCTTTTCCCATAAGCAAAATTAATCCCCTTCAGCAACAACTCTTCAGACTGGAAATACTGTCTGTAAATGTGCTAGTGTATCATAGTACTTTTTACCTGCTAGAAACAAAGAGGAGTAAACAAGCAGTTTTCAGTTTTGAAGACCATCAGCTCATGAGGAAAGAATTACTATTGTTTTGGGGTTATTTTTCTATTTAAAATGAAAACAAAGAAAACAATTGGAAGTAAGGACGCTACTCCTTCTAATAGAAGCCATTTCTGGGGTCTACCTACACTATGAGAGCCTATACCTGCTGCCTTGCTAGAAGAGGAAATGGTGCAAGAAGCAGGTGTTTCTGCAGCAGGACCTTCTTGTCATTTTTTATATGTCCAAGCTACAGAGGAATAATTCACCAGGGCTAGTATGCAGGATTTGTCCCACTCAGTGTCTTTTCTATTGTAAATGCCACAGATGCATCAATCTAGACTACTTTTCACTTTTAATTTCCCAAGAAAGCACTTTCAAAAAAAGATGATGAGACAACTGTGAAAAAATTGCCACTTGTTTCTGTTAGTGAGAGAACACCCACCATTCACAGGTACAGTAAATGTCTGTTCTCATTCATGGCTATAATGAGGCTGTATTTCTCTCAATTTTTAATACTGCAGTCAATGCTAGACTAAAGAAACATCTTTTCCACTCCCCTCTCAGAAACAGATACCAGCTGGCACACATGGAAAAGTACAGAGTGATTCCTCATCCTTTCCATTACTTAAATAGCATAGCTTTGTTGAAAAACAAAAAAAAATACCAAAACCTCAACTTTACCTCCCCAAAATCTATCTACTAGATAACCTTTTTCCCTTTTGAACACCATAAAATTGCAGACGTTTTCTTCTAACAAAAAATTGTGGGCATTATTATGCTGAAAAATAATTCTCCAGATTTTATATCTGGAGACATAAAAATTGGGAGGATAAAAATTATTGGGAGGAATGTAATTTTCCTCTTTTATTTTTATTTCATTTATTTATTTATTTTTATTTAGCCCATCTTGGTGTGCATATTGTGTTCAAGGATTTCTCATGTTTTCAGTTAAGTTTTTGAACTTCCATTACAGAAAACATATGCTACTGCCTTCTTGGCAGAGCAGTCATTTGGGAAGGAAAGCACTTTAGAACTGCCTCTAATAAAATAATAAAAGAATAAAGCACCTTTAAGTTTATGATAGAAAAATCTTGTCACTCAGTTTCTTATCTAAAGATTAAAATCAATGTTGCGTTTAAGAAAATGACATGAAAAGAGTGTCTTTTTCTAGTTTCTCAAAGTCTGTAGTTAGAAGCAATCACTATTTGTATTGCAAAAATTCACCAATTCTCTACTGATGAGTAGAGGCTGTTTTGTTAAATGTCATTCTTCATGAGCTGTCAAGCACTTCATACTACTTGAAAATAAGACATATTATTAAGGAGTTTTAAGAAGGTCTCCAGGACATAACTGTCAGTCTTTCTGCTTTTTTTTTTTTTTTTTTTTTTTAGTATCAGGAGATATTTTAATGTACAGCATTTTCAGTGTAGGTGTTTTTCTTCCTCAGCTATCCCAAAGTTACCTGAATTCCAGAGCAAAACATGTAAAAGGTGTCTCAGCACAATACATTTCAGGTGGTTTGAACTTGGGAAGGCTACTGAGGGTGTGAGATTTATTGAAGAAAATGTATGTGCTTGAAATTAGCTCAAATCACAGTATTGTAACTGCAAACTCCCAAATTTAGGACTTCTCTGAATTACAGAGAATTAGAAAAATTTTCTCTGAATTCTCCATTTCTCTTCCAGGTTATTAGAAATCACTAAAAGATCAAAGTCTCAGGCACAAATCGCAAGCATAGGGTAAGTCTGACTTGGCCAATACCCCTTCCCAGCTGAACCAACCTGAAAGATAAGTTTCAAATACATCAGAAAACGTCTTTCCTCCATCCTTTGATTTAGTAAGCATGCAAAAGTTCAGATAGGAAAACCACTAGATAAAAAATACCAAGGCCAGAATAACCTGGAAAACAAACAAACAACAAAAAGAATAGTTGAGTTATTCTGCAAAATAAATCATGGTAAAAATCGTTTCCCTTCAAAGAAAACAAAATAAATGCTAAATGATAATGTAGCAGTATATTTTGCTCTGACATGCATTGCCTTGTCCTGTTAATGTGCACAAATCACCAAAAGAACAGAAATTATAATCTTCAACAATTTATGAAAGGGAAATATCAATTGAACCAAAAAAAAAAAAAAAAGTATTATAGCAATGACAAACTGCACATACATTATTTAATTACTTGATGGTTAATGCCCAGGAGAATATAGTTCTGAAACTGATAGATTGCCGGACTGTTACCTCCCTTAATTTCTCTTTAATAGATTAAAACCCACCCCTCTTCTATAAACATAGTTATAGGTACTGGGAAGGTACATGATTTATAACGTTTCTAACTAGATGGCACTGTGATGAATTACCACTTTAGAAGATTAGTAGATTATTGGGTTGTGGGCTCTCTCTCATGATTATTCACTTTTAAAGCTTTGATTCCAACATGAGAACCCTCATAGATGTTACTGCTTTTACAAAGAAGGTGAGGCCTGATGATTCTGAAAGTCAGCCCTGCAGAAACCTTTTGGTATGAGGTTTTGGTTCCTTTAGGGAGGTGCACAAGGGAAAGCCTCACATTCATGGCCAGGGAGTAGTTGATAAGGAAACTTCACTGCTGTGAATTTAAGCAACCCAAGCATGGCATCTGCAGTATATGAACACCCACTTCGATGATAGCTCATACGTTCCAAAATACTGCCTGTAAGCATCTTTTTAACATGCAACATTACTTCAAAAATCATATTTCCTATCAGAAGCTGCTTCTAGTTGTTAATCCTGTGCCACTATAACACAATAGTCATGTGGAAACGGTTTAGAGAAAAAATACTTGTGTTTTCGCCCCTCCAGTTCATTTTAAGTGTTGCCTACCTACTTGTCACCGTGTTCTGGATGGTTCCCAGCCTGTGAAAATGTCTCATCAGGGAATTATGGATCTGAATTTTAAAATAAGGATGATGCAAGGAAATGAAGAAGAGGAGGTCATCAAGAGATGTGTGCTGTTAAAATTCATTTTCCAAACTTCATTGGAAAGAAATGTTACATTTCTTTGTATGTTCAGAGAACATAGACATGCTCATGTATATATAGGCACATTGTAAGAGGAAAAAAGTGTGAAGGACCTCAATATCAGCTCAGGAGGTCCCTCCTTAGATGCCTTGTCTACTCTTCAATATTGCCCAAGTATGCTGAAAGTATATTCAATAACAGAGATTTCACAGCTTCCTTAGGCAGTCATTCCAGTGACATGCACAAACATGTGCTGCTATACATACGAAGATGTTATCATCCAGTTTGCTGGAAATATGTAGTTTAAAGAAATCCAGACTATGTTACTTAAAACTGTTCTAATAAAAATATTAATGAACTGGAAGGATAATTTCCATTTTTTTTAAGCTGGCAGTATCATTTTGAAATGAATTTTTGATATCAATTATGGCATGTTTTCTTCTGGATGAATAAAATCGTAACAGGGGAGCCAATACTATCAGCATGAGTCCTGTGCACCGGACAGTTAATTAATAGCTGATTGCTCTTTTTTTGATTACTTTTTTTTTTAAATGTGAAGATAAGCATAATTGAATGTCATACAGAGTGTTATACAAAGCATCAATCTTTTTCACAAGGCAAGCAGGAGCTGAGTGCCATTGGAAAGGATGTGACAGAACATAAATGCTAGAATGCTTACTGCTTGGAAGTCTACAAATGCAAATTACAATAGGACTCATTCAAACCCTGTGGGAATCAGAGAATAACTGAAGTCCTGTTGGGAATGAAAAATCCACTGGAGCAACAATTCAATGTGCCAGGATAACAAAAATAGGTCTGAATCACATAAAGCCCTACAATCAGACTGGTGCATATTGCAAAGCACAGTAGCAGAAGTTATGCTCAGCAATGAAAACCAAAATAGAAGTGTTACCATGATGAGACTGGAGACTGAAGCAACTTCATTCTTTCAAATTAAATCCAGGTTACAATTATCTTCAAAAACATTGTTAACACATTCTTTAGTCTGCTCTTGTCCATGTGGAACTAAGCTTTTTATGTGTCCTCATAATGAAATATGTGTGATATCCACTTATAAGTTAGTTTCCAATTAAATTGCTATTTCCAAATAATATGATCCTGCTAACTGAATTTCCTAGCAAGCCCTTGGCATAGTACTTTATGAGCACCTCTGCCATCCATCAGTTGCTTTGCTGTCAGGCCTAGCGATGTGCTGAACAGATGGCTGAGGATGCCACTTGAATTCAGACTGATGAGTTTCTGCTCAAGCAGAGGCGATGGAAACCATTTCCATTTAGAGCACAGTTAAAATTAACCCACAAGATGTCACTGTTGCTCCAAAGAAACTTAGCAGCCAAGGGATTTTTCTGGGCACAGACTGTGGCTAACTGGCTCAGAGCAGGTGTGAGCTGGGCTGCCATCTCCCAGGTCTGCTGCTCTTCTGCCAGCTCTCCAGCCTCACCACACCATGCAGTTGGCAATTGGTAACCCACACCTGGGTTTCTTGCCATGGTGCCCCTGTGCTAACCAGTACATCAGGCCTTTGGAGATATGGCTCAAGCAAGGCTTAGTTTATTTGAGCCATCACAGAACACACAGGCCATCTTTGGGCCCTGGTCCCACCTGGAGGGTGCACAGGCAAGCTCCTGACCCCATCCTCACTAACAGGAGTTTTGATCACTGTTCTTCACTTTCATGACTACCACTTATACTCACATCTTTTAAAAAAACAAGTAACAGAGTAGCTGTGGCAGTACCTACCCGAAGGTTATTAGATCCTCCTGCTTTCTGCTATCTCATCCATACTTATTCTCATACTGCTGTTTGGAAAATCTCCCCTTCAGATAAAATTAGGCCTACGCTATTACTTTAAAGCTGGTAAAATGAAGGCAGGTGTAGCCCCTGCAGCTTTCAGATCCCAGTTGTGGGTGCCTCAGTGAACCAGGAGGGCAATCTAACAGGAAATACCACTCCACTGCTGATCTCAGCACTCAACAACCAAGGACATCCCTGGGCTTGGATTTTTTCAGTGAAATACTGGCAGCAAAAATAAAAATCGAAGCAAAATCTACCAGAACACATAGTTTCAGAACGTAAAAAGATTTTTGCAAACTTGCATTCCCATAGTTTTAGTCAAAAAGGGTTTTAGACATTTACACTTTACAGAAACATAACTACTGAAAATAAGCTAATATTTGTACAGGCAAGGATTCAGACTAAGCAAAAGCACATCCTCACAGTATCATCATATCTGGGTTCCCTAAAGAGTTGCCCATTTATTTTTTTCATGCTATTAATCGTGTTTCTCTAAGAGCGAGTGGATAAATAAATGGCTTGCCTGCATGTTTGGTGCTGTGATTTCACTGAAACTTCTTGGCATCACTGCTATGCAGAGATGGCAGAGCTACTTCCATCAGTGCTGTACAAGTGGGATAAGGAGAGCAAAAAACAAGTTTTTCCTCAGGATCTTGTTTTTTTCTGTTGGGCTGATGAAGAAACTGACATTCTCTAAAGCAAAGAAGTCTATTTTTCTTGTTAATCCAGTCTCAGCAGAAGAGACTATGCCTGCGTTGTTTTCTGTTATCTATCCTTAATTCCCCTTCAAGATAATGAGTTTGCTGGAAATAAGAATGGTAAGATTTTGTGGCTTCAAGTACCCTCACGCTCCAGCCATTCTATATATTGCAGTGGAAGTAATCTCTTTTTGCTGCACTGACAGTGACTTCAAAGAAATGGAAATAACCAAGAATAGAAATGCAATTTTTCTAGTCAGGCACCTTATAGCGCTGACCACATCTCTACTGCATGCAGATGGAGATGTCTCAAATATCTGTACAAGATCTCCCTTAAAAGTATTCTTCTGCTGTATTGCTGAATGAACCAGATCTAGGTTTGCTATAATTAGAGAAATTCCAATTTCTGCCCCATTGTTATCCTAGACAGTATTTTTCCCTATGTAACAACTGCACAGAGCTAATGCAAAAAGAATTATATCCTACATTAAAGTAGAGTTCAGTGTGTGGGTTGCAATGGCACCACTGAGTTTGTTGTAAGTTTCAATATCAAGTCAAAACTGCAGAAAAAATAGACAATACTACATAGGGGAGAGCAACTTTATGTATGACCATTTATCTTTAAGCCTGCTTTCATCTGAATGTATCAAACAACTCTTCAGGACCATGTCAGCACCTATGCCTTAGATGTACATGCATCTACAAGGCACAAGAGGCTTCCATTATAAAACCATGTGATCTCTTCTGGAGTCCCTGGACCTTATTCATACAATGCCACTGAATCATGACTATGCATCATGGACAGATGCAGAGCACAAACTCCTTGGCTGACTGCAGATGCAGTCAAGAAGTTCCCAGCTGCCCAACCCCAGGTGCCCCAGTGGCACATTACCATGGCTCTCAGCATGGTGGTGAGTGCCCTTGTTCTGCCACAGGTTACAGTAGGGCACCAGGAGGCCCTGTATTGTCCCCCTCTGGGTGAACTCATCTAATGGCTTCTCTGGAGATGTTTCACTGTTCAATCAAAATAGATTTTCCACAGCAAGGAGAAATTCCTTACAGGAGACATCACATTGTCTGGCCACAGCTTTATGTGATTTCCTCGAGTGTCAATACAGAAATATGTCCATTGAACATGTAACATCATATCTGATACGAATTAATTTTATTTTAAAAGTAGTCTAATTTTTTCATCTGTGTTGGTGAACATTTCCTATTAATATTCCTATTGCTAAATTCTTTGGAAATGGTAAGCATTGAAAAATTGGATTATTTCATTTGAGTATGTTAGGTTATATTTGCCATTGACAAAGACTACTTAGTGAGCATTTCTGAAATGCTGATTTGTTGTACTGAGAAACAAAAATGCCATCCAAGAATCATCTCAAAGATATAATAACCTTATAGCACTTTCCTAAAACAAAAAATGACCCATGACTGCTGTAACATGAGTAGCTTATTTCCTGTTCCTTATCCATGGAAGGTCTTTAGCCAGAAACATTTCATGAGTTCATTTTCCCCAGGTGCTCTCTTGGGCTTGATATTAATTATTTCTGATGGTTAACATTTACTGAAGGGTACTGTAATAACCCTTCTAGAAATAAGGGAAGTAACTAATACCTCAGGTATTAGAAAGGATTTTTCCCCAGGGATAAACAGAAACGCAATATGTGAAACCTTGATTTCAGAGTGAGCAGGTTGCTCTACATTAGCACTTGCTCAGAGAAAACCATATGTTGGAGAAGCACCAGCCATCATCAACATCATGGCTGGGCTGGGATGTGTAACCTCTGTTCCTGTAAGCCTCCGGGTGCTAAAGGGACCACAAACCTGAGAAGAAACATTGCTGTTAGGTCTAACTTCTGGAAACAGAGCTGAGAAACATCTCAGTACCAGGCTTTCCTTAACTACCAAAGGTCTCCTCGAAAAAAAATAAAAAATAAAAAGTCAAGATATTTAATGGTTTGTCTTTAAAACTACTACATGTTTACACATTCTATCAGTGAAACTCTTCCTACTCCCCTCATGTTCCTTCTGTTTGTGCCAGGAGAAATGATGAACACTACAATATCGAAGGTTCAATTCAAATGCAATTTTACAAATCGTGTCATTTTAAAGCAATAGTAGCAGGATTTTGATTGAAATGTGACCTACACTATTAGCCACAGAGTGATGAGTTCATTTCTTTCTTGGAAAAATATGACTTAAAGTGTTTCTTCTAAAACAGTGAAGAACTTGGCTTAGAAACTAATGCTGTATTATTACCTTGAAACATAAGACTTCAGGGCTTTGACCAAATGCAGGTGCATAAATATCTTAAGAGCAATAACATCATAAAGAAGTACAATGAAGCTTATTAACCAAAAGTCTATTGACGTTAGCTTGCTTCAAGCTAACTAAAGTAAATGTCACTCAATGGGGAGGTGAAGTGGAAGACTTGCTTTCTCAGATTCCAAAAGCATCTAGGAGATCAGAAAGGGGTTTGGACAGGAGAGACTCCACTCTTTCTGCAGATCTGAGAAAAACCATTCTAAATCACAGGGAAGTCTACCCAGAGAAGTGTAGAAACTTAGATCAAGTATATAGTGAGATTTCTTTTCTGCTCTCCCAGTTTCTCACAGAGTGCGGCTGAGAGATTTCACAAAGCAAAGATCTTTGAATTCAAATTAGGATATGGTATTTCCTTCATGCATTCAGCTAATCTCCATTTCACCCTAACAAAATGTCTGTAGTATGTGCATCTCTTTGGAGGCACTCATTTCCATTTTAAGCGTAATTGTGTGACAAAGGTCCTAAGCTTTGCTTCTGATGGGACAGGAGCCCAGGCTCCTCCCCCCCCTTGGCACATCAGAGCTCTTGCACTTGTTTGGGTGCTCAGTGCTCCTTTCTGATAATGATCTCTTTGCAAAATCATGCAGCAGTTACAGCATGGGCAGACTTTAATTCTAGGCAGAAAATGAATAACTGATGAGACAGTATGTACTAAGGTGTTCTAAGGTATAAAGTCACAACTCATCCTGGATTAAGCATCAACAACTAACTGAAGACAACAGCCTGAGATGTTTCTTAAAGAGACTATTCCCCCTAAATTTGATCACTACATTTTCTTGAATTGAAAATCACAGTGCATTATTGTTAACAGTAATTAGGTAGCTTCAAAGTCAGTTACTTAAACTTCTGTAGTTTCAACCTGCTTACATTCTTAACCTGTTTTGTACTGTGAAAATTGGTTTATTCTACTGATGGTAGACAGGATAAGCTAAAATTGTTAATTCTCGTGGAAAAAAAGACAGTAGGTGAGTTTTTATAAACAAGAAATTACAGTGAAGTGGGCAGACTATTAATGGTATCAGATAACCTCTTTTTAAATTCTTACAGTCCCCATGGTTTTGTTCAGCTTCGTACATTGTTGTCTGAAAGGTGCAGAAAACACTTGATTTATGGCCCATGAAAATGTGAGAGGCGATTAACATAATAGGAGAATATTAAGCTCATGCATTCTGCTATTATTAGTTCTGTTCTCATTATCTGTATCAGAAGTGTGAACTGAAATTAGTATACACATTTTTCCACCATTTATAATACTTCACGTTCTTTTTCAATATTGGTAACAAGCCAAGTATATTAGAGGGAAAAAAAGCTGGTCAATCAGCTGTCTTTTTGTAGTGTACTGGTACCAGAACATGAAAAATGATTGTTATTCCACAGGTATCCCCTGTCTCCATCAGTCCCATTTACAGTGCTAGGCTCCATTCAGAGGCATCAAGTATCACGGTTCCACTCAGAGCCATCAATCTGCGATTAAGATAATTTTAGGCTTCTTGAGAGCTGTCTCTAGACAGCTGAGTGCCACAGGTCTCAAAAATCACAGTCTATATATATGTATTTTTAAAATATTCTCACACTAGTTATCATTGTGATCTGGCTGTTTCGTGTCACCCACCTTAGGCAGCAAGAGGTCTTGCATTTGAGTCCACCGTAGCCTTCCCCTGCTATGCTGCGACATGGTTTATGTTTTGCTGAGCACCAGACTATATGCTGCTGTCTTCTGTCCTGATTTCCTTTCTGCAACGAAGGAGCATTTGGAGGTATGGTTATTTACTCTGTATAAACAGCCTGTGACCACAGCTCAGAAATCAAAGTATCTCAAATTATTCTTGGACTGTCACAGTAAAGGGAGGTCAATAGTTACTTCAACCAACTTTATTATTCCCAATGCCTTCTGTGTAATATCCACTAATGCGTTACATGTTGACATTACAAAATCCTGGCGTTCAGTAGGGACTAATGACTCCCAGTTTTCTCTGCCTAACAATATTAAGAATGGATACTCTGAAGAACAATTGTGATTTTAACTCACCAATATTTGAAATACGCCTGATTATCCATCTGAAAGTGAAATTTTATTCTCCTAAAGTAGTGCCACAAGAAATCCAAATGTGTTGTCAAGTGCACAGTTCTCCCTGACTTCAATACTTCTTGCAATTTCTGACACGAGAACTGAACTCCTGGCCAAACAATTTATGAATTAAATTGACATTAATGTAGCTCACAGCATTTAGAAAAATTCCACAGATTTGAGCATGCAGTATGGAAGCGAGATCTACGCAGTGTGGAATATGGGAGATGTGTTCACAAAACACCCAACTCTAAATTAATGAGCCACGATAAGAGCCATCTCTTATTAAATCACTGAGCATTTCATATCTCTATCTAATGTAGGCATATCTGTCCCATAATGCCCCAGCTGTACTACGTTGCTAAGACACTCAGGAGGAAAGGACTGCAGGAACATGGCAATGACTGGAAAGCGCGTGAGGGGGACCAAGGAGCAACTCTGAGGAAGCTGAACATGATGATTCTGTTCACCTGAACCAAAAAAAATCTCCACACTTCTTTTGAATTCTGCTGGCAGATGTGCTAAGTGTATTTGGCACTACAGGGAGAGTTACTATAGGCAATTTTTTTTTTTCCTCTGGTAGTTCTATAGAACATAGGTTTAGATTTAAATTTAAGGCAGCAGGCAATTCCAACCTGTTTATTAGAGTTGGCTTGTGGTCCATTTAACAAACTTGCTGGTATTAGGTCACTAGGTTGTAGCTGAGACACTGTGGTCCCACCAACAGTTCTTGTCTTTGTTCTTTGCTAGTAATATAACATTTCTCATTATTTGGCTTACAGACAAGAACTAGGGAAAAATCTGCCATTAATACAGTAGGGAGTTGTTCTGGTTGATCAGAAAATTCAGACTCAATTGTCACATCAGTGTCTAGGTTTTTTACTTGATATTGTAATTGTCATAAAAAGTTGTCAGAGTAATTTGTTTCTGTTGTCTGTTCCCCAAAAAATACACATCAGCAGGTTAATCATCCCCTTTATTTGAGGTAGCCTCAGCAGAAATCCTGTACGTATCTCTAATTTGGGAACATTTTTAAATTTGGGCTACTCATGTAAACCTAAATCCAGAAAAGTGCCAGTAAAATCTAAAATAAGCAGAATTTCAGCTTTAGTCTGAAATATAACAAGCAAGGAGCCTTTTCTTTGCAATGTTTTAACAATTGTTTTGAAGCTTCAGCACTTAAAATTTTACTTGAGCTTCTCCCAACCAATTGGTAGTCTCAAATAATACCATTATCAGGGCAATAAAATGGATTTTTTTTTAGATTGTGCAGGATCCCAGAGAAGATGGGGGGTGAGGGTGGGGGATATGAAACCTGGTGAGTTGAAATAAAAAGTGAAATTGAAGTTGAGGCAGTTACAGAGCATTTCTGAGTTGAATTTCTGATGAAATAAATTGTTTCAATGTTCATTTCTTTGGAATTAGTATCTTTAAGCTTAGGTTCATCACATCCATTTAAGCTTGTTCTGATGTTACACAACAACATTATTTTGAAGAATGGTACCATATTTCTAGAATTGAGCTACATGTTTTTCTACAATGAAAATGTCTTCTTTTTTCCCACAGAACTGTATTTGTCTAAAATGAAGATTTTTAATTATAATTAACCTTCATGTACAAAAGAGTGTAAAATGTTCTGTATTAAAGCTGCACGTGGATATTTTGAAAGGACACTAAGGAATCTGGGTACATAATGCCATTATCTAGCAGCTAAAATACCAAAGAACATTGCCGAATTTCCTTAAAAGAAACATAAATTTACTGGTTATGTACACTTTGCTAACTGCTAGAGGATACAACCAAGGCAAGCTCTGTTTAACCAGACCTTTTATAAAAGAAGAGAGAGGAAAAGACGAGCACTGCAAACTGGAAGACATTTTAGCCTCATTATGTGTGCAGCCTGAAGGCAAGAGTTACTGCTCTCATTCAGCTGAGACTGAGAGAAAGGCACCTTCCTCCTCATCCTTTTCTTGCATTGCACTGTTCAGTCAGCAAACTGGGAGAGAGCTGTCACAAAAGATGCATGGGCTCTGTCTTTAACCCCCCTGGACCTAGCCTTCTGTACTGGATGTAACACACATTGCAAAGAGAACTGAAGGAGTCAGAAGTCAGGAAAGGCATGTTGGCTTTGTGGCTCCACCTGTTTCAGCTCATTACATCCAAATCACCTGAATTTTATTAAAGCAACAGGTTTTTTGTTGCTTTAATTTAAGGTCAATTAAAAGCACATTTTTGTTAGAATTTCATAACAAGTTACTCAATAGCTAACTGTTACAAATGTGTTTATAACTAAAAACAAACAAGGAAAACAAAGTTTTGCATTGACCTTGCCAAAAAGAAAAAAACTAAGTTCATCTCTCATGTAAGACGGTGGGAATACCAGAGTCCTATCTTCAGATTACAGCTTGATATTTTTGTTTCAAATTGGAACTGTATTAGTGGTCCGGATCGTATGACTGGGCTTTTCCTAGCTATGTATTTCATTCTACTAGGAGATATTTTATTTCCTCATAAAACCCCGTCCCTTACATTCTCACATCATTGTGCATACAACTTTCTCGCTAGCACCTTTACCCAAAGCATCCCTCAGAGTGAGAAGCAGCTTTTCTGGAATTAAGACTGTTTCTGAAATCATTGTGAATATAACCTTTAGACAAGAATAGGTACTGAAACTTCCTGTAGTTAGCAATGCCAAGAGACTACATGGAAAATCCTGGAGCCATTGGTAGGCCAGTATCATGTCCCTCTAACCCCATCAGTGGGACACGAACATACTTGCATCTGAGACTGTTGATTAGGAAAATAAACTACATGCATATGCATGAATGGCCCACTGTGGCAGCACTACATTAAACCCTGATGCAATGAAACAAAGTGCCTTCATTACATCTCCATGATAAATATCTCCCTTGCACTGCTGCAATTATCAATGGGCTTGATTAAGGGATTGATTTGAATGCAAACAGCATAACTGACCCAAGAGGAAAGATGAATGAATATGGCCAATACAGCCTTTAAATAACTGTGCTACAAATACATGGTAGCATGGGGAAATGTCACCAGTCACTATTTATTATTTTGCCATTCTCCTCCAAAAGAAAAAGAGATTTCCTTTAGTTGTATACAGTATATATGCTACTTTTCAGCATATTATGCCTTTTCAGATTGCCTTCAAAACTTTTAAATGGGTCATCTAGTTTAGTGTATCTATAGAGTCGTGATATATATTAGCTGTGATCACATAAATAAATAAATAAATAAAGCAATGAACATTTATCCAGAAGCCCTTTTATAAGCAACAATAAACAAGAAGTATAAGAATATTAGAATAATACTTCAGCTTGTTGTCACTTTCTACTGAGGGGATAAAAATGAAACAAAGAGCCAGAGCTCTCTGAAGTACTGAAAGCTTATTTCTGAAGCATTCTAAGGATATTAAACTTTTCACACAGTGTCTCCATTAAATGTCTGGGACATTTATCCTCTATTTACTATCATTTCATTCCCACGTGGACTAATATTTACAGCAGTTAGCATTTCTTTTGTGCTTTTCATCTTCAATTTGTGCTATGCATATCATCTAACAGTGTCTCAAACCTTTGAGAGGCAGTTAAGTAAGTGAGGGTTCTTGTTAGATACCTCTATCTTAAAGATGGAGAAACTCAAATGTGAGTGAAGGACTTTTAAAAGTCAAGATCAATGTGTCAAAGCAGTTTCCGACTTGGGAACAGCTGGGTCTTGCTGATGGATGGAGAAGATTTTACTTTCTAGAGGCACAACCCTGAAGCACCTCCTTAGACCCTTACATTGAGATGCTGAGCATCCATAAGGGCACTGTTCAGGCCAGGTGCCTGTGAAGCCAGTTGCAGCCAAACACAGTCAAGGTGTTCTTTTTTGCGGCCTCCCTGTCTTGGTTTTTAAATTGGTCCTGATAAAGATGCTAGGTGAGGCTTGTTGCCCTGGGGTCCATCCTGGTTCTTAAGACTGCCCCGTCCCAAGGTTTGTTTTTCTATTTAAGCCCATGTTATTTCAGTGCTTCAACGTATCTATAAGAAGGAAGCTTAAGGTAGTCTGTTTTGAAACTGCACTAGAAATTAGGTTGTTCATCTGGATACTTGCTCCTTTTGTGGCAAGGGGAAGGATGGACACAGAATTGAAGGAAACTGCACCTAGCATAACAGGGATAGTAAATTTCAGTGACCATTACAATACCCACACTGAGAAAATTTGATCCTTGTGCCCTTCCCCATACTAGAAACATATTAGCCTGGAAACTGCAGCTGGAGGGAAGAAAAGTGGCAGTTAAAAGGTGGGCAAAAACCTGTGGTCCAGGCAAGGTAAGGTGTTGAACACAGGATATTCGGCATGTAGAATGCAAAGAATTTTGGAATCAGCATAACATAAATTGCATGAAGAAATAGACAGTCCAGATAGTTAATAAACAAAATCAAATGTAACATCTATTGTTTCTGCTGGTATGTTTTACAAAAGGTAGTCCCTAACCTATTTTCCTAAGCAAACTAAGTGATGAATTTGGCTAATGTTCAGAAGAATAACTAAGCTAATGCAATCACTGAAATGACAACATCTATCTTACACCATAAAAATTGCTGATGATGGATGAGTGACATTCTCTAAGAAGTAGTGAGATTAATAGCATTGCTTTCAGATATCCTGATATCTGAGCCAGATATTCAATCCATTTGCATTGTTGTCAACTCAAACTCAGTTCTTAAAAAACACAAAGAAAACAAGTTCTTTTTCACAAAAGGGGGGTACATTTACATTAGCTTGAAAAGGATTCACTGACATAAAAAATATAGTTTTCTCTCCTGCATCATAGCTACTTGGTTTGTGATGACAGTATTTCCATTTCTACTGGTAGTAGCCACCCCAATCTTAGAGCCACTTCATTCATTTCTTTTTTGTACTAAAAAATAAATCTCTAAAACTCCATAACTATAGTCTGCATCAAACCAAACTAGAATGAGATTTTAATAATAATAATAATAACCATTTTGATTCCTACTTCAGAGACAAACATATTCTCTAGACTAGATGAATGTATTGTTTGAAAATTTAGCATTTCACATTTTGGGAGGACTGTTTTCCATTTTTCACTCCTGAGCACCACTACTGAGATCATGTCATTTTAAAGCCATATTAAGGCCTTGCATACTGATCATTTTTGAAAGAAAAAGCTCTAAACAACCACAACAAAATAATATGAATACCAGTTGGAACTGTATTTTGTTTCAAAGTATGCTTAATTACTATCTGCCATTTATTTACATTGGTGCATTTACAATGAGGAGGTTTTCAGTATCATCTTCTTCTAAAAAAAATTGACAGGATGAGAGGGAATGGCTTTAAGTTGTGCCATGAAAGTTTCTGGTTGGATATTAGGATTCTTCTCCAAAAGAGTGTTCAGATGTTGGAAGAGGCTGCCCATGGAGTTTACAGATTCAACATCCCTGGAGGTGTCAAGAAACTTTTAGATGTGGTACTTAGGGACTTGGATTAGTGGGTGATATTGGTGGTTGATTAACGGTTGGACTAAATGATCTTAGAGATTCTTACCAACCTTAATGATTCTATGATTCTTTGAAGAAACAGTGCTTTATGTAGTACCAGAGAATCAATAGAAATAGGTTACATTTATTGGATACATTTATTCAGATTTTGGAGAAAAATCTGACCTATATGAAGTTATATTTCTTTAAATATACCTATACAAAATAGGTATTCGAAGTTACAGATTCTTACTACCAGTTATTACTAAACATAGCTTGAAAGGTTCAAGCTGTTTATGCTAACCCCAACCATTAAAAATCATGTGGTTAATAACAAACACAACTTAAAGCAGCATCAGTACCATAGAAACCTGAAAGGACAGGAAAAGCCTTACATTATGAAATACTTACATTTGGAGAATGCTAGTAAATCTTCTAGTCACTTGAAACTTAAGTTGTAGGAATAGGAATATTATAAATCTTCAGTAGAATAAGGAACACAGCTCTCCAGACTCATTTATGATCTAAAAAAAGATAGAAGTTACTTTGAGAGAATGTCTCTTCTTAAATTTCATAAAAGCACGTGAGTTACAGAAATGAGGTAAATGATACAAAGAATCCTGATGCACCGAGAAACTGCACTAATGTTGATACCAGCCCTGAATATATGTATTTCTGTCAGATTTGTCAAAGGAGATAAAAAGAAGTGAGGTGAGTACAAAACACAACAGAACAAATTTAGCTTATAACAAAATACGTTTTTCCTTGATAGAACAGTCTACTGAGTTTTGCCATCACTAAAATGGGCAGTCAGAAACAATTCTATCCTGAAAAAGAATTGAAAAATATTTGTTTAGTGAAAGTTCATAAAAGCAAGCATCTGAGTAAAGGACTTCTCACAAATATTAAAAACAACCCAAGACTCTCAAAGCAATGTTATCACAGGATGCTTCTTGTGAGCAGCTGTTGATAACAAAAGCAGCGTAGCTGTGTTACTTTGCCCAGTGACAACAGGAATGATTTGGTAAGTCAAGGACAACATGGTGGTAATATTATCTCTAACAATTGGGTTTAAAGAGATGTGTCAGGGTGTTTTTTGTTTTTTTTTGCTGTACAGTATAGTTAAATATTGAAGGATGTGGGGCCTGGAACCCAGATCTTTCCCTTATATATCCCCTAGAGCTCTCTTACTGCTCCAATAAATACTCACATATTTTATAGAACCCAGGGTGGACTTCACAAAGTCAGGGAGAGACAACTTTTTCCACCTAATGTACTTACTGCTGCTAGGGTTTTCAAGCTCTGAAGGTCTAAGTGCAAAATGCTGAAACGAAAAAAATATCATAGTGCTTCCATATCCTGATAGAAAACTCCAGCCATAGAACTTGAATTTAAAAAATGCCATTGTAACCTATGGTCATCTCATCAAAGGCTTCCTTGATGTTTTTACTCAAATAGAAAAACTGGCTTATGTTTTAAGATCTCTGAGCATGCAGTACAGCTACTGACTTACCCAGATCTATAATAAAACCAGTCATCAAGTATCTGTAGAGTTACTGGTGATCTTGTAGATGTATTTCTAAGACTGCAATGCTCTGTGAAGAGCAGCTCTGTCTTAACGTGGTAGTAGGTACAGAAAGGCAGAGAACAGAGCCAATTCACACTGCCTGGATCATACATGAAATTTTACTCCTTACATAAAGAAACAAGCTAATTAAATACAGGAAACAAATAGAGGTAACAAATACAGGAAATCACAGGTAACCAGCAGTTTGAAAAGAAATCCATCTTGAATCACTTAATGTTGATTTTCAATTCAGGGCCCTTCATTGTTAGGATTAATAAACGTCTACACAGTTTTCCCTATCCATTTACTGCAATATAATAGGGATAAAATAGTGCAAGGTGAATGCAAATCATACTGGTGAGAGCCCTTCATCACATAAAGGCATTCAGACAAAGGTCAATTTATCATCCTTCACGCAACGTCTAGCAGCAATGGCAATATTCCAGCTCAAAACAAAACAGCAGTTGAGAAATATGGATACCTCAAACACTTCTGTTGGCCTGAGCTAAGCTGACTGAAGCCAATTACAATTTAAACACAAGAAGATAGAAACTTTTAAACTCCACTAGTTTTACTTTATGATCTAGTTCAGCATAACAGGACACATAAGACAACTTCATCACTATTTGACCTCAGTCATACTTGTAGCAGGACACAGCTGCCAAGCATAAATATCTTCACCTGCATTGTATTTTTTTTCTCCTTCCCTTCTTCCTCTTTTCCTTCCTTCAATCATTTAAAGACTCAGAGTTTAAAATACAAAATATTTATTATGTGCACACTCAGAAGAATAAGCTAAACACGCTATGGAGTAGAAATGCTAGCTAGTCTTGAACAGATCATGTAATGCTTTTAAGTGAAACATTTCATGTATGGAAGAAGCCATCAAAAGCTAGATGTTCTGGTCTTACAGGTATTTTATTCAGTTCTAATCTCTGGTTGCAATAAATAGGCTTAATTTATCTTATATTGCCTTTCATCTGTTTGATTTTCAAATGTGTTTCAGATGAATAAATAATAGAGTAGAAGATAAATGCATACAGGTAAGTTGACAGCTGTCAAGCTTACAACCAGCAACACGTATTGATGCTGTAGTTCTCCCTATCCATCTTCTGTATGCACTATCTTGATAGACTTTTGTACTAAAAATGTTTCAAAAAATCTAAAATGGCCACTTCAGGGGAAAAAATATTCAAAAAATATTAAAAAAATTCAATATTCAAATGCTAGAAGAATTCTGAAAGTCTGCATATTCCATATTCAAACTAGGCTTCCAATTACAAAAAAAAGCAAAAAAAAAAAAAAAAAAAAAAAAAAGCAAAGAGTTTAAAACAGAATCCAAACTACACTAACATCCCCTGCTAAGCTTTCAGTTGAAACACTAGCCTAATGATTTCATTAACATTATGAGTGGCATTTGTTATAATGGTGATAAAGTCATTTAATTACCAAAGAGATATGTGAGCATATCTTGAAAAGATGTGACATTTGATGACAGGGTGTTCTCATGACAAGATTGCAGATGCAGTTGGATAGTTCAGAAGCCTAGATCTGGATCTGCAGATTATCAATCACACTTTGATCTTATTTAACAATATAAAAAGTCGAAGACACAGACTAGGCCATTTTAAAATTAAATAGATTTTTGGATTTTGTATGTGTGTGTGCAGATGGACTATTAATAACAAAGTATTTGAGTTCCCTCTGCTACTCTCAGGTCACAAGCATTCATTTGTGTTCCACCTTTATCTAAAAGAAACAATTGAGAAAACCAAGTTATACAGCACTAGGGTTCAGACAAGCAAGGAGAAGACAGATACGATGCCAACATATAGAGAAGAAAGGACCCAAAAACCAACCCTTTGTGGTTCCTCAGCTCCTTTTCATGTACCTCCAGGAGTGACAGCAGCTTGGCTACTTTCCCAGTACCAGCAGCAGCTAAAGACAAAGAGGGCAGAGGGGCCTCCTGGGGGAGATGAAAGGTACTGCAGGGGGGGCACCTCTGCCTGGCATTCAAGAAGAGAGCTAGAGTGTGATAGGTGTCCATATCTCACCAGTTTGAGAACAGCAGAAAAAGCCTTTAGGGAAGGAGCAAGTCCTAAGAACTCACACGGTACCTTGCCGTTAGCATCCCATTCACATATCCGTTTATGTAGGCTTCCAAATCCAGTGACCTCTCTGGATAATTTTTTCTGCCCTGACTACCTCAGAATTTTTCTTTCTAATTTCCAAAAGACTCATCTGTATAGTAAACCTAAGGAGAATTTCAGGTTCTCTTTTCTTCACCCAACTCCAAGCCTTCTCTGGAGACAGCTTCTGAGCATAATGGACTGTGGCTTGACTTCAGAGGGAGCTTGTATATTATTATATTGTATGATTTTCACACTAGTGCCTCTCCTGTGCATTTTAAATACTAATATTTCTCATGGGGTCAGAACAGTTAACTGAGATAGAACTTATATCAGCTCCTTATGAACATTTCCTAAGCATCTATCCATGTATACAAACTTCATATTCAGAATCATCCTATGTAATGGCACAGTGGAAGCATTTGTCAATGAAGCCCTTTCTACTCATATGTTTTTCAAATGTTTATGGCACTTTCATTTGTACTGGACATGACACTATGTCACTGCAGCATTTTCCTTCCTTACATCTTTGTAATGTTATTAGTGACAAGAAGAAAGGCATGCTGTGTGCATAATAACAGCTTTTCAAAGGCAAATAGCTCAGCTGCTGTGCCTGATTTTTATTTTATAAAGGGCAACAGTTAATGATTAATTATAAAATAAAAATGATGCAAAACAGCCCAAGATATCTGACTTTTCAGAAGCCATTACAGTACAGGCAAAATGTCTCCCTGTCCACTGTGAATTGCATTAGGCGAACACAACATAGGAACTACATCTTCAAAGTAATAAATGCTTAAAATAAGATCATGACTGAATTCTTTCATGCTTCCACAAATGTCTCCATATTCACTTCTTAAACCTTGGCAACAGCATAGAAATAAACGAAAATAAACTTAAATAACTAAACTAAAATAAATAAAATAAATCAGTTTTCTACAGCTATGGCTTCTATTTACTTAGATAGTTTCAAGAGTTTGGAACTATTACAAGCTTTAGATATATAAAATATTTCTTGCCAGGAACTGGATTACAGAACCGAGTCTTTCTGTCAGTCAAACTCCTACATGCCTACATCCTACATCCATGAACCTGTCCCATCCCTGTGCCCCCCTTGCCACTTCTCTGACAGCCTTTATCATTAAGCTCAGCAAATTTGACACTGAATTTTGTCAGACTCTTTTCAATGGCTTTAGACAATTCCCCTCTCCACTCTTTTGGCTTCTCCATCTCAGAGACAGAAATAAGGCTGCCTGGAGAGTCGGTGCTGAAAGCAAGCACAGAAAAGAGCATTTTGAAGTCTGGTGGTTGGAAATGGGACTAAAGAACACAGTTTTATTCTATCAAAATTTTTCAGATTTATTCTATTATAGGAACAGACTAATCTGAAAATTGTCAACCCTTTTTTAACATTGTGTGATGTTGCACAACACCTTAAATGGTTTAAAAAATTAGCTTACAAACTGCAGAAGTTGATTAAAATACACAGGTCATTTATGATAACACACATGACCACATAAATTAAACTAGAAAATAAAAAGGGAGAAAAAAAAATACAGGTAGCTCAGTGGCGAGTGGCATAAGGAAGCAGTTACACTGAGAGGAAAATTTGTCAGAAACAAGATAAGTCTATGCCACTCTTTAGATCTGAAGCAAAACAGTATTTCTTGATAATGATAGAAATGAAGCTATATAATTTTTACCCTAGTAATGAGCTATCATAACCAAATGGCTGCAGGTAAAAAGTTCAGTACGGAATCAACTTCTTTCCTTTGACTTTACATCTAACTCTATGTAAACAGCTTGAAGTAATCAAGAGCAGAAATTTCTGCAGAACATTCACTCAGTATTTCACCTATGGGAATCACAGCTGCTAACTGCAGTGTAGCTGCATTAGTACCACGTAATAGTGATTATTGGCCTGATATACATATAATCAGAGGAAATATTCAAGGATCATCTCTTGTTCTGACTGGTTTCTGCCTCTATCAGGGACAGGAGACAGCTGCTAGCTCTGCCTGGATTCAAACTCCTTTCCTGTATCTTGAGTCCCAGTCCTGCCAGGGCCACAGCCCCTGTAGCACTGTGCGGTGTTACCGCCAGTGGCACATCCTTCCCCTAAGCAGCAGTCTGCTGATGGACAGCCACTGCTGGGCATCTCCTCTGTGCCAGACACCAGGGGTTGTTTCAGTGTTTGGCAAGTCAGTATCCTTCTTCAACTACCTCACTGTGTGGTTAACTTTTTCTTTCTGATCTAAATTCTATAGCAATCACTGCAGGGGTGTGATGTGTTTGGTTTTTTGTGTGTTTTTGTTTGTTTGTTTGGGGGGTTTTGTTTTTTTTTTTGGTGGGAGAGGGTGGGTGCTGAAACCTAGTTATATTTTCTCTAGTAAGATGTCATTTTCAAGTGTTGCTATGAGTTTTTTAAGTACCATGATCCATTTTAAGTTCCTACGGGTTGGGTTCTCCTTTTTCTTTCAATCCTTAAAGCAGTTTTTATCTAACTATTTCAACATATCACTGAAGCTAATAGTTTAGCAGGCTCCAAGGGTGAATGGGATATCTGTAGATAATAATAGCCTTCAGAATTAACTATTTACTATCATTAAATAGCTTCTAAAAGAATATAAAATCTTGTATTACAGATTTGGAGTCTCTAAGGAAGAATAAATTAATCCTCCTGAAAGATGAATCTGTAACTGTCTTCTGCAGAATTCCTGTAGCTCTTCTCAAACCATCCAGTTCTTACCATCAATGATCTTTTACCGTAACTTAGCCTGTATTACTGCTCAAATATATTTTATTTTGTTGTATTTTCAGCCTGCCCATTTTCCTTGGATGCTGACTTGCATGTTCACATTTTTTTTCACTTTCTTTGATAGTTTTATGGGAAGCAAACATTCCTATTTCTAAGAGTAATTGCAACTACATAAGATTCAGAATAGCAAAACAAAGTTAAATAAGCAGTTTTCTTCTCAAAGTGGAGTTATAGTAATTAACTAACCATTAAGAATAAAGGTAAATTAATATTTTACATAGATATAATATTTTACAACTACAAAAATGGCGACCGGTCGTGAGTGGTGTTCCGCAGGGGTCGGTGCTGGGGCCTGTCCTCTTCAATATCTTTACTGATGACCTCGATGAGGGCATCGAGTGCACCCTCAGTAAATTCGCAGATGACACCAAATTGGCTGGAAGCGTGGATCTGCCTGGGGGTAGCGACGCCCTACAGAGGGATCTGGACAGGCTGGAGAGCTGGACTGGAGCCAACGGGATGAGTTTCAACAAGGCCAAATGCCGGGTTCCTGCACTTCGGCCACAACAACCCCAGGCGACGCTACAGGCTTGGGGCGGTGTGGCTGGAGGACTGCGTAGAGGAAATGGACCTGGGGGTATTGATTGATGCTCGGCTGAACATGAGCCGACAGTGTGCCCAGGTGGCCAAGAAGGCCAATGGCATCCTGGCTTGCATCAAAAACAGTGTTGCAAGCAGGAGCAGAGAGGTGATTGTTCCCCTATATTCAGCACTCGTCAGGCCGCACCTCGAGTACTGTGTCCAGTTTTGGGCCCCTCACTGCAAGAAAGATATTGAGGCCCTGGAACGTGTTCAAAGGAGGGCAACGAAGCTGGTGAGGGGTCTGGAACACAGGCCATATGAGGAGAGGCTGAAGGAGCTGGGAATGTTCAGCCTGGAGAAGAGGAGGCTCAGGGGAGACCTTATTGCTCTCTATAACTTCCTGAAGGGAGGTTGTAGTGAGCTGGGGGTCGGCCTCTTCTCTCGTGTCATTAGTGATAGGACCAGGGGGAATGGTTTCAAGCTACGCCAGGGGAAATTCAGGCTGGACATGAGGAAGTATTACTTTTCAGAAAGGGTGGTCAGGCACTGGAATGGACTGCCCAGGGAGGTGGTGGAATCACCGACCCTGGGGGTGTTCAAGGAAAGACTGGATGTTGCGTTGAGGGACATGGTTTAGTAGGAGCTATTGGGAATAGGTGAACGGTTGGACTGGGTGATCTTTTAGGTCTTTTCCAACCTTAGTGATTCTATGATTCTATGATTCTATGAAAAAAAAAAAAAAAAAAAACCAACCCTGAACCTGTGAGTGCTGGTACTTTGATAGTCTGGTAAGTCTCACAAAATACCACTGTTTACTCTTACTGCATCACTAAAATTACAGAAATAATAAACAATGAACTGGCAATAAAACATTTGAACTTCTCTTACTTTTGAGAGGTCTGGAAGAATAACTGAGCAATGTCACAGTTCTCATTTCTAATACTTCAGTAAGTTAGTCCTGTCAGTTTTATTCCTGAACAGTTAGTTTTCCTCTCCTGCAGAAAAAGCACTGGCTGTGGCATGGATCCCTGTGGATTCTGAAAGGCTTATGTCACTTTCTGGGCTTGAACTACTTTTTTGTCACAGCATCACAAAGGGCTATGCAGAGATGCCCTATGAAACTCCAGCTATCTATTCAAAGAGGCTTTTGGATTAAGTTTCTTTTTACGTTTGCTCAATATGTCTGAGTTTGATCTGTTTGATACTGATTTTGAATCCAAAAGTTGAGTTTGACCACAATAAAGCATTTATGTTTTAGATTAAAGTAGAGATCATTATCTGATCTAATGTATTTTATGTCTTAAGATCTTCAGCCTGGCACCTTAGTAGTTCTATTCCCAGAATATAGTGAGCTTTTAATCTTTCACAGTGAACACAACAACAATTATTTTTAATACTACTTACTGCCAAAAGGTTTGGCACTAAGGTGTATTCAGGTGGCTCCACCTTACAGTCATGGACATATATACATACCCTACCATTTATCCCAAAATCCATTCACCAGCTGTGAATAATTATTAATTATCCTGATGGTTCTCCCTCAGTCTTCTTTTTCACTCAAACTTCCCAGTGACTTCCCACAGATGTCACTTTAAAAACAAAAACAAATTCTGAGAAACATGGATTTGATGGGGGTGATGATTGAATTAGATGATCTTAGTGGTCTTTCCAACCTTAATCATTGCCTGATTCTATTAGCTATTTAGCTATATTTAGCTTTGGTTTTACTCTGTATCCTGAATATCATCATAGTGGCTTTCCCACTCTCTTTTCTCTGTTCTAATGAAGTTAAAAGTGCTATCCATGAGGCAATATATCCTGTGAAAAGGAAATTGGAAGGAATCATAGATTGTCTAAGGTTGCATTGGATCTTAAAGATCATCAAGCTTCAATCCCTTGCCATAGGCAGGGTCACTAACCACTAAATCAAGCTGTCCAGAGCTCCACTCAACCTGGTCATGAACTCCTTCCTGATTCTGTTGTAGACAGAAAGGAAAGGGCATATACACAGGGATCCTGGAATCATAGAATCGTTAAGGTTGGAAAGATCACTAAGATCATGTAGTCCAACCATCAACTTGTCACTTTCATACCATTAACAATGTCACTCAATGCAAAATGTATACATTTCTTGAAGACATTCAGGGATGTGACTCCACCACCTCCCCAGGAAGCTCATTCCAATAGCTCACCAAGATTTGAGCATGAGTACAGATTTAAATGCAACTGAAAATGGAAGATTCCAGAAGAGTGGAGTCAGAACCTTGAGCAGCCATGGCTTCAGAAATACAGAAGTGGATACCTGTGCACTAGACAATATGCAATGGCACTGCAGCCGCTGCCACTTACCACATGTCATGTGGAAAGACAGATCTGCAAAGCTGGTCTTGAAGCACTTTGTAGATCCAGAACTCTCTCAGAAGTGAAAATTACGATTTTACCCACTACCAGAAGTTTGCCAAGTATCTCATGTAGCTACTAAGGTTAAGAATTTGTATTTCTTCAGAAATACAAATGTGCTACTGAATGTCAATGGGATCATTTCTTGATATTAAATAGCAGTATAAAAATCATGGCTAGCTTTCTCACCAGCCATGCTCTCCAGGTATTCCTGTCTTGCCTACCGCTGGCCATAATAGTTAATTTAGTTGCAATAGATTTTCTGTATTTCCTTACTTAGCCTGAGAAATAATTAGGTATGTCTTTCTACATCATTACCAGAATGGAGTCATAACGCAGTCCATAAATAAACCAGATAGTAGTTCAGTAGCATCGTAGTTTGACATTCCAGAAATGAAGAAAAAAGGACAAACAATTGAAACTGGTTATTGTATATTTTTTTTAAGTATAATTAATTACATTTGCAAATATATTAGCTGCAACTTGAGAAAAGCAATTAGACAACTAACTAGAGGAGCTCACAAATGAAGGCTCAAACAGATGACCACCTGTCTGCTAGCCATCTCAGGTGTGTATGGGTTCTCTCAGTACTTATTTAGGTCCATAAAAAAGACATCTGTTCACAGAACTCAAGCACATGTACAAAATGTTTTACACAGAAATACATACAAACTCAACCCTCCTACAAGCAGGACTGCTTTTCCTTCCTCATGTCACCACTGTCAGTCCAAGAAACAGCTCTTGAACCTACCAAAGCATATTGTATTTCAACATATGCACACTGAAATGCTTCTCTCATCACTAGATCTTATAAATGTGGTCACATTCTCTGCTCTGTAAGAACGTTTGTTTTTAATTCCTTTTCTTAAAATGGGTGGGGGCATAAATTTTATAATTTTTTTTTCATTCTTCAAGGAAGAAGTATCAGCTAGAAACATACAATTTTTTAAAAAAAACAGCTTCAGAATTTGGTCACTCAGTGTTCTTACCCTACTATAACGGACCTTATATAATGCTCAGAATTGCACTATAATGTGATATGAAATTAGTATCTTTGACTGAGTTTCATATGTCACTTAGCCACCTCTGGATGCAAAAAAATTGCCCTAACCCCTCCACCCTTCCATGCTGCTAAGTGTGTCAGAAGCAGGCTCTTGAGATTTGACTTGGTTTTTTTTGGTTTTTTTTTTTTTTCCTTTTGGGAATTATTCTTCTAGAGTAAAAGATCATCATATTTTTCTACATGACAGTGTACCATTTCTCCTGGATTAATATTGTTCTTTTAAGATTAGCTCTTTTACATTGCTAGATGCAGCCCTTATGAAGGGACTTTTTTTTCCCTCCTGTAATTTATTCCCTTGAGAGTAGTTTACAGCAACTACACTAATTACAGAAGAATCTAAGTAAACATGGAAATGCTAATACACTTCCAATTGCCTGCACCTAATGATTTAGTTTTCAGCTTTATATCTATTTTTAGGCTGCATGAGTTTCCTATGTGACAGCAGCGCTTCATTCCCCTCCCATGTCTGTGCCATCTCACCTTTTGCAGCTCCTGCCTCAGCAAGGGGAGGAAAGGCTGTTCCCATCTGTGCTGAACCTTGGATAGCGTTGTCATAGCTTGACAAAGAGAATCTGTGAAAATTAAAAAGAGAAAATAATATCATTAGGAAAAACATTCACTTTCGTGTAACTGTTCATTAAAACTTCATCATGTTAAAAGCAAACATATAATCTAGCATTCAAAACCAGGTTTATTTTTAAAGTGAACGTAGACTTTTGTTCGATTAATTGCATCTGTAATGCTGTCCTTACACTACGTTAATACTTCAGTGCACTAAATACTGAAGTTTAAAACATCTATAATTTTTTAAAAGTTGCCTCTTCAGTCATTTATATCCGGTCTTCAAAGTTTCTGTGAATTTTTTTCTTTTTCTATGAGCCAACACCAAAACCGATTCTCATTTTGAAAATTTGAAAATAATGTCACACATAAATATTTGGGCACTTTTTTAGCTCTCATACAAATAGCTTATTAGGTATGGGGAAAACTTATAACAACTCTTGTGACAACTCTTCCAATCTTGTTATCACTCACACACTCAAGAGAAGTTTCACAGAAATAATATAGTGTAACCTGCTGTGACTCACCTCATCTTAGCTGTTTGGCTCCTGTACTTTTAGTGTTTAGCAGAACACTCCTGACATCTATTTTCTTTAATGAGCAGGAAGGTAACCTGCTGCTGTTTTAGCCTTCGACTTCTACAGAATCAGACAGGGTCCCTTGTTAATACAAGACTGTTTTCCTAACATAACAGAAAAGTTTGAGGTTAACTGCAAGTCTGATTCTGCCACTTTCAAGCAGTGGGCAGAAGAACAACCCTGTCTGTTAGTTTATAAGGTGTAATAATTACATTAGTTTCTCAGTATTAATGAATGCAACTGCCTACATGGGGTCCTTCATGCTAAATAAGGCTACTTGGGCTGAAATTGTGCCACATTAAGAGGCTAATGTTCTTCTTTCTGCTGATCCCATTGCCCATTTCATCTCTACTGGAGGTTACAGACTTCTCCAAACTGTCAACTAATGGCATGTGTAATTGCTTCTAACCCAGTTCTGTCTAAATGACTCCAACAGTTAAAACACTTCTAATAGTAGGGGTTATCTAACACAGCTCATTTTAGCAAAACTGGCTTATGGCAAAACTACATGTGCAGTTACGCTGACAGATCTGAGAGGCTGCTGATTTCAGGGAAGGGGTGATGAACAGCTGAAGATGAGGTGTGGAACAGCAGGAAAATTTTTACACAAGTTAACTCAATCCAAAATGGCAATCTGATAGGAGCGTTATTATACTATGTCACGTCCATCTTTCAGATAAATGCACAATAGATATTTATGCATGATTTAACAAAGCACTGTTTAGTGAACTTCATGCTGCATCAATCAGCTTTCTCATGCATTATTTTTCTTTTATAGATCACAGAATACCAGCAGTGAGAAAGCAAATAGAGTATTATTAGGGAAATCATACAGTCTAGCTGTAAGCTTTTATCTTGTCAAACACAGAGGGGAGGAATTATCTGCAGATAGGCACAGCCCTTTATTTATTTGCAATGAGAAGCAAATCAATACTGATGAAGAAAAGAGAGACCAACTCGTTAACACTAAGGTAGGTAAGAGCACTTCCTGAAATTATGAAATACGTTTCTATTGTGCCAAGTGAGTGATTCTGTGAAGTATCTCTTTGAGTGCTGACACACTGCTCATGGAAGGGCTGTTTCACCCTGCAATGTGCCAAACTCACTCAGGAATAATGGTGGGAAATGCTTACAGAGAGCCCTGTCCTCCCTTTAGGCACATGCAGGCTTAATATGAGGGTGTCAAAGCTGTTGAACAGAGCTTGTAATTGGCTTTGTCTGTTCCAGAGAGCAACTCAAGGGAGCTTTTCAAGGCACTCTTAAATGGCTCAAGGGCCAAGTTAATGAGGAAGGAAAGGCATGGCCTGGATAGTTCGGTGAAGCAAAAGTTATACGTGTATAGGAATGGAGAGCTTATAAATACCTTTCCATAATAACTTTCTCTATCACAAAAGTCATACGAATGTGCTGATGTGTAAGTTACTATCAGTTCATCCCCTCCTCAACCCCCCCTTTAACTGCTTCTGTAAGACAGTCATCGTGTAACTGAAACTAAGACAGGATCATTACAATGCAGAGAAATTCCAACAAACTTTTGAACTTTGTCCATTTCTGTAATTGCACTGTTGCCCACATATATTAATAGCTGTAAAAAAATAAGTATATTTAACAAATTTAGCACATTGCTGGTTACGCTGTCACAGTTACAGATTCAATAGATATGAAAAAGATGAAGTGAGGAAGGAATGCTGTAGTGATACTGTCCAAAAAGTATGTGTGGGGTATTTGTGCTGGGGTGCTGTTTGCCCTCCTCTGTGCATTCACCTCTTGTATCCACCCAAAGATTTTTACCAGATTTCCAGCTTCACATTTCAGAGATGAATCTAAAATCTATGTGATTTCAAAACCTGGCCCTTCATTCAGACAGACTTAGGGGTTTCTGCATGTCTGTTCACACCTTCCAACTTCACTATTTAAGAATGTTTGAAGATCCAGGCAGAATGCATTAAAGCAATTTACAGTTAATAGCTGTTTTGAGGTTATTTTTACCATTTAGCAAGTTAGAAATTTAATTATCATCTTTCTCTCCACACCTCACAAGAAAACCTACAGTTCTAGGGCCTGAATGACAAAATTTACCAAGATAGATGCAGGCAGCAGTGGCAATCCTGACACAAGGTCAGACACAATTGCTTGTGATTGAAAGTCAGAGAGGATTTCCTGGGAGGCAGCTGTAGGAAGGGAGCTGCCAAGGGTTGCAGCTTTAATAAGCTGACCAAATGGTCCTGCCAGCACTGCCGAGCACCTTACACTTGAGGCTTTCTGTGCCTTCTGTCACAGCTGAGGTTTTCAACTCTTTCTAGGCACACGGGCTCTCCTTGCTTCATAATAAAAGCTTTCAGCAGCCAACAATTGAAACAGGTTTTACTTGAAATTTCCTCCATCATGTGTACAAATCTCTAAGTGAGAGATCTGATCAATTTAAGTGGCATCACAGATCCACTCCACTGCCTGCATCCCTCAGCTCAGCAGGAAATCCCAGCAAGCTGCTGGCTCTGCATGATATCCAATATCTGTGTCTGCTACAACAGCAAAACCAAGCCCTGCAATACTAACTGGAAGATGGAGGTTTTTTGGCTATAACGAGATCTGTCTTTTGTTTGTTTGTTTGTTAAGCATTGCACAATGCTTTCTATTTAACACTGGGCATTGAAGGTTCAAGATCGTCATGGGAGTCTGAACAAAAAGTAGTATGTGTAGGTCCCCCATAAAATAGCCTTTGCTCATCACATTTGGACAGACACTTTCATTCTTTTTAATTTTTTTAAGATCCTAATTGAAAGCTCTGCAGAAAAGCTGTCAAGCTAAATTTATGACAAAGGTGGCTGCTTCAGCAGGTTGGTTTTCCCATTGCCAGCTGAAAATGAGGCTGACAGCCATGTGCATGACAGAAAAATAACTCATGCTGAAGAACTTTTAAAAATTGGTATTTTTATAATTGGTCTGAAGTTTTGAATCAGGAAGACAAAGATGCTGTGCTGTTTTTCAGAGCATTTACAGGCAGTGTTCCAGAAAATGACTTCCTCAGGAAAATTTCTCATAAGGATAGCATTTAAATGTAAGTCCCACTGAGATTTAAGCAATATCGAATGTAGATTTAAATGCTGCATTAACAAGGTTGCTTTTCTGAAAGAAGTTCAGAATACAAAATACAGAGAATATCTATATAAACAGGGTTCCCACCTATGAGCTACACAAACATTGCCAGTAATGATAAAGCGCCGCTATGGAGACATTTCTGAACCACAAAGTTTCAAAATTTCCTGCTAGCTGAAATTTGCTCATATCCTTTTGTATCCAATCCTTTTTTTTTGCTGTATTTTGATTCATTTTGGTAGGAACTGGTAGATCAACATATTTTATCAACTACAGGAGTTACATCTTTGATTTCAATTAGTCTTGACTCAGATCCTGGCAAAATAAATAAATAAACAGGCTATGTCCACAAATGAATTCAGAAACACTTTCTCTGGAAAGTGGTATGTAACAGTGATTTGAATGCATATTCATCTATCTTATTATATAATGGCTTTGAATAGAAGAATCTGTTTTTCTTATACCGATGTCTCTGAATATTCAGATAATTTTCTTTTCTTTCCTCTGCATTTCTTTTCAACTTTCTGACTAAAAACCACTTCTACTTCCAAACCGTTTATTTTCACAAGTTTCCTCATTCCGTCAACACATATGTTTTCTCCAATGCCTTTCATCAAATTCCATTTCAATCAGAACTTACATTTAAAATAAAAAAAAAGAAAGTATATAGTGAAAAGGGTACAACAGATGGGGGAATAAAATAAACCCCAACAGAATGCAAATTCTTTCAGCTGTTGCTTAAATATAATAAAATCTTTACCATCATGGAAAAGGCTTTTCTTTTCCCAATCGTTTCTCTGCCTTTGCATTTTTTTGTAGTAATTCCTAATATTGATGCCTTAACTCTAGCAGCTTGGATATGAAAAAAATTGGGAGCCCTAGAATCGGTGGTGGAGGAAGCCGTTTGTGGTGTGCATTGATCATACTTTTTAAGAGCAGCTTTTACCAACAGATTACTTTTGACATAAATTTCTTGTGTCATTCTTCTTTTTTATCATATACTTAAATTCCATTATTAGTAGTATTTGCTCTAGTTAGCCTTACACATCTGACACGGCAACTTGTGGCAAGTCAAATTCGGCTTCTCAAGCAAGTGGAGAATGAGAGACTCTTTTAGAGTCTGAGAGCTAATTCACACATCCATCATCAGCTATGATCATACAAGCTGTCAAATTCCAGGAAGACAAAACACTTCTAGTCATTAGAAGGAGAGGAAGGCTATGCAGAATCGGCACGTTTCAGAAGGCACAAGCAAGTGAAATCACGTCTGCTGGCCTGAGCATTCAAGCAAAGCCACCAGTATGCAGCAGGAGAAGGAGGTGCAATAAATGGCCAAGCAATATAACTGTAAATTATTTTACGTCTGGGTAATTACATACATATGTGAACAAAGTAGCCCATCGTAGATGGTGAATTTGGAAAAGTGGACTTGCAATAAATTTGCAGGATCTAGCTTTGTACCTCTCATATAAACGCAAGTAAAGATAGCCACCTACCAATGTGAGTACTGTATTACTCTGGTAAAAAGCATCTCTTCTGCAGGACACCCATGGGACGTGCAGTCTGTTGCAACTATGTCAGAGAAGGTGTGTTTCAAGGCTGCTAGAAAACTGCTTTTAAATCCTAATGAATTTTTGAGTATCATACAGTACAAAAATCATGCTAAATGCATTCCATGGATAATATTAACAAATGTGATTGTTTCAGACATAGCAGGGCAGATGTCATACTGCATACTTTTTCTAGTTGGTCATAGGAAAAAAATACTGAATGATCGCAACAAGAGGCTACATCGTTATTCCTGATACCAGGAAAACTGATCTGATGCATCAGCGAGGACTGAGATAATCTTGGCCTTAGAGGCCAGAAAAGCGGCTCATGTGGCAGCTTTCTCTGAATAGAAATAATTGGCACTTTTCTCTAAGAGTAAAAAAACTAGTTGCATTGATCAGAGTGGAGAAAAATTCCATGTACATGATCAAGTCAGAGATAGAAATTTTGACCAAAACTAGAAAAATTCTGAACCTAGCACTACTAATTCTAAACATGTATTTTTGTTTGTTATAGACAGGAGAAATGTGTTTCTCCAGGAAAACATTAGCCTGTAAGATGTGAAAGCACTAGTATTGAGCATATACGAATATCTTTAAGTAAATACATGAGCTTGCAGGTATCGTCAGTTTTTTATAGCAGAATAAGTTGAGAAGGAAATCTACAGATTTCCAGTCCTATGCCAGTGGAATTACTAAGCCATGCTTCTTCCCTGAAGAGCCCAAAGGAATCAATCTGTTTATCAGAGTTAAAAAAAACATTTGAAATTCCGTGATTATTTCCTTAATATTGATTTTTGCTCACTATTTCTAAAGATTCCCACTTTCTATCACATTCAGTAAATATTACTAGTTCATTTACAGTCTACAACCAGAGTAGCTTATGCCTTCATTCATTTATAGTCACAGAAGCATTGACAAAATCAGATATTTATGAAGCTCAGGTTCTAATTACTGGAGACGGGGCTAGCTGAAGGAGTTCTTTTATCTGCAGGATATTGCAACCAGAAAAATCTAATCCGTTAAGCTTGAAAATTCAAACTAGAGGTTCTGAGCACAAGCAAGCCAACTTCTCCCAGGGGATGAAAAAAAAAAAAAAAAAAAAAAGGAGAGAGAGAAAGAATAAAAAATAGCCTGCAAGTCTTCAGATGACAGTTGGCTGACTGAGACTGACTCACTGAGTTTTTGCCGTGTTGTGGAATCACTCATCCTCACCAATTATCAACACCTTCCCTTGAATATGTGCACAAAGGTATGCTGTTTCTGAAAAGTAAGGGCCACAGTGGTTTTGTTCATTTTTTTAGGCATATCTCCATCCCTGTCACAGAATTCTGACAACAGCCCCCAGCTATTGCTAATCCCCTCCCTAAAGGGTGGTTCCAGGGAGGGAAGTCTGTGTCCTGCTAGGCTAGATGTTTGGGTGCTTTCTGATAAGAAATTGCTCCTGTGATCAGAATCCTCCAGCTAATTCTAACAGCTCCATTATGGCTTACATGTTTGTCACAGAATAAATATTATTGTTATCTGGAAAGCAGCTGTGTTAGCTATATCAAATCAGAACCTTTATTTAATCACATTTTTCATCATTATTAACTATCTAGCAAATTGAGTATTTACACAGGACATCAAAAAATTCAGACTACCTGTAACTCAATGGAATTTGCTCTTGCTTAGAAACCATTGCCACCCATGGACTGTATAGGTGATAAGAAAAATACTGCTAAAGTAGCTTGATTGTGCAAAGAGCCTGATAAGCACTCTCTCACTAGCATATCTTTCTTTAATTTATGGAACAATTATTGTTGCTATTGGAGTAAGTTTTACCTGCTGCTTCATTACAGCACAGTATTAATTGGAATTTTATAACACATTTTAGTATATTCTTTGTTCATACATATACTTAAAATATGTTGATTCAATATAAAGAAATTTTCTTTTCACACTGCCATTTACTTCAGACACAGTACTTTTCAGAAATACATGATTTTGTTTATTTTACACATTTTTTACCTCTGTGAGACCAAAGGCACTGGGTCTTGCAGGACACATCCTTTAAAGTAATTTCCATAAAGGCATTGTGATAAGCACTGGTTTTTTTCTTCTAAAAAATCACCAAAGACTTTAAATGTCTGACATAAATTGCTCTTGCTATTTAAGATATTGGCAAAATGCATAACTGCCATTACATGGTTGCTAAGCAGGAAAATCTAAACCCTGCCTTATGAAAGATTTGACATGGAAAAATGTTGGAGGTTAAATGGGAATGGGAACATACATCAGAAAGTAGGAAGTTGCAAGATTTAGAGGAGGTGCAGGTAATAAATGGTAGAACAATTCAGCTACTGTAAATGCCTACATGGAAAAAAAAACAAAAAACAAAAAGCTTGTTCTGGAATAAACACAATTCAATACTCAGTTACTAAATTTTAGGGGGAAACACTGTTTAGGTAGCTTACCCCATAAACTATTTCTGTCTTCCTGAATTTTTCTGGTACATTCTCTGAAAAAAAAAAAAAAAAAAAAAAATACCATTGAAGACCATTATGGCTGGAACTGTATTGAAATAGAGACCTCTGCAGTCAGAGTCACTGTGGCAGTTTGTATGTTCTTGTAATTGCCCAAAACAGAGAAATTCAATAATCACAAAGAAAAATAGTAGTACTTTATCTAAAAATAAATAAGAGATATGCATAACCAAAAGGATTTGGACAGTGTTCCTGACAATTTACTATGAAACTGTAATTCCACAAAATACTATTGATGGTAGTAGTAGAGACACACATGGTCACTGCATTTTTAAGGGAATCTTCTAATATTAAAGAACAATCCTTATATATTTCACTTACACAAGAAACACTATTAGAATGTATGGTACCTGTTGAGTCATGGCCTGAACCACTGATTGAACACCTGGGGAAAAGACCAGGTCAGCCCTGGGAGCACAAGTGTGGAACCTGGCTACAGCTCTCTTAGACAACTTTTGAGGGCTGACTGCTGCTGAGAAAGGGCCTCTGGTTGGACATCCTTCCCTTGGATTTTTTCTGGTAAGCCTAGATCTTTGGAGACAGGTGAGCACTTCTTTTTAACACCTTTCTATTGTGTTAGTCCCTTTGTTGTTGCACCTCCAGCATCACCATTCCATCATGTTGATCTTTCTGATTGTTACAGTGTCACTAACACAGAGAAAAATCAAAATAAAACATTCAAATAAGTACAGTGCTTAACCACAATTTGGTACACTTAAGTGATTTTCTTACCAGCCAATGACCTTACATTAGTAGATCCTATAAAAAAGTGCACTTTTTAAAGAGCTTTGATCCATGGGTATTAGTAGTGGCTGGAAAACATATCACTGAGAAACAGCCCAGAGTAACAATGCCTTTTTAAAATGAAAAACAAGTCATTCTCAAGAAGCAAGAACACTTTAACACAAACATTTTTTTCTTACACATATCCATCCTGATTTCATGATGGAAAATCTATGATCAGATCACGTAAACCATGTACTTCAAAAGTTTACTCAAAACAGTTTAAACTCTTAACTAGGGCAAAGCTTTTAAACTTATAATTTCCACTGCTTCTTTTCCTTCTCCTTTGTTTTGACACTCAAGGTAATGAGTGAAATCAATTTCAATTTTACTATGTGGACTTCTGAATTTTATTTTTTTTTTCTGCTGTGAAACCTAGTGCTCATTTTTTATCATACTCATAGCACAATCAACACAACCTAACAATAAAATTCTTGGATACATTCAATATATACAAATTACAGTAGTGGCATATTTAAATCCTGGAAGTACTGAATACTATCTGTTATTCGCTTTGATGCTTTATCAGAACACAGGCTTTAGAGTAAACTGGGATTATCAAATTATGTAAGATACTAAAGAAATTCCTCTATCTAGCAATGGTAACCAATACTACCCAAATGTAAGGAAAGACAGCTGACTTTTCGATGTATCAGTGAGACAGCTTGTTTGCAAAATTCAGCACTCAAAAAATCTTTCAAAACCTATTTACATCCTACAAAGCTGATTTCTATTCCCATGGGCTTTTTTACCAGGTTTCAGAGGTCCTATTAGAGGAATTTGGGGCAATTGGTCACGACTCTTTTTCTTAACCAGCTGTTTGGATATCTTTCATTTACATTCCCTCCTCCAAACAAACAAACAAACAAACAAAAAAAAATTGCAGTCTTCTGGTCTCAAAAAAAAACCTCTCTCCACTTTCACCCTCTTAATGCTGCAATACCGCTCAGTCTCAAAGCAGCCTGCAGCCCAGTAGCACAATTCATCCTCACAAGGGCTTTTTTCCAGCTGTCCTCTCACTAGATACATGCAGACCTGATACACACTTTTGAGGGTACAAGCCCACTCTCATTTGACATCCTGCTGATAGTCCCTTTTGTCTGAGTATTAGTAAATGTCTTTACAGATAAGTAAATATTGGTATCAGCTTTAAATAGAGGTTTAGATAAGTGTAATTCCAAAATTTGCCTGTGGGTATAAACAGCCAGGAAGTAATAGTGTCTTACATACATGTTTCTAGACAGAGCTGACTGGTATTCTTATCTCTAGCAGACAAAATCAGAATGCCCTTATATCCAAAAAGGTATTTTCCCTCCAATTTAGACCAAAAGTCTCCCTTTATAGCTTTATGCTCCAGATGCCAACCTAGAAAATGGAAATCCCAATTCACATCTCAGCTCCAGTGAGACTTCAGATGAATAACTTTGTGTCTCAGCATCTTAAATTCCCCTTCTGTACAAAGCAGGTAAAAATTCTTCCTAGGAGCAGCTATTTAATAAAATGATGGGATTTGTTAGGAACGTTTACATAAACAGCTTTCATGTCCTGATAATAATAAGGAAAATCAATGTATTTCACTATTGGTAATTTTGCTGAGTCTAGTTTAACAGATTTATTATCATAGTGTTTTCTCAGCACTTCACTATACAGCATGCACTATGAATTTAGTTTATGCATGTACACAAAATTTAAAATAAAAATATAAAACTAAATTTAAGAGCTGAAATTGAAGTATTACATTAAGGCCACTTCCTGAGTAAAGTGTTCAAAATTGTCTTTTGTTTTTGTTCTCTTTGCTCATTTAGTTAGCTTCATTCCTGATGGTATATTTAAATTTCTTACAAAATATTTCATTATATTTGATACCTAATGGAAAAATAATATGGCCATGAAGAAAACGCTATGGCCATGAGATTAATATTGCTAAAATACAAGTGGAAATACATTATGGATGTCCTGGAATTGCGACTATTAGATATTTCCTAATTTGTGAGAAAATGACTCTTGATATGTGTTTAACTGAATTCATTTGAATAATATGTATACTCTTGCACATAAAGATATGTTTTTCTCAGTTATTTTAATATGAGTGATACCAACTGTAATCATGTCTACAGGGAAAATATATTTCTAAAGTTGTTATTGAATAATATTCAGACTCTAATTAGATTTTTTGGTGCTTCAAGCCAGCTCAAGCATATCTGTTTTTCAATATTTACCGAGTACTTACATTTTTACACAGAAAAAGTCAGTTGAAAAATACTGAAAATATACAGTGATAGTCCCCTTATTTCTCATTTCTGCTCACTAATTTTCTCTTTAATTTGCACTTAACAAAGTTTGTCACTTTTGACAGTGTTTTTAAAATCCTATATATAGTTTAGAGCATACAACTCTAATTTTCAAAATCTGTCTAAACATCTTTTAATTTCAGAGAACCATTTGTTTTGCCATTTTTAGGTCCCCAGTGTGCTTTAAATCATTTTAGCACAGCTGCCTTTAAAATATTTTTGTTTTCCCTTAGTCTTCTTCTCTTCATCTTAAGTTTTGGAATCCATTAGACCTGATGGCCACATGCACTCTTAGCATTAAATGCATACTTGATTATCCTGCTGCTATGCCTCATTGAAAATAGCTCCAGTTTGTGAAGTGGAACAGAAGGAGATCAATAAACATCTATCTGTGTTGTTAGTAGAATACCTCATGAACTATGCACATAGGCTGTGCATAAAGCAGCACTGTAAAAGAAGAGAGAAGCCTTTCAATTACCTCAACAGACATTAATCACTTTGCTTTGTACAATCATTTTCACTTTATGAGTCCAGCCAATACCGATGCTAAGCACGTAGCCAGGGAACAGAAAGATGGATGCACATTATAAATATTAACTAAAACACTTTTAGGCTACAAGCTCACTTTGTTTACTTCTTTGAAAGGCTCAATTCTCCATTTTGAAAAGTGTGTAAATGATGTGCCATCATGGTTCTCCTTCAAACCAAAGCTGTTCTCTAATTTCATGGTATTTCTTCCCTATTTTCTCCCTGTAAGACACTAAGATGAATCTCACCTGGAATGATTTTGCTATGTGCAAAATGCAGAGTAACAGTATTTCAGATTACTTTTGAAAGTCCTCTGAAACGTGTAATTCATCTTGACTTTTTAGTGAGAACTTCAGCAGCATATAAAATTACTTGGTGAAATCAGGATCACAGTACAAAATAGATGTTCTGTGTCTGAGCTGACCTTTTTGATGAATAAATTACAAACAAAATAACCATTCTTCCCAGACTTGTAGCATGACTCTGCTGTTACTGCATACCACTGAGTATTCAATATTTTGCACAGGAGAAATGAAACGGCAAAGAAATCATCTCCTTTGGGAGGACATTCTCAGGGCAAAAGGAGGAGGACCTTGTGTATACTTAAATTAGGAAGGAAACTGGGAGGAAGGATCATTATTTTTACTCCAAAAAGCTTCCAAATCTTAGGTAGGAGAGATGTATGATGTGGCTAAACTGAGACTGGAAATCACCTGATATTCACACAGGAAGTTTTGTATTGTTCATTATTTCTGCAAAAATTTCTCCAAAAACCATGAGAATCAAACTGCTTTTGGGGAAAGTTCTGCAAACAACAGATATAATGGGCTTGATCACAAAGAGCATATATATGTTATTTCTCTTTCAATGTGTTTCCTTTTTGCTTTCTATTTTTCTGTTTACTTGTTTATTTCCACATTTTGATTTCTCATATTGCAGCTTGTATCTGAGCCTTTGAAACATTTTTCATAAGATTTCAAGAGAAATCTTAATTTTCTTAATTTATCTTAGATTAATTTTAAGATTATCTTAATTTTATCTTAAAATCTTAAATTTTCTTTCTCTAAAAGACAAAAACTCTCAATTTCCAATCTCATGTTATAAACATTTCAGGACCTTCTTATTTTCAAAACATAGAACCTATTCTTCCTAACGATGTGTGATAATAGCGAAAATGTGTGTTTACTTATGCCTATTTAGAATCATGATGATTATATATTTTGTATTCATTGCTTGCTACTAGTTTAGGAGAGTCCAAAATAATTTTCCTCAATCACGCAATTACAGAATTTGCTACATCTGCACTGTTAGGCTTCAAAGAAGTATGTCAAGTCTCATGCTTCAAACATCTTTTTCTCTCTTCCATGAGCCTCTAATGCACAGAAAGTATAAAAGTATGAACTCTAGAAGTTTGTACAACGAGAAAGGAAGGATGGCTTTGCAATAAAAGAATACAAGAAACTTATTGCCTGCCTCAGCAAAGTAGACTTATTTGTACAGGACCTTTTTTTTTGTTTTCCTATAGAGGCATTCCTTTAATTTAGCACCCTACATATTTCCTTTTGCAGGTTTGTTCTCTGTATACTGCTTCATAGATATGCACGGCATCTGATATACATCAGCCAGTGATGTAAAATGTTGCAAGCAACTCATGCACTCTAGGTTCTCATACATTTGAAGAATACAAAATGATAACGCTTTTGGAAATATACTTCTGCACCTCACTACTTACACATGAAATCTCAGAGGGCAGTAGCATTTGTTGAGCAGAGAGGAATAGCCCTGTGTGAGAAACTTGTTCCAGAATTTCTCAGTAATTTTAAGTACGTCTTCTTCATGTGCACGTTTCAAGTAGGAAGGAGATTTTTAGAAGCTTATTACAGTTTTCAGCAGAAGACATGCCTCAAACAAATAAGGTTTAAGATCCAGAGTATGCTGTAGTTAGAAGGTCACTTCTCATGCTTATCCTGAAATCCATACAACAGGAGCTTTTCTAGATGTTTTCAAAGAATACAATAATGTAACACTGGGTAGAATTCAGCACTCTGACAACTCTGACAATCTGATTATCAGAATATTTAAAATATTGCATAAAGTGTTCCCCCCCCTCCCCTCCAGGTAAGACAAGTAAGTAGAACTGAGGTGGATATTTTAAGCACACTGAAAAGAAAAAAACTAGGGGGGGGGGACAGAGGAGAGGAGAGGGTAGAGATTTTTCTATGAATCAAATATTTAGGTTAACTCACGATGGAGGAAATTGGTGAAATTCCTCAAAACAAGATGGCTTTCCTGAGGTAGTGCCACATGACCGCAGCATCTATGGACAAAACAATGGAAGAACAGAAGATCTGGTGTGAATAAATACCCAGAATCTATTTGATAACTACATTTGCAAGCTCACTTACACTTTGTAAGAATATATATTTGAGCATCCTGGAGACATTTTTCAAATAACCGCATGGCATAGATCTCATATCTTTTGCTAAGTCAAAGCTACAAAGTTATGAACTGGAACTTTTTACTCTCTACTCTGCAAGCCCACAGGAATAAAATGCACTGTTTATTTTATTAAGAAATATTATTAAAACAATCAATCTAGGATATAAGAATCAAAAACAAGCTTTGTTCTCATACTGTGTGACATCCTATATGTCTTTAAATTACCTTTTAAATCATAAAAATACACTCAGATCTGGCCTCCAGAGCAAAGCTTTATAAAGGAAGACTCAAGGTAGTTATTAATTAAGTAAAACTTGCACATAAGGAGAAATGAATGGTAACCCAACTTGCTTGTGACACTGACCACTTTCTCTGGGGTGAGTTTGCTCAGAAGAATCACAGAGGAGTGTAAAATCGTATGTCAACTGAAAATCAGTCACAAAGTGCAAGTGCATTAATTAAAAACCAATTTTGAAGGAAGCACTTTTTTGTGGGCACTCTCTTTGCCCACTAAGTTTTACTACTAGTACTTTTTAAATTTATTTATTATTTTTAAGAACTAGATTTATTTAGAAGTGGCATATTATGAATATACACGAAAGTAGGAAGGCCAAAAAAATAATCCATAATAGAAATTCTTCTCTAAGAAGGACATGAAAGACAAGCAGCTTCTCAGATGCTGCATAATGCTTAAATTATATAGACTAGGTAAAACAGGACAAGATGCAACTAAAGCCAGATGCAGAAAGATGGTTATTAAGTCTCCTCCAGTCTTCATCACTGGCAAAGAGTAATTTGTTTCTGTCAGTTTAGGAATCCCACAGCTGTCAGCAAGAGCAAGAAATATTCTCCTATAAATTGTATCTGCAGACATTCGACAAGTTTGAAGCCATTTACTTGTGAGAGTAGAGCATAGAGTCGAGAATTCTGCTGTGGCCACTGAGTGTGATTATGAAAGACAGCAGTGTGTTACAAGCTATGGCAGAATCTGGCACAGGGATTTGTGTTTCTTGTGAATGTCCCAGTGACCCCAATGCCAATGAGAGGATACTGTACTGTAGAGGGACATTTGTGGAAACACAGCTGGGCATATTCTGATGGGGGAAAACCAGCTTCCTACTCAAGGAAAGCTAACTTAACATCACCTTCAGCACAACTTGTCCAGGTGATCCTACACAGAATCATAAGGGTTGGAAGAGATCTCTGCAGACAAGAATGAATGAAGAAGTTCCTAAGGCTCTTTTCTTCTTGAACAGAAGGGCAAAGAGTGATTAGACAAAGATTTAGCAGGACTTCACCACTGTATGAGTCACCAAAAGAAATAATTTTCACTAAGTGATGTATGATTGGGATATAACACTCCTTATGCTCCAGGTACCCGATAAAGTAGTGCAATTATGTACTCATGCAGTCTCAAAACCTCACTCTAAGCCTTATGCTGCTACAGTAGAGCAGATTTGAGCCTATTGATTAGATATCTATTTATGGTATAAAGGTACTTCACTGTATAAAGACTTTTTTTTTTTTTTTTTTTAACAGAATCTTATTTCTCTGTGGGGAAAAAAATATTTTAACTTAAATAAAATGATCAATTTGAGAAAAATTAAGTAATACGTTTAATAAAATCATAAAATGCAATTTTAAGCTGCAGTGAGCTGAATAAAATATGAAACAGGAGCTTGCATTTTTTATTAGAGTTCATTAATCTTGTTAATGACTTATTGAGTATCTTTAGTCACTGAGCATGATAAAAATTGATCCCAGTGGCTACATTGTTATATGCTTTAGCAACTCCTTTTTACAGCTGTGTTCAACTATTTCTCCAGTCCGTTCTTGCAACATTGCAGGCAACACTACAGCATGTGTGATTTGTGGATGGGAACTACTTTAAAAGCTTTAACACTGTCCTGAACTGAATACAAATACTTTATTTTTTTCTCTCTTGCATATATGGCTACTCAACAACAGAATAACTTATCTATGAAGACAGTCTATCAGCTTTGCTTTACGTTTTTATCTGTCCCAAGCTTACTGCAACTCCGTTTTAGATGTAGAATATTCAAATAAATTTTAAACACACGGTAATAGGAGTCCAGTCCCAAGTTACAAAGTTTAAATGCACTCAGGATATCCAGCTATGCAGAAGAACCCTTCAATTAACTCCTTGCAAAACAAACAGCTTGATTCAAAGTGCTGCCTGGGCTTGATTGTGGCTTTGTGCCTTCCCAAAGAACTCTGCTGGTTGCCACTGAAACTGCCTTCCAGACTTCAAAATAGATCCCTGTGTGTACATTAAGCTCAAATTGAAAGGATGCCATCTGAGATAAATTAATACTCTTCTGTGATAAAACTTTATGATGTCCTAACCCATACTAGCTTAAAGAGTCAGCCATACAGTGCCAAAGAAAGTATACCAAAGATCTATAAAAATCATGCTGAAATAAATACAGTCCAGTATTTTGTGTGCTTTGTGCAGACAGTGGAAAAGTATTTGATGTGCTGTAATATATAAAAAAAAAAAAAAAAGGGTCACATTATAGTCCACATTCCCCCGTTTTATTGACACATAAAACACAGTACAACACAATAAACTCAAGCTTGAAAGACGCAATGCCTACAATATAAACAGAAATCCTGGAGGGAGGAGCGAATAATGTAATTAGCGTGCCAAATAAATGTTAACCACTCTAACAGATGACTGTCAAATAAACCTGCTTATAAATGAAGACCGAGATAGGACTGCTGGCTTTGAAGCTTTTGTTATTCTACCTGTCATATGTACATTTTTTTCTCTTCCGAAGAAAGTTTACAAGCCAATAGCCATGCATTTACAATTACATGTTTAAATGAAAGTTAGAAACATTTAGGGACAACCTGAATACAATGAACTCAAATGGGAGTTCATAATACACATTAAAACCAATTATATCAAGCTTTATGTCTAAGTAAAACTGAAGCAACTGCCAGCATCATTAAATGCTACTATCAACTCACAAATTCAGTAAATGAAAAAAGGAGAACTGGGAAGACAGATAACTCCCCTTTCTTCCTCTCCCTCCCCCCCAAAAAAAGGATGGAGTTCAGATAATACACCACTACAGAAAGCACTATTAACTTTATCATAACACATTTAACTCCAATAAAGTTTAGAAAAAATAGCACTATGATTTTATGTTTGAAAAAGGTTGTATTTGTTATAAATGAAAGCTATTTAAATTCAAATCCTTTATTAAGCATGGCGCAACTTTGTCGTACCAACTAAACGTTTTTTCATGCAAAGCATTTAGATTTCTGTATATTCTCTGCTCTGATCCCCAGTTCGTTAATTGGGCAAAATCTTCTTGGATTCACAGTCTTTCCCTTAATACATGGTACCAGCAAAGATCAAACTGAAAATAGGCTCCATCTACTTTCTATCTCAAGGCTATTTATCATTTATAATCTCATTTATCTTGCTTCAAGGGCACCGATGAATTAACTAACTAAAGATTGCAATTAATAATCAAAATTTTTAAAAAAATATATATTTTTTTCCCCAATCTCAGAGATAGTACCTCACTACGTTGTTTCGTAGGCTTTTGTTTCTTTTCTTCCTATTGTTACTTTTGCTTATAAAAATCAAGAACTTTGACAAAATGTTTGAGTCAGTGATATACCTGCAGTCCACTGGAAAGCATGCCATGACAATTGATTTGTAGGTGACCTAGTCAGCAGAAACAAATATGCTCATTTATTTTAGAATATAGAAATAATCAAATGTTTTCAGAATAGCCTAGGTAGATATGATGAAAAAAGATAGATATGATCAAAAGCTGCACACTCTTTTCAAATGTTTAGGAAGAAAGACTTTTTGCTAAAGCAGTGCATAATGTACTCTTGAAATTAATTTTTTTACTCTTGGGCTGGAATCCTGATGTTACTCCCATTTAGAGGGCAGCACATTTAGTCATCTATATATGATCTATATATCATATATATATGAGCCATATAATATATATGATATATATATATATGATATATATATAAATAAGGCTTTTACGTACAAATATAACCATATACCATATATATATGGCTCATAAGGCAGATGAAGTCTTCCATGTATGACACACTCTCATGCATATCACAGCACGCAGAGGAGACGCTGTTTTGGAATAAAAGCATTTTCCAACTGGTAAGCAGTTGTAGGCTGCAGTGTGTGGCTAGCCTTTCCCCAGAATGTAGTTACTAGTAAGAAAGAGTGTAGTAATTTAATAGATTAGCTCATTTTGTTTACATTATCACACCTGATGAGTGCTATAAAAATCCTCTATTCAAGTTACTGCTTTAGTCCTTGATATTTCAGGAGGCATAATTAATTTCCTTCAGAGAATATGAAAACGGCTGCAGTCCTGCTCCCTTCGTTTCTTGCTTACACAAGCCAGGCTGTCACTATGGCTTATCAGTACTGTCATTCAGGGGACTGTATACTTTGTTTTCTAGTTCTTTCTCCAGCTGAAGATGGAGAGTATAATGAATGCTTACAAAATGAAGAAATTCAGAGAAGCTTATTAACATGTACTTACATATATTTGTTGTGCTTTGCAGTTAACTTTTCTTCCAGTTGTATTTCTTTTTACTAAAAATAGATAACAACTTCAGTCTCTTTTTGGTCTTCCACGTTAATTTCTGGATTATCTTTCAGTATGAATTGTACACGGTTTCACCCATGTTTCTGCAGTGCAACAGATCTTGTCATTTTACCCAAGAGTCCCAAAGTAATTAATAAATTCCTTTTAGTACCATGTTAAATGATACCACTAAGCATTCTTTTTTCCAATCCAAAAAAACCTTGTTTCCTGGGATTTTATCCACCTTTTAGACTAAGGAAAATCATTGTAGCTTATCACATACAGTTTTGCTTTTCCCTTTTGAAAATGGAAGCTTTCTGAGATCTATTAAGTATTAGATTTGTTGTATGTTCCTGGCATCTTACATAATACATGTTTTTTTTTTTTTAACCTTCACTGTTATTTATTGCCAGTATAGAGGGATACTTTGAAAATACTAACTGCATTAAGAAAAGTTCCCCAATCTGAATGCTATTCTCCAACTGTTTTCAACCACCAGGATAATCTTTGTGGAAAAAAGCACACGTGAGTTACAGGTTTGGAGAAACAGCCTGAGAAAAAACACCTGCAATAAAATGAACTCAGTAGGACTCTTCAGGCATACAGGTAGGAGAAACTTAGCAATCTCCTCTCCCCCCAGAAATAAAACAAATAAATCCAAATTAATTCCTAGTTCAGGAACCTGTTCATCACATAAATTCAGGCATTCATGTGCTGTTGGATAAGTAGGCACCCACATCTTGGATTGGAATACTTCCACAGTATTCAGTGTTTTTTCATTGATTCTTGAAATATTTAACTTGAATAACGAGGCCATTAATAATACAAGACTGAATGAGGGGTATTATACTACTGCCTATCAGACAAGAATATTAATCATTCAGTACAAGAATTAGAGTCAAAGAGGATATTTCACATACCCAGATCTTGCCAGGTAAGCAATTTCTGTTGCTACAAAGAGCTAATCACATTTTTTCCACATGCTATAGGTGCTCTAACTGTCCATACTTTCAGTATCTCGAAGCTTAACCTTGCTTTCATCTACATTACATTTTCACAGGTATCAATTCATTAAAGTCAAGGGATTTACTCGTTTTGATAAACAAAATAGAGAACGGATTATCAATTTTGCTCTAGAAAGTAGCTCTGGATAATACATATGAATTCTTTGTTATTCCTTTCACATTTTCAGTATGTAGATAAAAACGTTAGTGTTCACAGTAAAAATATGAGGATTGTTTTCACATTATTGTACCTATATAAAGAAAGTAAGTTAAATCTTGCAAGCTGCCTCATCTTGTTTATCTCTTCTGTATAAATTTTGCTCTACTGATGAAGTAAATAGAGTACGAAAACTCAGAGCTATTATTCTATCAGGATCATCACTGAGGTACATGATAGAGAGAACAACCATGTTTCAGAATTCTCTGTAGCTACATGCAAAAAATACATTTCTACCTATTGCCTCATTTTTGTTCAAATAAATTCTTTACTAGAATATATCATTGATATCTTTTCACATCAGGATGACAGCTAACACCCACTTGGAATTTACGTGTCTTCCCCAAGTTTACTGTGTTCACTTGTTCATGAATTCTGTGAAAAAAAAAAAAAAAAAAAAATTGAAACGAAAGACCTGGGAAAAATCTACACAGCAGTTATGCAATAACATCTGCATTAATAAATCCAGCTGCTAAAAGTCTCTATGGGACCTTCCTTCTTTTGGAATATTTCTGGTAAAACCAAACCATCAACTAACAATATAATCTTAGAAACACTACTGTATCTCATCAGGGAGGGTCATGAGGCTGACTTACCAGTTTGATAAAATAGGTTTGATCCAATGGCATTGAAAAGAAGGGCATAAAATTTTCTCAGCTGTTTTGACCAGTCTGAGATCATCTCTTTCTTCACTTAACAAAAGAATCCTAAGTGTTTAATGCTTGAAACAAAACATTAAAGAACTAGCTCTTATGTCCTTCATTCACTGTTTTAACAACAAGGCATGATATTCTTTTAAGATTATTGACATTCCAGGTAAACTGTAAAAAGCAAAAAAAAAAAAAAAAAAAAAACCACTCAGAGATTTTTGAGTATGTTGACATGTACATGAATTGTATGTGAATCTTGCAGAATCTATTAATAAACAATGCTATAACCACGTTGCAGTATAAATGACAGTAAAACTCAGGGACTTACTAATTCTGTGCTAGGACCATGCGCTCCAGCAGTGATGTGAATGAAGCTGCAGGTGAGTCCACATTCAGGGAAAAAATAGAAGTTCTCTGTAACATTCAGTAATAGGCCTCTGTCTTGTTCCTCAGTGCCTGCAAATCAGAGTAAGTATGAACTGCACCATAACTTCTATGGGCCATAGAATTCACTGGACATTTCTGTAGACTTCTAGCTATGTAGGACCCCACACTGTCACACACTACAAAATTCTTCTTTACAAACTAACAACATGATACAAAACACAGGATATTTTTCTCTTCATCTGCTCTTATGTTTTATGTTTATTTCACAGGAAAGAGGAGAAAATGACAGGAATAAGAGTATTCTGAGGATAAAAAAAGATTTAAAGAAATGGATATTTTGAGGAATATTTTGGACACATTTAAGCAGGGCTTGGATTTTTCTAATATGATGCACGTTAGTTCTTATTATTCTGTAATTTTGAAAGCATTTCTGAAAGATGCCCTGGAATTCCCAAAGACAATATGCTTACTTATGTATTGATATATGGGTTTAAACTCTTAACCACTTATATCTCTAGGGCTGACTTTAAGCTGCTTCAAATGCATTTCATCAACTTCATCTAAACAATCATAATCACTATGTTTAATGAATTGCCTAACAAATATAATTCTGCTCCTTGGACAAAGATTTGAGAATTCAGGTAAACAGCTGTCAATCACCTAGCCAGCTGTCAGTGCTTAACTGGAATTAATTTTAAAAAGGAACCAAATACTCTTTGTAAGGCAGAAGGGATCTCCATTGACTTAGTAGAGTTTACAAGCTTAACAGCATTTCACACTAGGTAAGCTCACATTTTACTTTTAATTCTCATATGCTCCTGTTTTGGAATATTTTCTCTATTTCAGAAGAACATCTCTGGATGTTACTAGTACTATCTCAGTTTTTCTACATAACTCAAATTGAGATAGATATTCTATCATAGAAATTAAATGGAGTCAAGACAAGAGCACTAAAACGACGGTGCAGCAGAGAAAACTGAAAGCAGTAAGTGGTTTTGTATCAGCACTTTTATATCAGACAATTTTTCCACACATGTAGGCTTCCTAACAAATTCTTTTTGTCACTGTAATCACTGTCATCAAATATTTGTGAATGCCATTGCAAAGACTAACATAAACAGTTAACATAAAACCATATAAATTATTTCATATTTATCTTACCTGCATGACAGAAACTTGCTGAAAATCCCAGAATAAAACTGAAGCTTCTAATTTGACTTAATGAATTCAGTTTGAAGGAGTGTCTACAAATGACAAAATGTGGTACAAAATTATCCTAAGGAAATATTTTTTCTCCTATGAGGAACAGGAATATCTCAGAAGTTTTAATTCTGCACATGCCTACATATAACAAAACAGTGGATATGAGTAAACCTCATATATGTTTATTCACATAAACATATCACACTGCCTTCATGGTGTAAGTTACACAACAAAGTCTTTACTAATCTTTTACACATTTTTATTAAAGAAAAAATCTGCTTCATAGTAACAGAAATGCTTGTATTTACTAAGCTGAAAGTTTTCATATATGAAGAGTAAACAAAAATATCACCATAATATTTAAGAATACTGAGGTATTTTATACAAACTAGCACTTCTTATCAATCTGATTTCTGACTTTTTTGAATCATTTACATGCGACAATAAAAAAAAGAGATACTGTATGCATGTACTGAAAAGAGCATTGTCCATAACTTTTTTGCAAGAATATCCAGTGTTTCCTTCATTATATTATAAAAATTATCATTTAAAAGCAATATATTAGGCCGAATAGTAGTATCTTAATTTTTCATCATTATTAGATTCAGCTAGAATTAATTCAATATTTTTCATAGACATTTAGCAGAAGCATATTTTTCTTAATAAATATGTGAATTAATGAAGAAATAGAGAAGAGTCTTTGAATTATAACCTGGGTCATTTTTTCAATTAGAAAGCAGCTATAAAAATAAAGACAAGATTTGTCCCGATGCATTACCATCACCCAAACCATTCTGATCCATAAATTTGCTAATCAAGATTAATCTACCAGAGCTTTTTTTTCCACTAGCTGACTCCATCATCGATCCAATACATGATGTAATTTCCATTAATAAATACTCCATCATACAGGTTATTTATTTCATAATGAAAACAGAATAATATCAAAACCTCTGCAGAAAAGGTTTCCAAAGATCAGATTTAAATAACCGTAAAATAGATTAGTTGCATGTATTTGGTAATACAAGTCTCTCCTTCATAATTTCAGAAAGAAAAAAAGCCAGGACAAAGAAAATCATAAAACGTTCTTCTTACTCTCTCGGCAATTAGGGATTGTGAGGATGCTTTTCCTGCCTAGTAAAGAAAAAAAGAAAAAGACAAGTTAACAGATGCAACCTCATTCTTCTGCTGACTATTCATGTTGTAAAACCATACAGCTAACAAGGAAACTCAATTTTAAGTTCAAAAAGGGATTGTGGAGGTCCTCGTAACACTCTGACTGAACTAGACATTATTTCATTGCCATTAATTATTGAATGGTGTGTCTTATTAGTAATAATTATTATATCCTTATTATCATATCCTATCACTTTCTAATTGCTATCATTGAATTAAACCACTGAAACTATCATACTTCACAATTAGTTAAAAAATTTAATATTTAGTGATGGGACAACTAGAAAAGATTCTGCCAGTTTTTTCCCAAAAGCCAGCAAACAGTTGCAAAACATGGGCTGCAAGGGCAATAAATACAATAGACAGACGGCAGCCTGCAGAGCATGTCAACCTGGGGCCTTCTGCAGCTCTTTGGAGGCTGCTGCCATTTGGAAATAGCTGTATTTTGACTGCAGCCTCATCCCACAGCTACACTGCGCCTTGTCACACAGACCTCACACATTACATCGTGGGATGGGAGTAAGGACTCCAGCTCTTTCAGCATCAGAAACGTACCTCCAGCTCCCATGATCAGGGCTCAAAGGAAAGTCAGAGGTTGTACAGGCATGTAAGTAATCAGGTTTCAAAAATCTCAGGAGGAATAATTTTCAACCAAATTCAAAAAATTTTCGACCAAAATTTTTTTCCTTGAGATTAATAAAACAGAATGATTTAAATAAAACATCATTATTTGTATTCACCAAAATTTTCTAGCATATATAATTTAGTTAAGTTTGCTAGCCCTCTCTAGTCCTTGAATCTCATGCCCTCTAGTCTTATGTCCAAGCAGCAGGACACTCTGATGAAGAAAGATAGGAATAAGGAAAAAAGACTTCTAATAGTTTATGGAGATCTGCCCCACCATCTCCCCGTGGCCATCACTGCCATACACACAGTAATTTAGAGTCTGTCATACAGACAGAAAGCTAGAAAAAAAAAAAAATAATAATTGGTTTGGTGCAGAAGATGAAAACACATTGAATTTAAAACCAAAAACTTTTGTCTGATCTTTTTGTCAAATATTTGATGCAGCAATGCTATCCAGCTAATGAAACAACTACGTAGTCTCCCACAGCACAAATTTCATTTGTCCTGTTTCTTTTATGATGTTTTCCTTCCACTTCAGTATTCCCTACTTTTCCTTCTCCATATCTTTCTCACGGTCTCCCTATGGTAAGCGAGAGGCCTTCAGACTTTTCCAGTCTTCGGTTACTTCCAGCTACCTTCCCCATCTTTCACTGGATAGAGGGACTGGAGGCAGAAGGAGGGCACTGGCTTCTGCTAATACTTATGGTTTGGCAAGTGCTCTTGGAATAGATGAGCGCTGAATTTTAATTTGCAATGTGCATGCTTCCTCTCTGTGAGCCATACATTAGCCATCCCTCCACTTCTCAGTCAAGGATTTTCATGAAAGCACAGGATAGCTATCTTCTCTTTTCTTGGTTAAAATTGTCTGTTAAGTTAATGAGGAAGAAGGAGAGAAAAGGCCTCAAGTACAAACTAGCTAAAGCACAGTGATGAGCAAAAGTATCATCTACTTGAGAAAAGAAACTTGCAAGCCAGATGCTGAATGAAGTCTGTTTTTAATGAGACCACCTCCTCTAGTATACTAGAGATGTCAGTCCCCAGACATCTCAGAAAGGGAAAATGAGGCCTGGATTTCCTGGAGATGTGCAATAAACAGAATCAGTACTACCATTATGTGAAGGATGCTTCTACATCTTTTCTGACTTTCTGAATATTTTCCTTCTGCACATCTCTTAGAAAGTCAATCCCAAGCCATGCAATTCTCCAACACTGTCTCTCGATTTAAACAGCAGGTAATATTCCTTATAATGAAAACAACTGCTTTGTGTACCATGTGCCTAGGCCCTATTACAATTTATTTGCTAGGAGAAAATAAATTAAAAAAAAAAAAAAAGAGGTGAAAACAGTTGATTCAGTAGACGAAATTTATAAGATAAAAGAAACAAATGAAACAAGAAAAAAAAAAAAAAAAATGAGAAAGAGAATGAAGTAATTAACGCATTAAGGATTCACCTGTTCCTACCAGTCCCTCCAATGAGATCTAATGCGAAACCTTGTGTGGATTAGCTTTGTAGATGTATTTTACTACCTAAGAATTTCTGTGCTCATATTCTAACAGGGATTATAGATATTCTAGTAGGAGGGACCCCCAAGCCCCTTGTAAGCACTACTCTTTAGTTTCTTTATTTCAACTTGATTTTATCTATCCATACAGGGTTCTCTGTTTTTCCTTGAAAGATTCTTCACTAGCCACACTTTTACTTTATATTCTATACTAAGAACATTGAATCCATCATCTGTTTTCTCCATAAAACATGGTGGATGAGGAAATTAAGACTTATTTCCTGCATACTGTGCTACACAGTCAGCCAATAATCTAAGAATTCTGCTATATTTTGATTTGTATTTATACAGCACAGATAGAAATCCCCATTTTGAAAGTTTGGAATGCAACTGCATCTGTAGGAATTATTTTTATATCTGGAAAGTTACTGAGTCACTCGCCACACTGATTGTTAATTTCAAATACAAACTTTTTTAATATCCAGAGTAACGTTCATGTTGAAGCTCTCCCCAAACATGGACCCTTGCTTTCTGTGGCCATACTTTACCGTCAGTAAAGAAAGGACTTCTACGCAACCCTCTTCAGCTGTTCTGCAATGGCTATTTATGAAACTCTTCCCCAGTCCCATCTCAAGTCTGCAAAAGTAAGTTATGTAAATTATAGCAACCACCAGCACCACTACCAACAACATATTGCAAAACACAAATGCAACATTTTGGCCAGGTCTCTCTGCCAGAGGATGGAGAAGAATGCAGACCTGTTATAGGTAGGGAAGACAGCTGGGGACTGAAGCCTAAGCAGGTTAAACCCTGAAACCATGAACAGCAATTTGTGCAGAGTCTGCCTGCCGGGTGCACAGCATCTGCCAAAGAGACAGACTGACCAAAAGATAATTGCAGCTGTTAAACAAAAAGCTAGATTCAGGATGGATGACTTGCAGAACAGAACACGCTTGCTTTTCTGAGATTAGCAGAATAGGAAAGTAGATTTGCATTAGCTTTGTAGCTTTCCTCTTGTACTAAGATGACACAGGTAGATGCCTACAAAATACCACAGCACCACTTAAATGCTTAGCTGAAAATAGCAATAAATACTGATTTTCAGATGACCAGTGGACTGCTGTACACTGGTGACTCAGAGCTGCACTGCTAAGAAGTTCACAATTTTCTATTGAATAAATTTCTATTTGAATGCACCAATTTGAGTGTTTTACAAGGAACCTGAATTGACTGTTATTTACAGATTTGTTCAGCTAAAGACACCGCACCCAGAAATCACCTACAGGCAACTAGATCACTCATAGTAAGCAAATACATAATCTATTAATTGCCACACCCCAGGCACATCTGAAATGAACCATGATGATGAACAAGTTACTTCAACGCAGACAAAAATTATACTTAAAATATAGATTTGCATCATGCTACAGGCATTCTCTTCCTCCAAAAAAGACAAAGCATGGAAGTAGGATGTAAGATCTACTAAGATAGACTGTATTATCTTACTAGAAGCAACGTATATGAGCAGCCACAAATATTTGCTAGTTTGTTCTAGATCCATAGCTGGCCTAAGATCACAGTAACTTCTCTGCATAGTCATATAGCAAGAGGCAAGTCCTTCAGCAAAGGTTGAAAGCATTTTGGAAAGTACTTCTTTTAATGGGCTCAACACTTCCAGTACAGGAAGTGTGCTACCAATTTTTATGGGCAAGCTTGTTATACGTAATTGATTACTTTTTCTTTTAATATATATTGATTCTTCAGCAAATTTGTACTAACTCTTCATTCTTTAGAAGGAGCATTATCACAACCAGGGTTTGGCATTCATGCTGACAACAGAATAAGAAGTTTAATAAGAAGTTTAGGACTCAGTGATCAGGAAAAATGATCAATACAGATACACACAGATGCACACACATCTGCCAGTTAGAAACCTGGAAAATTGGTGGGTTATCTGCAAGGCTGGCATTGTCATTTCTTTGATTGCATCCATAATGTAACAGGTATCTCAAGTCTTCATCTGTGGCTGACCTAGACCTATTTATGAAGACACTGATTTCACTAACGAGCTAAAAAAAATCCTCACCCACAAGTAATAAATAGCTCCTTTGTCTACCTGCCAAAATACTGTCTTGCAAGACATTACCTCTTCCTCCCAATGTAGCTGATGACATCATTAGTACATGCAGTGCTGCAAACACAGATGCTTTATTTTCCATAATTCTAGATTATTTCACCAAGTGTAACAGATGTGAAATAACGCATAGAATTCACAGCAAAATCATTCAAATTTACCTACCCACAGCAAGATATTAATCACTTTCTCACTTGATCATCATTCCAAAATAGTTTCCCAGAACAAACTAAACTTTTTGACTGCTGAACAAATTGAGCAAGGAAATAGCTTTTTTGTATTTTTAAACTTCTAACTGATTCTGTGGCTCTGTGGTTGCTATCAATACAACAGTAACTGGAATCATCATGAGTAACGCTCAGATCATTTTCAAGGACTTTCTTGTTTGCATAAACACTTCCTCATCTGCCTCCTCACCTTCTCCAGCTTTTCACAACATTTTATCTACTGAAAACCAAATTATTTCTGATCTGTTAGACTGGTTCCATAGCCAGTAGGTTTTCCCAAATGTAATGTTCTCCTTTAGCCATTCCCTTACCATGGCCTCTCTGGCACTAAGACCAAGCAGCTGAACTTCTTTCTGCTTACACCTTTATTCTTAGTATGAAGCATCACTTTACGGAAGCGTAAAGATATTTATTATTTATAATAATTAACTGAAAAGCTGCATATGCAGTTTTCATTAATCAGAGTGAAAATAATGTTTAAATTTCAACATATAAGAAACATTTTTACTTTGCTATATAAAAGCATTATTTTGAATATGTCTAATTACCTGGGCCCTTACAGTCAAATAAAAAAATCGTTTTTTCACATTGTTTGTATTATTGGTCTTGTTTGTTATTTTTATATCTAAAAACAAAATTTCCAAAACACTTTCCACTTTAGCTATCAGAACCTCACTACTCAGGAATCTGCTCTTTTTGGAAGTGTCAGTTTGGACCTCTGGCATCTCACTGTCACTTGGAAAAACAGAAAATAAAAATATTATGTACTCCACCCTTGTCAGAAAGAGACATTATTCCAACTTACAAATAAATCACGTGTTTCTCCTTTATCTTCTAATACTCTCATATTTACTAGTGAACAAATAACCTATTTCTCAAAGACTTTTTTTTTTTTAAACATTCGTTTGCCCTCAACATGTACCTGGCAAAGGAATTGTGATTGTGGTTGTGTCACTGCTAAATATGCCATTAATTACTTCACTAAGACATTATACCATGCTCAGAACAGACTATAAACATTTTATGTCTTTAGGTAATGCACGGAGGCTTTTTTTTTTAATGCCATAACAGCTCTATTTATATACAATGTTCTGCATAATTAGCAACTAATGAGGCTCTAACTTGCACTGCTGTAAGGCCTAGATATCTGTTCCTCTTTCAATGAATTCATTTTTGCTGTCTCATTAACACAGTAAAAAACCTGAAAATTGTATTTTAATTAAAAGCTAGACTACCTCTGTCTGGAGATACTAATGAACAGAAACACAGTAAAAGACGCATAAAAACTTAGTCGAGAGGACAATATGCACGTACAGCAGAAAGATAAAATAGCTAGCTTTCACTTTTTTCTTTTTTAGAACAGGGTTTTTCCATTTTTTTTCTTGAACGTTGTCTTTTTTTTTTTTTTCCTGCCTTCTGACCAACTAACCTTCAAAAATAGCCATGAGTGGAAATTGTTTTATGAAAAATTTTTAAACTGATATGTTTACTGAAAAATCAAACACTCTAGCATTCCACTACAGAAACACAAACCCTAATGTACAAGAAGAACAAAACTAACTCTTGAATCAGACCTGGTTCAGTATCTTCACAATGTTATTTATACTGAACAGCCACAAGGTAGATCCTAAGAAGTATTACCACTGTCTTGAGGTGTTTATATATTTTGAGTCTTTCCTGATTCCTACCCACAGGGACAGGCTGAGAGAGCTGGAGCTGTTCAGCCTGGAGAAGAGAAGGCTTGGGGAGAAGTGATAGTGGCCTTTTGGTATATAAAGGGGGGCTAGAAGAAAGAAGGGGACAGAGTGGGTTTTTTTTTTTTTTTTTTTTTTAATAGGATTAGTGAAAATGGTTTTGAACTTAATGGGGGGGAGATTTGCTATAAGGAAGAACTTTTTTTTTTTTTTTTTTTTTTTTTTTAATACAATGTTTGGTGAGGCACTGGCACAGGTTTCCAAAAGAAGTGGTTGGTGCCCTGTTCCTGGAGACATTAAATGTCAGGCACTTGGCAACCTGATTGAGCTAATTTTATTATTCTTTACTTTCTATTCCTGTCAGTCTTCTGAATCAGATTTCCTGCCTTTTCTTCACAACTGCAAGACCTAAAAACATAATAGCAGAAAATGATGTAATTATATGTCTTTGCAACTGTTGCAATAAAGTCACGAGAACTGACCATGATGCTTCCTTTCCTGACTTCTGCAAATACTTTAAGGAATTAAAAAGGTAACTTGATAATATACGTCTTTGTTAGATAATAGTACTGAGTAATTTTGAAATGTACTAGAGAAGGAACAGCATCCCAATAATCTCATCAAAACATGTAAAAACACGATCAATTTTTAAATATTCCATCAGTAAAAATGGAGACTCAGTTTCTGAAAAGGCCCACCTAATATAAAATACAAATACGACATGACTATCTCCAAGACTAAAATTAATGAATATAATATAATGAAATATTGTGTGCTTGGATCTTCACTCTATAGATTTATCCAAAACGTGCCTAATCCACGGGCTCAGTGCTTGTCACATGGCTTGTAATTTCTTGTTCCTTTTGGTGAGGTAAGGAAGTCTTAAAAATATGAATCCTCAGGAAATGATATTCAGATGGATGAAAATGGATTCACTTGACCGTTTTTCTGGTTCTCGATGGCTATAAATAAGAGTTAACAACTTCCTAAGAGCCTAGATTCTTTGTTTAGACTTGCTATTCTACTTCAATTACAGTCTGATGAGGTTTAGTAGTCAGAGAGATCCATCAGTAAGCAGCAATTAGCAAGATAACTATCCAGACTTCTACCCTATCATCTACCATATTTCTATTATGTTGAACTACTAATTCTTCAGGATCAGTAAATCCTCACAATGCCTAAATAAAGATTCACTGCCACACTTCTGCTAAAACCTAATTAAAACATTAATATTATAGAAAAATCACCTTGGCTCACTCAGATGTGCCAAATGCAAGCGCCCCACTTGCAGGACAGCCCATATTAACAGTGTTTGCTACCTTTGCAAACATCTACCAGAGTATTTATCTGTTTACTTTTGCTCTGGTCTGGTGTCCTCAAAATCACAGCTAATGCAATAGGAGAAAATACATAATTACATTAATAACTCATCATGAATGCTAGGACTCATGAAAGAGAAGATTCAAACATGGATTTATCATCTGATATTAAACTGTATATTCTTTCTACCAAAATTATAATGTGGTTTTTCTATATTACTTATTTTGAATGAATTTGAATTATTACTCTTTCCAATGATGCTTTCTAAGTCCTTAGTCATGCGACCAGTTTCATTTTCTTTGTTGCTGCTTTCTAACAAACACATTCTCATGCCGAAGTATATCATAGAATGGTTTGGGTTGGAAGGGTTCATTAAGATCATCTAGTTCCAACCCCCTGATATAGGAGGGAGGGAAGGGGGAGGGATCACCTCCCTCTAGATTATGTTGCTCAAAGTCCAATCCAGCCTCGCCTTCAATGCTTCAGGGGAGGGGACAACCACAACCTCACTGGGCAAAATGCTCCAGTGTCTCACCAGCCTCACAGTAAAGATTTTACTCCTCATGTCTAATCTATACCTACCCTCTTCCATTTCCCACTCCACTTGGACACTGAACCTACTCTCTGAGTGCTACTACACAACCAACTCCTTTATCTGGCAAATTGTCCATCCATCAGATTAATTTTTCTCCAATTTGGCAACTAGGATGTCATGTGAGACAGTGTCAAACACTTTGCACAAGTCCAGGCAGGTGAGTTTTCACTTACAACTGTCTTGCAGATATCAAAGCCAGTCTTTCTATGTATGTGTTTCGATTACAAACAGCTAAACTCAGAATTTTATATGCTTTTAATAAAATGCAAGCATGAATCAATTTTTGTAGCAATGAAAAATTAAGAGCCAGGTTTCCAAACAACAAGTTAAACACCTACACATTTTTTAAGAACCCATTCAGAAGCCTTCTCGACATTTAGGTCTTTGAAAACCCTTTAAATAGCTCATTTGTAATGGCCTGCTGTAGTCTAGGTAATTCAGATAAAACATTTTGACTTGTATGATTCAAACTGTTCTTCTAATACATGTGTATTGTATACATATTTTTTCAGTATTTATTGCATTTATGCAGAATAATTAATTATTCAGTCCCTAGAAATAATGAAGATTCTTCTCATACTACTAATCAGCTAGACTAATATAGTTTACAAACCATGTTATAAAATTACATGAAAACACATATCCATTTCTGAACAAATAGCACAAGGGCAGTATAAGAATTGCCATAAAAGGACTACAAGGTTTAGGCAAGCAGAGCTTTTAAAACAGTATATATAGTTATAGAAATATTTAGAAATAACATTCAATATTCTTATACAAAACTACCTATAATACACTGCAATTAGATGACAAAGAAGGGACTGCACTATCCTTACTCAAAATTCTAGACAGAAGCTATATTAGAGAAATACATCAGAGGGAGGGATCAGCACACAAAGAATTGTGGATTAACTGTCTGCAAACACAGAGTTCTGAACTTTCAATTTTCCATCACTTCTTGACATAAATTGATGCTCACTTAAGTGGATGACACCAGATCCCTCTACACTGATGAGTTCTAGTTCTTAGTCATAAATTCAGGTACTTCATTCTGATCTCCCTAATGTGAAGAGTGCCTTAATCTCTTATGAAGTCTTTCCTTAATATTAAACTAAGTGAAGGCATTGTGAAAGCTTAGCAGCATATTCTCCCTAAAGATGAAAATCCAAAGTAAGCCAACTTAATTAAGAATTAATTCCCTTTAAATCACAGGATGAATTGTTCATTTCTGCTTCAGTCTCTAATCAATTATTTGTGGCATGAAATTATTTACAAGACACAGGGGCAAATTAATTAATGTGGCAAAAGTGATTCCATATCTTGTCAGAGATATTCCATCCTGTTTTTAAAATTTCATGTATTAATAAAACGTTTTGGCCTGCTTAAAAGACTCCATGTTACAACTTTGATATTTCTTCATATAGTTGCACACTGCCATTTTCATTTTTTGCAGCAACCTCTCTGTTCCTGTTCAAAAGGGTAATAATCAAAATGGTGTTTTTAAAAAATGTGTTAATTCCTTAGAAATTCTCTGATAATCTTCTGAATTCAACTGCTGAAATACTACTGGGGTCTTTCAACCAACTCAAGAATATGAATATAAATAATGTTTCAATTAATTAAGATTTGTCCCACTCTTCACTGAAAAAAATCAGCTCAAATGTTGAGCTTTTTCTTTATGGTGAATAAAAGATTCTGCTATTTAAGCAGTTGAATACACAAACAAGAATACACAGTAATGCTGAAACATTTTCATTTTCTGAATACCAGTTTTTAAATCTTTCTGAGTGTGCTTCTGAATCCAGCAGTCAGAGTTTACAGTAGTTGTCAGTGCTTTACTTTTTTTTAAGCTTGTTGCAAGCAAAAAAAATGTGGTGTACTAAGAAGTCTTCTTGGACAAAAAGAAAATAATAAAAACAAAACTATTTTTCATTATCAACTATGAAGATTGTGCAAAATGCAAGCTATTTTTCAAAAAATATTTCAGTGTATTCTGAATACCAGTATAACAGGAGATTGTAGTCTTCACTCCACACTTAATAAGAAGAAATAGTCCTTTAAGAGGATTAATTAAGAGTCTTCCTCTTCTATTATTATTTTGAATTACTTTCCATATCATAACAGATCAGATTTGTTACAAAGGTAACAAGTCTGCTTCAGGAAACATTTTCATCTCTCTGATTAAGAGTCTCTGTTTATAAACAACAGGATGAGTAGCTGACATATTTTAACAAGTGACTCATGTAAATCCCATAGAGTCAAATATACCACTGGATAAAGATTTTTAAATGCTTAAGATGTTCTTCATTTCAAATATTTGTACCTTTTAATAAGTTACGGAAAACAATAACATGGAATACTAGGCAGGATGAAACTAACTAATGCATCAGTTGAACCACTGTTTTTCAGCCAATGGTCTACAGATTATTTGGTGGTAATGTATTAGCTTTTAGAGCTCCTTGAAAGATTTTTTACTACAGAGTAATGAGAAATCTGCAAGCAAAACAGATGTTTATAGGGATCTGCAATGAAATATGTTACAGATGACTAAACTGGCCAATTATTGATGTCAGGTGGCAATGACCTGTATTTTTCCTCAATTATCTTCACGGTGCACTTACATTACGAAGTTGAATTTTAGGCCAACCACTTCAGTCATATTTCAGGCAATCATCTACTACGGGGATCTCACTGTTGTTGAGAGCTGTGGCAAAAACACCACACAAAATACTTACCATTTAGGAAGGATGTACTTAACCAGAGAACAAACAGAAAAATTTATTAATAAAGGTCTACGTTCTTGATCATGTTTTGTCCTCATCATTGTATTCATTTTCTTCACCTCAGCATAGGCACATTTGCTAAAATTCCCTCTACTCCGCAAAAATAAATTATAACAATAAAAATATTAACTGTTCTGGTTTCAACAACATGCACAAAAAAGGTAGAAGACAACAAACAGTAACAAAAAAAAAAAAAAAGAAAAAAAAAAGAGGGTGAAATATTTAATCCATTTAAGTAAATTATATATTTCCACTGCTGAGGGGAGTGGGTAGGACTGAGTCTGATGTTTCCTGCCTTTTCAGTCAGCTTTTAGTGTATTCAACACAATATGTGGTTGGGAGACTAACATTTTGCCAGGAAGGGGCAATGCAGAAGCACTGGATTCAGACAATTCTGGATATTCCTAATTTAGCAGCCAGAAGCCTTATATGTGCAGCCCATTGTCTGAGAGAGAATTTCCTTATAATTCACTCATAATAGCAGACTTCTGTTCTTTTTAGTACTTTAAGCTACTCCAGAGGAAAAAACAAAATGGATCTTCTAGAGATGGTTTATAAAACCACGTCAAGTCACAATAATTAATGCTAAAAGGATATATTATTTGGTTTAGATCATAAAAATTGTTGTAAGAAGCCCTTCCCCCCAATGTTCTCCCCTTTACAAGGCTGTAAGAGAGAAAACGAGATGCATCCATCTGTAGTGTTGACCAGAGTAACTCCCAACTACTCACAATTAAATTTTCCTTAGAACTATCCACCTTGCTTAGAGCACATGCCTAAAAAACAATTTGTCTGCAAGGCAAGACAAGACTTTTTACTAATCTGGACTCACAAACATGCAATGCATGCTGTTAGACATATTATACTGATTTACCTGGGTAAAAAAAAAAAAAAAAAAATACCTGTGCCCTTCCCTTACCACCTCCACACTTTCATCTTTTTTCTACAATATTTTGTTTAATCGTGTCATGTGTCAGGGAAGAAACAGATCACCCACTGCGATCACGAAAGAATTCCCCACTGTCTGTTGTACAGCACTGAAAAAAGAAGTAGTTAGTTGGAAGAAGAGAACAATTATCAGTAAATATTTCAACAAAGGAAAATGGAATTGGTATTTTTCACCAATAATTCTTTCACTTGTTTCATTGTCATTTGATCACGCCTGAGAAACGGCATTAGTCAGCGAGACTACTTTTGTGAATAAGGTTAAGTCTCAAGAGAAGTCGAATAACTAATTTCTGGATACTTAATTTTAATATAAAATGTGAGCATTTCAAACGAACTATTTACACAATCTTAATCTCAATAAAATAGAAAATGTCAGCTCAATACTAATACAAGTTTCCTGTAAATTAGGCACATTTTTAAAGCTAATGAAGCTGTCATCTTATTAAAATTTGGCACAGCAGTTATTTTTAAGTTTTCATCATCACTTTTAAAATATTTTACAACTAAATGGCTGTAATTCATTTGTATGACTTATAGGTTCTATGAAAACTATAGTTTTTGGGTTGGTTTTTTTTTTTTTTTTTTTTTTTTTTTTTTACCATGACTACTGAGATGAACAATGATATTATGTTTTATTACACATGCTTAATCACATTCAAAATGCAGTGACTGCCATTTCCTACATCAATATGAATTGTTCAATTCAGGTCTAAGTGAAGTGGATAAACAAAATTTCAGTTGATTTTAATGGAAACAAGCCTAAATACCAAACTTATACTGCTAGTAGTAAGAATAAAACATTATATTTAACACTACATTTTCCAATAACTTATTCATATACATGGAAGAAAATAACATTGCTTTTAAGTTTAGATTTAGATCAGTAAAAAGGTCAGACTTTAACTAGAATAAAGAAACGCTTTCATTTTTTAAATGAGACTTGATCTCTTCCCATTATCTCAGTACACATTTGTTGCATTTATAATGAAGAGTTTGTAAACACAATGCTAATGTGTATTGTTACGGGGCACTGTAATGAATGAAGTAAAAAGTAATTGTTCTGATAAACTCCAGTAATTAGAGTTATGTATGTTCACACACATTGCCCTCTTACCTCTGCATCCCTTGCATTCATTCTTTTTCTCTCTGTTCCAATAGAGAGATCCAGTATCATCCAGAATGTACCTATCCAAGAACTGGAGGAGGCTTTTCTGTGATAGGCAGAAGATAACATCTACAAAGAACAACTTTTGAAGCAAAAAGGTTCAGTTGCTGCCAAACAAATTGTAGTACAGAAAGTAATATGATTAATTTTTTGTGGGAGCTTTCTCAATTATTTTATTCAAGTTAACAGAACTTATCCATATGTAAAATGATTGAATTGGAATATTGTCCAGTCTTTATAGCCAGTAGCCCCACTGCAATTGCAGAAACATTGGTCCTTTAAAGGAGAATGGGGATAACAACAGTTTGTAAGACTGAAGCTGTTATATAGAAGCAATGGAAACCTTTTAACAGAGATTTGAGCTAACTATTTTCATTAGCCTTAAGAAAATCAGTCCCATCAATACTACAGTTCCGACAGTACCTGTCCAACATATTTCTATGTTGTGGACTTGAATTTGTGTACTTTAAAATATGTTCATAAACAATGAATTCATGTCTTTCTACTCCTTTATCTTGGATCAACAGCTTTAGCCACCAAAGTATACAGGTTTTATTCAAATTATTTTATTCTGGAGTTACAATTTAGTGAATACTGGCTCAAGCAGGTAAGGTAAAAGCTTGACACCTACACATCCCATCTTAAGGACTGTCTTAGAAACTCCTACTTTTTGCTTATGCCTACAGAACAGTAAGCAAACATCAATATTTACTTTATGTGATAAAGTCAGGGGACCAACAGGCTTTGAAAACATCTGCAAAACCCGACCAGAGTCCACAGATTGTTTTAAACTTGTAGATCTTGTCATTTAACTGTGCGTAAGCTGGTGGAAGATGTGTGTTTGGAAACAATCTTTCACAGCTCATTAGATCCATGCAATAGATAGCCAATGCCTGTTAAATTGAATTGGATAAATCATACATAAATGACCATTTTCAGTGAGTATTATCTTAACCGTGCATAGCACAATTTAATCTGCAAACACAGTGATGACGTTTCAATTTACTTATGTATTACAGTTTAATGTAGCAATCACATTCAATGAAAGAAGTTTCCCAAATTCCAATTGCAATATTTGGAAAGAAAGTAAGAAGACATTGTCCAAGACACTTCAGGGGGGAACTCAGGGTCACAAAGTGTCAATACTTTAATTTGGTCAGCCCTTCACTCAAATACTTTCTAACAAAATAAGGACCAAAATACTCAGCATCATCAGTGGTCAACACCAAAACCCATCTCCAGCCTTGCAAGAGCTTCTTTGGAATTTTTCCTTTACCCAAGGAACAACCTCTGCCAATGCTCTTCCCAGGGCCTGTACTTAGATAACCCCACTCTGCACCATGCTGAGTAAGCTGAATAGTCACTAAGGTTTCTTACCTGAAGCAAACGCCTGGGAACCCAGGTCTGGTTTCCACACCTGGAACTCTTAACAGACCCCTCCAGCAGTGTCAGAATCTGTTCCTTGTATGGCAGGTTGACTCCCTACTACCATCATCCTACCATATTTGTGCCTTATGCTGTGTGGGAAAGCCCAGAAAGGAGCCAAGAAACTGGGACCCAGCTTCATACCTCTTCTCTGAGCTCCAGCAGGCACAGAACCTCACTCACACCAGGAACGCTGCCAGCTAACTGTGGGTTTTACCTCCTCAGACCATCTCTGCTTGGATGCATAGACTTAAGAGTTGAGCTTCTGTTCTCAAGACAAGCAGACTCCATGCAGTTGCAATGCCACCTTCAATCATTTTGCAAACCAGGAGCTCCCAATTGCACCACAGTCTTCTGGCCCTTTTCTAGCAATTTCCACCACGGCAAGACCCTTCTCTGGACCAGACTGAACTAAAAACGTAGTAATTTATTTCTGAATTTGTATAAGACAAACGTTACAGATGCTAGAAGTCCTGCTTCCACCCTACCTCCCAAAATGACGATTCCCTTCCTAACAAGCACACGCTAGCTGGAGTAGAGGTGTCGTCACTAAAGATGACTTCTCAGATGAGGAAAAAACCACCAAAAAAACAGCTCAGATTTGACTCACAGAACAAAGGATTTTAAGCAGGGCTTGGTTTGAATTTTTCTTCCATCTGAGTCAGTCTTCCTGAATTCTGTATTACAAATGGAGGGAGAAGAGCAAGAGAGAGAAGAGCCCTTAACATGCAGCATTTATAGTAACTGCAACCTGCCCAGCTAAATCCAGCTCTGCAAGGAGCCTATGAAAAAGATTACAGCAGCAGGAATGATTCACAGCTCTCTTCTTCAGCGCAATTTGCAATGCAGCTTCTCACTCTGCCCCAACAACTACACCAGGGTACACACTGATGGGGAAACACTATTTGTGTCCTATAGAGGCTGCCTCTATACTGGAGGCATATAAGGGAGAGGTATTTCCAACTCTTCCCTACTTTTGTACCTTAAGAATTCTTGCTCACCTTCTCTATGCCTGTGGCTCAGGCAAAGATATCTGCCTCATTCAAATCATATAAATGTAATTGCTTACAGTACAGAAAAACACTAAAAGGAGAAAATGGGGAAAACCTAAGTTTTCTTTCTACAAAGTGAAGACTTATTGCAGGATAGTTAAAACATAGAAAATACAGAAAATATATAGTTTGTTTAACATTATTTAGATGGAGGAATGGAAAGACAGGGAAAAAGCTGGAGCTTTTTCTAGAAGATCACCATTTAATCTATGGTTGAAGACAATAAATACAGTGTTCAGTAGAGCCATAGAAAACATTAAGTCATATTCCCCATCCTATTTACAACAGAGTAAATCAGCAGGAACTACCAGTTCTACTAGTGTTATGGCAACAAAATTTGGCCCACTGGGATTTGAGACACAAATTCATTTTGCCAGAAACAAATTCAAACCATTGTATTCCTCTCACAGGCAGGTGATTGATTAGACAGCCCCAAAGGATCTTCTCACTCTGTCACGATGCTGCTGTACTGTTTGCTTTCAGATTTAGGCGGCTTCTTAGCAGATACCTATGAGTGTCATTTATTCCTACCAACCGCAACAGCTGGAAAAGTCCCTTGAATAATGGTGAGCTTTCAGTCACCAGGAGTGAAGCAGCAATTCAAGATTAATGTGTAACTAAATGAGAAAAGGCCTACAATTAATTGTATGCTTCATTAATTCCTAAACACTTTTTCTTTGATTCTTCTTTCCTCAATAATATGTAAATGAAATTTTAAATTACTTTATTTCGTAATGAAGATAAGAATTCTGCTGCTGAAATGGGAAATAGGTTTGAAAGGAAAATAAGAACGCAGCTTTAATGTATGGTGATACTACATAGCTGCCTGCTATGTTACCACCTATTTATTAGCATGGTACCTGCTACCGATCAGTCTAAAGAAGAAAACAGTCCAAAAAATTTATGGATTTCATCATTCAGTTTCTATTTTATCAAGAATTCATCTAAATCAAAATGTTCTGTAACTACATCTATAACAGGACTCTGTATAATCTTATGGGAATCAGATTAGAAAGCTGGTAGAAAGATGTTGCAGGCTTCATTTAGCTCAAACAAGATGAAAACTAATGACAACATACTACTTGAAAAAAGGGGAGACTGAAAAATAAGAAATTGTCTACTTTCTGATACAAAAACATAACTGAAAATATTATCTTGCAAAATTAAGTGAAATACTGAAAACTGCCACAAGCTAATCATTTACAGATGTTCCACAGAAAGGGTGTAAGCTACCCATCTAACCATTACTGATGTGCCACAACTATGAGAAATCCTTGAGCCAACACACGTGAAGTGATAACTGCTAAGAGTTTATTTGCCTTAAAAAATTTCAGTAGGATCTGTCACAATATCTAAAAACCTGAATAAGTTTCTGTTATTACTCTTGGGACAGCACTGAAACCTCAATCTCTAAAACAACCACAAGAGATGTTTATCTGAATTAGCTGTTTTTCTGGTCCTTGACTAAACTGGTGTGTAAGACCATTTTAGTAAAAAACAAATCAACACAATATTAACAATGCTAAGGATAGCAAACAAACATTTGAATCTCGGGGAGGTTTATTTTGCTATCCAGGAACTATATTATTGCCTGTGGCCAGAGACACTTCTTCATTGTTCTAGATGAAACAAAATCACTGTATCAAGGAGCAATCTTTTGGGCTACCACCATCTTAAACATCCGTGCAGTTACAGCATATCATTTGACAAATGTGGTCTTAAGGACCTAGATTCAACATTGATCAGTTTTCATGAAGTGCGTATCCTTCTCTAAATCCTTATGAATCTGATGTAATATCACTCTCCAACAAGAAATTCCTTGCTCAAAGATCTAGGCTAAGTCCTAGATTTCTTCATTATATTCAAAGGACTTCAGAGAAACTACTCATGTTTCTCTGTAATGGTGTATGCCAGACCTATGCACACATTCATCCTCTCCTCAACACTCACATCACCCCTTGTGCAGTATGAAATATTTTATCTCTCTTGGTGGGAAAACAAACAGCAAAAGGCTAATGCAAATAAATGAGCAAATAAACTCTGTGGATCATTGGGCAGAGTGCAATATCTGCAGATCATATATACTACACTGAAGTGAGAAAACAATCACTTTTTACCATGTTTCTCTGGGTAGATTCAGTAGATTCAGATTCTAGGTAGAAGCAGAACAGAAGAAATTTTCGGTTGTGGAATCTGAATGCTCTTCTTACGTCACCTTCTCAAGCTCACTTCCACTCAAGAAAGTCATTTGCCATTTCAAGATCTAGGAAAACAGAAATACATGAGAAAATATTTATTATCAATTATCATAGTCTTAATGGGATTTTTCAATAGCCATCCAGAGAGTCGTGCTATTTTTTACCTTGTCTGCATGATCATTTTACTAACTTATTTTAACACATAAAATATGCAACAAAAAATAAATAAGAAATAGAGAAAGAAAGAAATATAATAAGAATATAATAATGTAAGTGCTACATCTGATATAAGCTGATATGGCTCTAATAAAGTAAATGGAACTACGACAACTTTAAGAGCTGATAAATCTTGACAGCATTTCTGGTTAGGAATTTTACATCATTGTCTACAGCAGAGTACCACAGGACTTTCTAGGGAAGAAACTAGTTGACAGAGGGTCAATCCTTTTGTACTTCTCTGAACATACTAATAGAATTAATGTTATGCTATAGTGTTTCATTGACAGTTGTTATTGACAATACATGCACAGTAAGTGACAATGATATCAGGGTAGGCATAGACAGCAGGAGTACCATGTTACTTTAAGACTCTGACTCAGTTTTCTGAAGAAACCAAACCATATGTTCTGATGTAGAACAAAAGAAAATGCAAGGCTTTTCCAGTTGATAGATTTTAGACTTGAGTTGATAGCAAAGAAAACACATTTGAACTGTTTTGCTTCAATTCTAAAATTATTACATGTGGAATTTTTCATCTATTTGAAAAGAGGATGGAGAAATGATATTGTAAGTCAACCTTGATAGTGGTCTGAAGCTTCATGAACTGTTTCTTATTTATTAGTGATAGCAGTCAGAGAGAAAGTGCATCTTCTGATGTCTTATCAAGTACCACAAATGTTTATATGACCTAAATATGACTGAGTTTTCTGTTTAGAAGTTCATGCTCAGAATTCTAACTTGGCCCTTGCTTTTGTTCAGATTTCAAATACTTCGCTCTCCTGGAACATGAGATCTAACATCTATGTTGCTTTCCTCAGAAATTAATGTTTATGTTAGGGTCTGCAGTACAGACTATACATGAAAAATTCTGACTCAGAATTTGTTTTTTATTCTCTTCTCTGGACCACAGGTCCCTCATGAGAGCTTAGTATACAAAGGCTTCCAAAATAGATCTGAAAAAAGTGAGAGTGGTGAGGAAGATGTAGAAAAGTGGCACATTCTTCTTGCTCCCTTAACAGAAACAGTGGATCTCCTACTAAATATGATCCTTGTTTTACCACAGATTCTTGTGTGGTTCCTTACTAGAAGTTCATTTAAGATGAAATCTACAAGTTTTATATATAAATTGATTTGTAGTTGCTACCCAAACCCAAAACTGCAATTCCTGAGGTGCTCAAACTCATCTATTTAACTCCATCCACTCCTACATTTTTGCTTTTGCACGTGTGAGAATGTTCTTTAGTCTTCAAGAACAAATGTATTCTCCACCTGTTTTGTGTCCACCATACATAATAAGGACAACTTAAGGGTGGGCTCCTCAAGAAAAGACTGGGTAATGAAGTCATGATTCTCTTAAATTGAGCCTCTCTGGAGAACCCTTCATCCGAGATGGTTCACCCCATCCTCCACCAAGTGGAATTAATCATTCTGTACTATTGCCTCTCTCTCCTTCTGCTGACTGTAAGGGAAACCTAGATAACTAGTTTAGATGGCAGAAGACCACAGAAATCACTCTGTAAGTATATTAATCTTTGTCTCAGCTCCTTCTCTGTAGAGGGGCTCTTAACATTTTCTTTTCTCTGATTTGCTGTGAAGGTATAGGCATTGAAGTCTCTGAGGTCCTCACATAGTATTTTAATGGAGTAATATAAGCCCTATTAATTAATGCGGTACTGGTTCTGTGACAGCTGCTGGTATTAGCTCACCTTATGTCAAGTCTTCTAACCAAATAGTGATCTAGAGAAACAGACGTATAATGGGATCTTTTACACATTCTGTCTTTCCTTTAGAAGTGCTTTTCCCTGATGTACACCTCTAATTGACTTTTCTCTGATAGGACACAAATGAAATTAATGGAACTCAAGTAATTTCCTGCCCTAATATATTAGACTGTCCTACATAATTACTCTGAAGCACCTTTATTTCAAATGCACAAGGTAATTTATTAAAAGCCCTCCTGTACATCCTTAAAGGTATTCAGATGCTGCTGAGAACAGCTTTACTTATTAAATGATAGGAATGTAAATCTTTTTTTTTTTTTTTTTTTTGACTTCTCCGAGCATCTTTCTTACTACATTGAAACAGACAAATCTGCGAATGCTGACTCATCTCTATGGTTTCTATTAATTCAAATTTTATATGCATACCTGAATGGTCTTACATTAAAATAATGTCTGCAGTAATATATACAGTCCACGTCAGAATATTACTATTAAAAATAACACCATAATAATTAGAATAACGCTTATATCCATGATTAGGAGAAAAGTTTTAAATTGTTAGGCTAAGATCCAGTTACTCAGAAGATTTACTGGTTTTATAACTACTGTTCTGAGTATTACATACATCTACGCAGCACAGTGTATGGATACAGTAAGTTAACCTATTGTAGAACCGGGAAATAGTGATCCATCTAAGTACGCGTGAAATGGTCTGTTTTTCTGTGACTTGCAGTCTTCCACCAAACCTCAACCGTTAACTCATCAATGATTTTGGAAATACTCAACTAGCTTCCACTAACCAAACAAAGCACTTCATGGTAAACTATCTGACAACAGGCATCTTTTTACCACTAACAACATGTAATAATCTGCAAAAAGAAAAAAAAAAAAAGTTAGTATTTTCATCAGAAACACAATGAAAAAATCTTGCTCTGAAATATTCCTGCTGTCATCCTAACAGGGAAAAAAGAAACACATAACAGCAAGTGATTAAATAAAGCGTAAAATGAGAAACATTAATCTGGTCAGAAAATTGCTATTTTTTACCACACCTGTTTCTTCAAATACCACACATTTTATTAAACTACTTTAATAGACATTAGTCACTGAATTGGACTTCTTTATGACTCAGGGTTTGTGATGTCATTGAAAGAATAAGATGGCTCTTGGAGAAATTACTATATTTACTGAACAGAAAAAAAGTAGTGATCTGAACTGAACCTGAGTTAAATCAGCTAGTGATATCCTGATCTTCAAAATAAAGATGAAATGGATACAGCATTGGTGATGTTTTTATAGTCAATCCTTTGTGACATTCAAGCTTTAGCAACTTGCACAACTACAGAACTAAAAATCAAATCTCTGCAATCTTTTTTTGAAATATGCCCGAACTAGATTTTAAAATTCTTTTTCCCCCTCAAATCAGATATTTTAGCTTACATTCTTCCAAATAATAGCTGGCTTCCAAAGCACTTATTTGTGACGGCTCTTGAAAAGACAAAAAAAAAAAAAAAAGAAAAAAAAAAAGACAATTTACTTCTATCTTTCGCCTCTCCCTGAGGTACTGAGGATAGTCCAACTGAATTGTTTCATTTCACACACATTTCCTCAGGACCAGCCTAGCAATAACAGGGACAGTTGCTGAAATTCTTCTTTGAAAATAACACTGGAAATAGAAACATTTCACCTCACTGAAGTATTAAAGGCTTTACTGATTCTGGATGTGTACATTAAAAACAAACAAAACCACTGGTTTTTACAAAACTGTAAGAATCATTTTTAACATCCCAAGCTATTTTTTTGCAAGTCTCTTAAGGTTAAATAATTTTTCATTGCTTGGAACTTTAAAACCGCATAGATAATGTCTACATTGTCAAGTATTTAAGAGAATAGATGCACTTGCGGTGAATCAGCTGTGAATGAATACGAGTGTACGAGAAGTTATTCACTGAAAATAAGGTACCAGGGCAAAAAAAATGAAGAATTATTCAGAAGCTGGTAAACATGCACCAAGATCCAAAACAAAAAAAGCTACACAAACCGATTTTGCCTCTTGCATGTCACATCTTCCAAGAAAGCACAATCATTCAGCAGTTTGTTCTTAAGAAATCTGACATGACTGAAAACATAGGTACAGATTGCCATTTCCAATTCTTACAAGGATGCAAAAAAATAGTTTTTCCCATCCTAGAAAAATCAGTCACAACAGTAGGGAGAAGCACCCTGCAGAAGGCAATGTGCAATATATTGAAGCCATACCTGTGGTTTATTATCCCTATTTTAGAGATCCATTTTAATCTCAATCCGATGTATGTATATCAAGGAAGCAGTCATTTAGGTCTTGCCTTTACAATGGGGAGCAGCTGTCACGATACTGTGGAAGATCTCGTTCAGCAACAGCTCCAAAGTTTGGGAAGTGTTTGGGGCGTCATGGCTGGGAACAGTTACTTTTCCCTATGCCTAGATTTCAAAAGATAATTCACTTAAAGGCAGCTATTGCTTGGAGAGTCTCCCAAGGAAGTAGAGTCAGCAAACCAAAATCTTTACATATAAATTAGATCCTGGGTCTACGCAAGCATCAAGTCTCCAGTGCATATATAGCCCACTTGTCCTTTGCAGAAGTAGTAACAATTTTAGGAAGTTTGTGTGACAAAATACTGCAAGAGAGCTTTCTTTATGTTCTCTATTCCTTCTTCCTGCCCTGCCAGGTTTTTCCCATTTGAAGTAGTATGGAAAATAATAATTTTCTCAGTTACGCTGTCCAATAATCTTTACTTTCTGGATTGAAGAAAAGTCATCAGTAGATCATACAATTTAGAATTTTCCTCTTTTCATCTGCAAACACGTTACTTGCCAGGTCAGGAAAACAGCTCATACTCTAACATCTCTCTCACGCAGGCTGCTATGCTGTCACCAAAACTCATGACACAAGCTGAATGCAGCCTTAAGGATGCTCAAATGTTAGCTCTCAGCCAGCGGATATGTACCATCACCTAGTGTTCGCTATCAGAGCTTGCACAGGAAAGTGAAGAGTTAATTTGGAAAGAGTCAAGGTTTGCACAAGATTGGAAGGATTGGAAGGATTTTGTTTGTTGCTTTGTTTCACCGCACACAGGGATTCGATAACTGGCATGTAACTGTCATTTTCAGATAAGTCTCTTCAGTGTTTATTGTTCTTTGATCCAATTCTTCTTTTCATTCCCTTGAAGCTCAATTTTAAACATGAACAGTTTACCCCTCCCCAAGAGGCTTGTTCTCAGCCACAGAGTATGGCAGCTCATCTCAAAGCCTGCCTTCTGTTGTCTGGGAAAAGGGCAGCCTGGTATCCAATCTACACAATCATGCTTCCTGCTGTGAAGAGGCTCTAGGTGGAATAGACAAGAAAGAACCTTTGAACCTGTTTACTTTGTGCTGAACTTTAGGCTGAACAGGATGAACTCACCCAAGTGTAACTCAGAGCATCCTCACAGTTGCTTTCAATCTTGGGCATCTACTGAAAATGTCAATGCAGTCTGGATTTTCATAAGTAAATAAAATACAAAACAAACTACCTGTAGAAATTAAATATCTCAGGACACAACTAATCCCAGCATTGACTTCTATGTAGTGGCAACATCAGGTTATGGATTTCTATGACATTTTTTAGTTTTGAAGTAAATGTTTTCAGTCCTCAAAGCTGATTTCACAGCAGAATATAACTCATTTGTTTTCACCTTAGACATTTTAGACTGAGAGGGATCTCCTCTTGGTTTCTCATACCCAGGACTCTCCATCTCACCTGCTTCCTCGGCTGTAATCTCCCAGAGAAAGGCACTGATCCAGCTGGTGAAGCCCCTAGCCTGCTTCCACCAACACCTAGCACTGTGCCTGCTGTCTCTGTGGCAGGGTATGTTGCTATTGCAGCTTCTGCCACACAGACAGCACCTGTGAGGCTGTGAAGAAAGACGCAAGAAGACAGCAGGTGGTGGAAGACTGTCTTGTATGTCAGCCTTATATTTACTGTTGTAAAACCCCACATGAAATAATGTCCATAAATACCTAATACTGGACATAAGATATAAAGTTGAAATAAGAAAGATTCCACTTGTATATTCAGTCAAGACCCTTTGAATGATATTCTGTGTATTCAATATGGTGTAGCACCCAGTACTTGCATTTGGAGGCTTCTACTTCAGAAGCCTGAATAGAAAACTTGGATTTTTAGCATATATATAGTTTTGTGCATACATAGTTCTTCTTCTCTCTCTTTTTCTTTACCTTTTTTCCCCCCCATGCATGAAATAATTAAAAATAGTATTGACTGATTTTGAATTATGATTATTTTGAAAATAATGGGACTGGCTCACATGTCCTTGACAAAGCCAAGTTTTATATCACTGACTATTAACTGTCTTATATAAAACATAAATAAAACTATGCTCACTGTCAGATTCTGCATAGCAGAACGAGTTTTAAACAGCCATTTCTCTATTTTCTTACAATTAATTTTCTCCAGAAATAAAGTACAGCACTGCATCCTCAATGCTTATTTTAAAAGATATCTAACTTATTCAGTTGTAAAAAAATATGCCATTCTTATACGTGCAATGGTACAATAGATAATCCAAACACAAGTTATAAATGTAATGCTATAAAATATACATACATATATATATACATATATATATATATATGACTGTGAGAACTCGTGTACTTGTTGGATGCAACTTTGATATAATATATGTATTGGATTTTCATATAATTATGAGTCGCCGTGATGTCTTACTACCAAAACTACTGACATTTTCTCTACATAACATCATATGCAAGAACACTCTGGGTTTTGTTTATTAATTTGGGTAGACAGAGACAGATTCAGCAAGTATAATGACATTAGGCAGAGCAGCAGTGCAGCTCCAAGAGGGATTCTAATGTACCTGGACCAAGACATCAATTACAGATGACTGCAACATGACTGCTATTTTAGTATAATGCTAGAACCTCCTCTTTTAGGTCATTATAATGCCACAGTGAATTTGTTCTTTCTATTTATGCAAAAACAGCTGCAATACAGGCAATAATGAATATTCACACACATAAAAACAGACAGCAAATTTAGCCAGACAGACTGCTGACATAGTAAATCTAAATGAACTATGCTTGTATGCATACACTCTGATACTGCAGGTTGATGATATCCTCTCCCCACCTCCCTAAAGCAGACAGCCTGAGGAAATATAATTCCTTTCTCAAAGATTCAGGTGGAACAAAGCAGAGGGATTTGCTCCATCAAGGGATAGAGTTATCACAGCTCTGAGCAACAGCTTTTAAGCACTCTTCCACTAAACATAATCTGAACAGCTGAACTGTCATGGTAGTTCTCTATACCATTTAACAGAAACATTAAAAATGCTCTCAGAAGATCTATGTCATTAGGCACCACAGAGAAAACGGCAGAGCCAAATTCTTTGACTGTGCTTAAACATGAGACGTGTACTAGAAGACCCAGACTGCTCAGCACCAAAATACATCTGCGTAGAACCCAAAAATAACTTGTGGAACTTTTATTCTACAGTCTCTCTAATGGCAAAGAGATTTTGAGGAGTCTGGAGTTAAACACTAATCTTTTGACATAGTGCAAACTTCCTCAATTACCTTTATTTCATAGAACCTACCTGAATTTTTGCATCTGTCTCTCTTGTACCATCTCCTCAGATTCCCCATCTGAGAAGTAAAATGTATTGTCAAATGATGGTCCTGTTTCTGCCTTAAAGAATGCAATACACAGGCTTGCCAAGATGGATTGGATCCAATCTTTGATCCCTGAGGTATGTAGACAAAACTGATCAGCAGTGCTGAACAGAAGCCAAAACTGCTTACTTAAGAAGATAAAATTAGAAATCCCTAGTCAAAAATTTCAGGTGGACTTTAATATGATCTGGAGGAATATTTAGCAAAGATTTGCATGAAATCCAGAAAGCTCAGTTCTGGAACTGAATTTCAAATGTACTTGTGAGGTAAAACATAGGTGCTCAGTCTTGTCTCTAGAGATCTTAACAGTGTCAGCAAAATTGAAATTTTGCCAATCCAGTGATTTTTCAGAGCTCACTGACACACTAGTTCATTCCATGGAAAATCTGTACCCTTCTGCCACAGTTGCAAAAAGCCTTCTACTTTGCTTTTGTCTTTCAAGCCTCAGTCAGTGAGTGCTGGAACTGTGTGGACACTCCTTCTCTATGTCCTACAGGGATGGAGTTCAAAGGAATGTCACTCTATTCAGATAAGCAGAAATACGATGTTCCATTCCTTCTGCTTCCAGCTTTCACATTAGGGAGGTGCAAGCTGGCTTTGAAGACTGGGTGTTCATGCAGCACAGCCAGAAGAACTAGCTGCCTATCTGTGAAAGGCCACCAATCTGTCTTCCCTCATACTGCTGCTTCTGTTTGCTTTTCAAAACACTGTTCCTTTGTTAGTGATGAAAGCGTAATACCCAGTGCACGTGCCGTAAGAACAAGAACCTGTCATCAAACACATCAGTTTGCAGCTACAGCGTTAGTATATTAAAATATCAATGGAGTATCATTTTAGCAGTGTTCAAATTTCAGAAACAGAATTGCAGAATAACCTGCTTTCTGACTCCAGGAATAGTTAACAGATGATAAAATTTTCCTATTCTTTTTAAAAATTTACCAGCTCAAGATGTGGCCAGCAGGTCTGGGAGGTGATCCTCCCCCCTCCTCTACCCTGGTGAGGTCATATCTGGAGTGCTGGGTCCAATTCTGGGCTTCCCAGTTCAAATAAGAACTTCTAAAGATTGATCAGCATGGGTCACAAAGATGGTGACGGGTCTAGAGCTTCTCCAGTACAAGGAAAGGCTGAGAGACCTGGGGGTGTTCAGAGAAGACTGATCACAGTTCATAAATATCTACTGGGCAGGAATCAAGTGGATGGAGCCAGGCTCTTTTCAGTGGTGCTCAGCTACAAGATGGGGGGCACCGGCCACAAACTGAGATACAGGAAGTTACATAAGAATGTGAGGAAAAACTTTACTTTCAGGATGATGGAGCACTGGAATAAGCTGCCCCAGAGAGGCTGTGAAGTCTCCTTCTCTTTAGATATTCAAGACTTCCCTGGACACTTTTCTTCGTGACCAACTATAGTGAACCTGTTTTAGCAGGAGGGTTGAACTTGATGACCTCCAGAAGCCTTCTAGCATATTAACCCATCCACACTGTTTTAGCTGATTTAACTTTGTATGATCTTCTTTGACCAGTCTTTTAGATCGGGGAGGGCAGTGGGAGAGAAGCTGGCTTTTCGTACTGTAAGTGTAAAACAAAAAGAAGCCTTTGAATATTGGGATCTCTTCACAGTTGCTAACCTGACATACGCAGTTGCTGAAATCAAACCTTTTCACAAAGTGATAGGCTAAGAATATTATAAGATCAATTTTTGTGAAGACATCAAAATTCAGATATGCAAATAAAAAATAATGAATCTCAGAGTTATTTCAGAGTTAAAACCATTGGACTGTTGTACTGAAATGAAATCTAGTAATATAAATATGGGATAGGAATATAATGGAAGACATCTACAGTAGTCATCAAAAAATCTCACTGAAATGAGAATAGTTTAATATCTGAGCAGCAAATTTCTAATTTAATACTACTTTCTGCATATCCTTCACTAAACATTACATACTGTACTTCAGACATCCTCAAATATTTGCTTGTAATACAAAAAAACAGACTACATACATTGGAGAAACTGAATTAGTTCAAGATACATTTGATTAAAAACACAGTTATTAATATAGAGTTTCCCATGACTGCAAAGCAGATGTTTTAAATAAGATAATTTAAGTATGAGAAGATATATTTCAGCAGGAAAAACTTTGGAAACACATCTGAAGGTATTTCTGTTTATACATTGCTATGCTAATCAATTGATGCACTGCCAAATGCTGTATCATACAAAGTGAAGGAGCCCCATGCAACCCCAAATTAGCATTCATTCAACATTAAAGCACAATTCTACTCTAAATGGAATGTACTTTTATTTAACTGAGCTACTACCTGAGTGCATTCAGGGACATGGCTCATTTCCCTAGTAACTAAAATAAATGGTTACTTGTGTCAAGTCCTGCTAGCACTTCAAAGTTAATAGAGCTCTAGGAAAGTAAGGTGGTTTCAATTTTGGTTTGCAAGCATTGGCATAAACTGAGTTCTTGTTGCAAAATTAATGATGCATAAACCAAAAACAGCATAGCTTTGTCTGCCAGACTATAGACAAAGCTTTCAAAGATCTAGGTCTAAGATCTAATCTTTCACCTTTTTCTGACAATTACACATCTTTAGTAGGCCACTATGAAGAATAAACATGCATGCACATCATCTCTTAGTAATAAAATCAGAATTGCAGTTTGAAATGTAGCGCTGAAACATGAAAATGGCAAGCAATTTGAGAATTAAGACTACTCTCACTGGTCATACAGCCCTTTCTCATCCTCTACGTATTTTTGTAAATGCTCTCCAGCATTGGATTACTGATTGCATTTCCGACATGAAATCAACTACCAAAGCTTGTTTCATATCTCAGCTATCTCTGATAGCTTTCTCAGGGTTTAGTTTACCTAGAAAATGGCTAGCAGCCATAGCTTCTTCATGTTATTACTGAAAATGAATTCTTACCAAGCTTCAACATTTCCTTCACATTACAACTAGGACTGATAGTACATGACCTATTTTTTTTGTCTGAAAAGTTGAACAGAATACAATAGCACTCCTTCAATTAATTGCTAATTTCTTGTAGGTGTACTAGTTTGCTAAGATTACATCGCACAGAGTTTATACAACAAAGTAAAGAGATGTTTTCATCCTGGAAGAAACAAAGCATTTTGAAGTTGGTGACAAGCTGAAGAAATCAGAAAACCTTAACATCAAATGTTATATATTACACATTAAATCAGCTGCAACATTAGCAGCTAGGAAAATAAACAGACTTTAAGAAAAGGCACATTGACAATCATAGTTCATGTACAATACGCATGAAGTAATTCAGTGCTCATAAGAATTATCTGCTAAATAAAAACGGAAGGCAAAAGAAGCCTACCTGGTGTTCTGAACTTTAACAACGGGTGATAATTTAAGGAGAATGTAATCCAGATATCTAGCTAGATAACTTCTTCTATGAGACTAAAAAAAGTTACAATAGCTCAAGCAATCAGTTTTCCAACATAGTTAAAACATTATCAGACTACATAAGAAGACATAAGACTAATTTACTGAATGATGAATATTCACTCTGTATTCTCTGTTTTGACAACAACAGAAGCTGTACTCTTGCAGATCCTTTGCATACTGATTGATGCTGGGTGGAAAGGTTACAAACAGTGCTCCAGCCATGCCTGGCACTAATTGCTGCTCTAGTCGGTAATTTGTACTAGTGCTAGACTCAAGACAAAGTATTGGAAAGCTGACTTTTCTGACTTAGGTACACATATAGTAAAAAGTAAATGCACCAAAGCATATGCTGGTGTTTTCCTTGGGATCTTGTTAGATTGTGCAGGAGATTCCAGGGCCCTGCATGATTTCTCTCTATTTTTAGAGTGTCAGGATAAGCTGACACTTTTTTGATGTGTATTTTTATCCAGCATCATAGCAGCACTTCTTTTTAACTTTGCATCCTGTATCAAGCAGTAGAGAAACCATCCTCACAACTACTGGCATAACCCTCACCTACATGAAGCTTACAAAGTTGTACCACATAGTGTTCCAACTATGTTTAGGGCAACTGTGAGCCCTTTTTTGTTCTTCTCCTCCTACAAAGACATCAGGGAACATTTCCTAATGTAAATCAATTGCAGAGCTACAATAATTTGGTAAGGTATGCAGCTAGGCACTTAAACGTGTCAAACAATAATACGAATTCTAGATAAGTCGAATAGATGCTTTTTGTAAGTTGAGGTGAAGAATGTAAACATTTTAATATAAAGTTGTTTAAAATATATATTCTATGCTACTTTAACTCACATTACAACAGTGTTTTGAGAAATTTTCTATTTTTTAATTAGTATATACCAAAATAATTCCTACAAGTAATACACTGCTGTGTGTTAAGTCCTGAATATTTAACAATATTTTATTCCAAGTATTCTGATAGAAAAAAGGTTGCAGAAAACTTCAACTTGTAAAATTAGTGCTTACAAATGCACTTACAAACACTGTTCAGCCAGATCATGACGTTTTATGTCTTTGAAATCCTAAAATTTGCAGATTTAAAATTTCTCTGAAATGAATATTTAGATACCATTCTATAAGCTTGATGCAATGGTTTTGCACAAGAATTATTTTTAAACCACTGCATGAGTGAAACAATAAATTGACAGAGAAATTAAGTTAGTGACTCTTATGAGAAATTTTGGCATGTCAAAAGGAAATCGTTGGCTTATTTTATCTTTTTTTTTTAAAAAAAAAAAAAGATTTGTGATATTAGAATGAATATCTGCCCTAGTTTTTCCTTTAGTTATGATTTTTATCATTCAAATGAATGCAGAGCAAGTAAGAATGAAAATCAGTTCTTATTGTTCAATGTAAACTATTTGCACAACAGTACTGAATAGGAAAGAAATAGAAAAAATATTCTAAAAGAACAATACTAAACACAAGAATTGCAGCCTTAGTAGAAAAATAGTATAAAAATAACTAATATACATGCCATTTTCGTATAATCATTGCATTCTCCATGCTGAACATCTGAAAGCAACCAAAATGTAATGACCTTGAAGTTTTAAATAATGATCAAGATTCCAATTCTTTTTTTTTTCCCCACTGCTACAGTCAGTTTCATTACAATTAATTTATCTGTTGCCATTTTTCATTCCAGTTATAATTCTTGCCTGTTCTAGTTATAACTCCTGTCACAGAAGTGAAAAATTTGAAACCTTTTACAGTTCATTTTTAATATTCAGCACTGTATTTGTTGGTAATTCCACCTCCGCATTCATCTAGAGGCACAGTCTCATGAATACACAGGTAAAGGTTCATTGAGCCAGCCAAATGAAATATGGAATATTAACAAGATGAACCTTCCTCTTCCTTTCTGAATGGCATGTTACTACATATCGCTATTAATTCCTAGAAATCATGCTGTGATGTATTAAGAAAGAGGGAAAGGAGGAAAACAGTAGAAAACTACAAAATCACTGATGTATTTTTAAGGTAATTCTTAAATGTCTGCAAGTATAATTAAACCACAACACGCACATATATTTCACTAATCATGTAAGGGATTACCTTATTGAACTGTATTTTCATGGTAGAATGATGTATTTCAGATAACTTTGCTTCTCAAGTTTACACAGGATCCAAAGTCCACAAATTCTAGAGATAGATGTGATCTCTGCATGTCACTATATACATACCTCAAGTTTCAGTCTTGAGCCTCATAATGAGCAGAGCTACTTCACAGCACTACAAAAGAATACCTGAGAGACCCTCCTCACTGATTTATTGATGACGTCCACATTCTCAGTCATGGTGGCAAGCAGTTACTACAGAATCATATCTCTCATTCTCACGTTATTTGTGAACCTTGCATCTGAAAAAATCACAGGTATCAGCACCATCATTTTTCTGTATTGTTTGTCAACATTTTTAAGAAATTTAGGTCCAAAAGAAAATCAATATAGATAAACTAAGAACTTGTCTACGCTGCCCAGTGCCCTTACTTACAATTCCAACATAAAAGCATAATTCCACAAATCCTATCAGATGGACAAAAGGCAGCAAGCTCACTGCATTAGTGACTAACTTAAGATTTCTTGAAGTGACTTTGAAGTCCCCAAAGAGGGATGGGATTACGCATCCTTGTTCCATCCTGCAGCCTTACTCTTGCTCTCAGCACTTTGCATAAGCACTTGTGGCAGCAATCACAAGTCAGCAAGTAGCAGAGAGCACCCTATTAGCCCCACCCCATCACAGAGCCTTGAAATGTATGCCAGCATGACAGGTGCTGGTAGGGGAAGGTTCACAGTCTTCTATGTTACCAGTAAATTTGCTCAACCACTACATTCTTCAGCTACATACTTCCTTGCAAAGAAGTCTCTTGCAAGAAGGAGGTGCACTGCGTCAGTGCCTCTTGAGCACTGGAACAGGTTGCCAGAGAGGTTGTGGAGTCTCTTTCTATGGAAATATTCAAAACTTGTCTGGACCCACCTACCGGTGTGACCCTATTGTAGAGCACCTGCCTTAGCAGGGAAGTTGTCCTTGATGACCACTGGAAGTACCTTCCAACCCTTCAATTCTATGATTCTGTAACATGCAAGATCTGACTCCCTAGTTCAGAAATAAATAACAGAAAGGAACGAAGTATAACAAGCAAGTTCCTTTCCATTTCCCTTCCAATACATGTTAATTAGGCATGAAACAAAAAGCAAACACAAGCATCAAAATATTGGTAAATGTGGAAGGTAAGCAGGCTGTGTTACTCACCTGCAGCTGCTCTAAATATAAATGTAACTGCCCAAGGACAAACTCTCTTCAGAGCACTTCTGTTTAACTCTCCATGCAGAGTGGTCAATGCTCAGACAAATAGGCAGCCAGTCAGCATTAAGTTTTCTCCACTTTGTTTAATATGTGGTCTCAGGCCTCCTTTACTGAGCACTACTCTGAATACAGATTTGAAGATTTGAAATGTCAGTGTGATTCATGAACATTTATTCGTTTAAACAAACAAGGAATTATATACTGACATCTGGGAAGAACCCACAGAAGTGTTCCTCAGAATCCTAACTCAACTTCTAAAATGTGAATCTTCAGTGAGAACTCAGATGCTTTAAGAGATTTTCCTGTTTTGCTACAACAAAGTTACCTATGGCTCTTAGAAAGAAGCATTCTTTTTAACAAACTTGCATGTTTCTTGCTTCAGTGATATATTCAGCATAACAGGATCTATGCAACTGCGTAACATCTGACAACTTATGTGAGTCTTAAAATCCACTTGATTTTACTACTCCAAAACTTCATAGAAAACAAAAAATGCATAATTTCCATCACAAACTACACTTAAACAACGTTTGTGAATGTTTCAGTATTCAGTATTTTTACTTCCTACTTAAAGTGCTCTTCTTTATGTTTCATTTGAGACAAAGCCTCAGTGTTACTAATGAGTCAGAGGACCACTTGCATTATCCCTGCTGCAACATGCACTTTCATGTGTATGCACATTCATCCATTACACAACTGATTTATCTAACAATTATCATTTCCCCTTCTATCAGCAGGTCATGACTTGTTCAGTTATTTTGCAAAAAAGATTTTCTAGTGCCACAAGACTGACAGCTGCAAAATGACAGAAAACAATATTTCTCTTAAAAAAAAAAATCAAAAACACAGAAACTTCAAATATTATAAAATTGAAAGGCGAGGCTATTTTAGCCACTTTGTAAAATGCAAATCTACCAATTGAAGAAAGAAAAACATAGCAAGAATATAATGAGATTATCACGCAACTTTAAACTATGAAGGTTTCTTCACAGAGAAACAGTGCTGTGTGTGCACGCATGCTTACGCTGCATGGAAAAAATCTGTATGTATTGTATACACATGTGTACATTTTTGTATAGTATCTGAAGTATTTTCATTTGAGAAAACTCTCAGCAAAACTGATTTTTTTTCATAGGGAAAAGTTGGGAAGTTTTCATTTGTTTGTTTTTTTGAAGTTCCCCTGAAGGGAGAAAAAAAAAAAAAAAAAAAAAAAGTGAAGGAAGCAGTTCTGCCAATACAACAATTAGTCTATTTTTTATAATCAACTAGCAGGCTAGTTGAAATTCATATCAGTGTCAAAGAATGCCTGGCTAAAGATCCCTCCCACTGTTTAAGAATATAAAGGTATCATTCAGAAGTCTTGGTAATGGTTTTCTGAATAGTAAAAGGGCATGAATTTCTTCTGCAACTTCTTTTAGTTCACTTAGTCATTAGTCACTTCAGAGCTGGAACACTCAGCAGCCAGTGTATCCTTTATTAGACCTACCTGAGAGCAGCTAATGCCTTCCAGTGCAGTCAATTAACAGAGGGGGAAAGAATAGCCAGTGGCACAGGAGTGGGTCACAGAAACAAACAGACTCCTTCCTTTCTTCCATCTCCACCATTCACCATATAATTGCACAGGTCTAGTTTCCCCAGATAATTATGCTAAACAGTCTGTCAGAACACGAATATCGAGATATACCCTTCCCATGTGAAAAGTGCTTAGCTGTATCGCTTGATGAAGTGCCAGAATATAGATGAGTGATGTTGATTTCTTTTCACACAAGAAAGAATCAACATCACAAGAGTCTTCCCAGCCACCCCCCAGGAAATCTGGAGTGAGAGAAAGCATGAAAAGCAATTTCACTTAACGGTGAGAGACATTATTATGAACAAGGAAAAATAATGCTTTAGAGTTACGGTCCAAGAAGAACATTTTCTCTCCTTAACTCCATTGCTGAACACTACAGCTATGCTGTGCCAACATCCCTGGCCTGATTTTGGCCATTACCAATTAGTGCTTTCCAAAACAGCTCCTGAGCATAAGACAAACAGTAGCACAGCCCAGGGACTGCTCCCCTCTGGCAACCTTGTTGCAGCCATCCTGTTTGAGAGGGTAAGAGGGTTCAGCTCCAAGAAATTGAGTCATATGGTGCCTTCTGGGTGCAAAACAGCCTGAATTAATTCTTTACAGAAGTACAGATCCTGCAGTTTTGAAGTACAGATCCTATAGTTTCTGCTCCTAAGGCTGCATTTGTCACCAGGGATACCATAATTAGCAGTCATGAAGATCTTTTCTACCATAGGTCAAGACAAGCAATTTGAGCTTCACTGACTTTGTTTTCTGGCGGATATTTTAGGCATTAGATGTATTATTGAGATTTCAAACTCTCCTGAAGATAGAGAAGAAAAAAATCCCAACAACCTGTGTGTCAATCAGATACAAAACAAAGCTAGATGGTTTGAAATTTGCACTTATTTGAAACATATGAATCTGATTTTACATTTAATTTTCAGCTTATGCCAAAATTTCAAATGGTACTTTCACTCCATTATGTTACTTTCTACTTATTTACCATGAAATATGTTAAACTCCAGACCCTTAAATTCAACACGAGTACATTTCATGTTTTCACTATTAAATATCTAAATGTAAGAACTACATATTTTGAAGTAGAGCAAGTATGTCAGTCCCTTCCACCTATATACTGAAGTTTGAGAAGGAACTGCAATTAGTTCCGGGGTCTTTATTTCAAGTAGAATCTGACCAGTTGGTACTCTAAAATGTAGATGATGGGGATTACTTCACAGAGTCAAAGATGATATGCTACATATGCTATAATCAATTCCTGACCATCCCAATCCTGATTGAAGTAACTAAAAAGAAACAACAAAAAGAAAAAACAAACACCCTACTAGCAATATAACAAATCAAAACAGCATTTTAAAGCAGACCAGAACATGAAGTTAATGGTCATCAGAGTGGAATTAATAGAATTGTGGATTATTATTATTTTCTTTAAATGTATTTGGCTGGTCACAGATGAAAACATGGGTTTGAAATAGACAACAGTGCTATGGGAAGCCCGCTAGCACAGTCATTATCAATTAAACTCCATACAAATTTAATCCTCTGAACCCTATAGAATGATTAATGCAGAAAATACAGCAACTGAAAAATTTCCCCAAATTTCAATTTATTAGCTGCAAAATATAAAATTTTAACAGTTATAACTGATAGCATTTTGCCTGCTATTTCTGAGAAAATAAAAAGGCCAGCAGTGGAAAACAATAGAATATATAAATACTGATCACTTTACTCTCATTCAAATAGACACAGTTAATTAGTTCTGTGAAAGTCTACAATCATTCTTAATCAGTTTACAGAAAGGTTCTCTGTCAGATGTTATATAACATTTCTCTTGACCAGCATTCATAGGATTTAACAGCTATTAAAGTTAAGTTTTTCAAGGAGCCTTGTATGCATGATCTCCAAGAAAATTCCAAGATGATACCTGGCCATAGTCACCTCAGATAAGGACAGTTAAGGTTTAAAATACACTTCTCTCTCACATTAAATACAAAAACTACAATTGTCCAACCTAAACTCCTGGATAAAAGTACTTATTGTCCAAATATTGTGGTCAATAATTAATGAGCAGGCTCTGAAAGGAAGCAATAAGAGTGTGAGACTTAATACTGCCTTGTCTCCCACAAACTATGATTCCTCCAAAGGAGAAAAGTGACACTATTAAGGAAGACCATGAGGAATTCTGCACATGAAGAAGCAATTCTGAGTAGCGACAGTATTGATTAAAATTCTGCACTTTACTTGCTTCCCAGAGTTCTTGGAGCTGCATCTACTACAATTATCAACATACATACTTTTCGCTAACACACTCTTGTTGTTTCTTGATTTTTGTTATCAGTATTCCAAATCATCACATCATGCAGAACACTGGGAGTCTCTCAGAAGAGATGTACTACAGCTGCCTGAAGACTTTGCTGCTCCGTTTCCATTTACCAGTCAGTGAGAAAGATAAAACTGACCGGAAGTCATGAGACTCTTTTCTCCCTGGTGGATGAGTAAGAACCTCAGTTTCCAGAAACTCTTTCATTCATGCAATTTATTAGCTTCAATCCCAATTAACTTGTATTTCTGCTATTATGATTAGTAAACTTATTTTCCTCCTGAGATCATTGCCACTATTTGGTTGGTTGTTTTTTGTTTTGTTGGGTTTTTTTTTTGTTTGTTTTGGGTTTTTTTGTGTGTGTTTTTTTTTTTTTTTTTTTAATTATTTTATTATTTAAACTTTTTCTTCCCATTTCCATTCTCTCCCCCTCCCCTCCTTTTGGGTCAGTGGGATTTTGGGCCTACTGCCCCCCTGTCACAGACACAGATAGATCTAAAGGTAACCATGACACACTCTTTTACATATCTGTAATAATGTAGTCTAAATGCACATAAAATACAAAAACGATAATTAATTTGAAAAGTTTTCTTGCAACACCTGGTCTTCAGAATATGTATTGGCCTTAGATTTGTCAAAAATTTGGATCCATATAGACTGACTGACTTTGGAACAAATTGTCCTCCTACAATGTTGAAGCTCTCTTGGTCATGTTACTTTAAACAATTCCTTTTGTAAAGAGAAGTTGCTTAAAGATAAAAGAGGATCATTTTAGTTAAGACCTCTGAAATAAGCTATCAAATGGAACGTTAGTACATCCAGTTCTTAGACTGATCCGGGGACCAGACATGGTGTTCTTTTTACATCAGTTCTTTAGTAAATTTTGTCTTTCTTTTTCTTGTCTTGCACTCAAATCCAAATTTATTCAGCTAAATATTATACTGAAGTGTGCAGAGAAACCAAATTTGTTTCAATGAAAGTTGATAAAAGAGCTTTAAACTATGCATTGTTACCAATAACAATCCTTTTTTAACTATTTTAACATGCTGTTCTCTGATGAAGATTTTTTTTCTTATGTTTTATCATTGAAAACCCACACATCTTTTCAAAAGAGTAATATTATACTTGGATAAACTAAGATTTTCTTCGAATATACCTTACTTGGTTTTGCCATGGTTATCTGATGCTTCCATCACAACAATTCCATATGGAAATTTGCAACAGACAGAAGAACGGCACTTACTGAACTCTGATGGATGATATCTGAATTTGTTGGAATGAGACGGCCTGGTCTGTTTCCCAGAAAAATTCTTCTATTAGTGATATTAAGATAATTCCCATGATCATAAGGATTTAATTTTGCTAAGGCTGTAAAACTGCACCATTGGAATTTTATTTATTGTCTGCTCTAATTTTGTTATTCCTGTTTAACACATTTATGTTCAAAGTGTAATAGAGTTTCTTAACCCAAGCCCAGCTTACATAATAAAAATTCATTTTACAGAGGTTTTTTTTTGTTTTGTTTTTGTTTTTGTGTTTTTTTTGTTTTTGTTTTTTTTGAGGTCCTTTATCTTCTAACAGGACAAATATAATTCTGGCATCTTACTTCTCTAATCACCTTAGAAAATTACATAAAGAAGAGAGATTAGCATGATTGGATGGAAAGAAAATGATTGTACAGATGTGATAGAAGAGTCTTGCTGCAATCTACTATCTCAACTGAATAGTCAAAAAAAAGGATAATAATGATAGCTCTCCACAAACCTAGCTGGATAAGAAAAGAAAAAAAGAAGGAAATAATAACTAAGAAATGTTACAATGTTAGAAACAGAAGCAATTCATTTCAGACCTTTGCAATGGTTACATATGATCAAGTAGTAGTATCAGCTTATAAACTACTTGCATTGAACACTGATGAACCTACATTATAGATAGGTAAACCAAACAACTAAGCATGCTCAGCTACAGCTCACAGTATGCCTTGATGGGAAGTTTGCTATTTACTTTCAGATCTTCAACAAAAATTGAAACTTTCAATGGTAAAAGACGAAACATCAAAATCAAACAGTCACATTTTTAGCATCATTTAACATCTAGAGTATATGATGAAATAGAAACAGACTGGCCACAAGAAGTTTTTAAATGAACTGCTTTCACAGGAGTTGAGATATTAATTTGAAGTATATGAATGTGTTCTATATAGAAATACTGTTGTGTTATGCTGGGCATTTATTTAAAGTAAAAAGCTTTAGATGACAAATAGATGTAGTAATGTATTCTAAGTGCTTATATAAAATTTATGTTCATGGATTAGAGGATTCAAAAATTTTAATTCACACTCTCACTCTGGGAAAAGCAAGTTCTATGCATTACCTACCCTTACACACAGTAGAGAAGTACAGATGATAACATGGCAAAGTCTTACGAACGCTAAAGCAAATCAGTGAATGCAGCCCACAATTATACTCTTCTACTCATGTTTTTGATCTTGCTATAAGCTCTCTGTTCTATTTAAGATAAAATGCAATTTGGAAATTGAGTGCACTAGAATAAGCTCTTCTCTTAAAATATGATACTCCTCACAGACATTGTATGATATATCTGGCCTTCTTAAACAGAAGAATGAATGCCCCAATCTCAACCCTCCTTCATGGACTAAATACCACTCCTTTCCCTCTCACCTTTCATTGTTTACAGCACCTGCCTGAGGTCCCTTTCCATCAGCACCAACCAAAATACATCTGCTAACAGAAACTGCTCTTGACAGTCTGCAATGACCTTCTCTTTGTCAGTCCCTGATCCATTACTAGATTTTCATGCTCTTTGGTCTGTCAATCACCTTTAAAATTTTCTACCGATTCTATATTTCTTTTCATTCTATCTTTTACCAACCTGGCTTCTCTCACTCATCTCTTGCTTGTCCTTTGTCTATGACTGTCACCGCTCTTTTAACTCAACCTTTGCAAAATGTTTCACTGTTCCTCTAGTTTTCAGTAGGACAACTCCTTGCTCTCAGTCTTCGATGCATTTTTTTTTTCCTCCACACATATATCACAGCAATCTCATCTGCCAGTCTACCTTTAACTGATATCTCTGTAGCAAGACCTCTATACTTACCACTGGAGCAAGAATGTTTCCAAGTAATTATGTCTTTGGCTTCTGCACACGGCTAACCTGTTATCATTGCAAAATCAGCAGAGATCTTATTTTTCAGTTATTCTAAAGAGTCCCATAGTCTAAGCAATATTGTTAACACAATCTTTTGTCCTGATTTCTGTACCATCCTTTTCTTCAGTAAATAAAGTTTCTTATTTCTGTTGATATTCATTCAGATTTATGCAGTTTTCCTCGAGCTCCTTCACCTCTTCCAAATCAAATATCTATTTAATAACATATAAATTGTCTCAGTTTGAATAGATTTACACAAAAACATGAAATAGTATATGGATTCCAGAATATTAAAGTTTCATTGTGATATCAGTGTAAGTATGTAATACTGTCAGACATGCAGTACACTCTGTATTTCTGTATCCAAACATACAAACGGGACATAGGCAGCTTGTCTGCTCCTTTTGTATAAATTAAAAATAGATATATAAAAAGAGGAACAATCTGATACATCTTTTCAATTTTCTAACATTGCAGTTACTTGAGACTACTGAAGGTTTTTAATGGATGAATATTAAAACTGTTATAAATAAATCCATTAACATCATCTAGAGACAAGCTAAAACCAGGAAAATATTTTTACACTACACTCATTTTTGTAAAGCATATAAAAATGAAAATGAAATAAAAAGAAAAATTATATGGATTAATTTTTTAAAAGAAAAATCTGTATTAGTAAAAGAAAGTTAAGTTGGCTTATACTTTGGAAGCAGAGCAACAGTAGCAGTATAGACAAGCTAAGCTTGATGGGCTTACTGAGATCAGTCTCAAAATTTTTTGCCCCAGTCCTCCTACCCAGTGTATTTATATTAGGAGCAACCTGCAAAAGAAATAAAGTTTCAATTTAGTCTGCAGGTTTTTCTGTGCCTTCCCCATTGTGGGTGCTTAAGACTACATATTCTGTTGTACTCAAATGAATTTATCTGGTAAGGATATGGGAATGTCCTTTAATGCGCATTACAAAATCTTCAGCCTAACCCAGCAAAGCTGTGTGATCACTGGAAGAAAAGGATTCATTCATGTTCTTGCATTATTCAGTGTAATAAAAACTTTGGGGAAGAAGCAGAATTCCTTAAAAAAAAATGCATGTCATCTCTTGAACATCAAACTAAACAAAAGCAAGAGAAATCACCCAGTCACTGAGCTAACTATACCCAAGTGTTCATATACACTAGAGGGAGAAAGAAAAAGAGTGGTTCTGGGAAGACTTTGAACTTTGAGTTCAAGTTGAAGTTTGTGGAACTTTGAGACTTTGGTATTTTGGAACTTCTGGACTTGGATGAGAGCATTTACAGACTAAGAATTCATACTGGCTGCATAAGCATTGAAACGCAGACCCAGTGATCCCTTCCTACCCATTTATTTATCTCTGTTCCCCCACCCCCTATTTCTCTTTCTTTTCCCTCTTAAAGTTGTTAAGTAACCCAAGGTTATTTCAGTTTCTTGCATATAACAACTTTGCATATAAAAATAATTTTGCATATATTAACCTCACAGCTTATGTAGATGTAATTGTAAGAGTGCCAATATTTTTAAGATAATTGTACAGACATTTTTATTAAAAATGATTATTATGTTTGGACCTTGATTGTCATTTCACCTAAATCTATCTGCTGGAATTTCCAAATCTGGTCATCCCTCCCACTCTTCACAGGTGGGACATGATACATGCTACAATTAGTGGAAGAATTAAATTATTGTATTTGATTCTCCATAATGATCTTAATACAATATTTTAATACTTAAGAAGATAATTGTTGTTTGGTTCAGAATCAAGTAACACATTATTTAGAAGCAGCTCAGAAAATGCATTTTGTCTCTGATGCATATAACCAAGACACTAAAGGCATCAAGCATGACTCTTATTCAAGCACCACAGAATAAAAATCTTGTAAAGTATAATTCTGACTTTTTTTTAATGAATAAAGTATAGAACAACATTTTGACTCAGAAGTATTTTTCAAAGTAATCAATGGCTGCAGAATAAGACTAGCCATCAACAGAAAGTACAAAACGCTTCCCAAGAACCAGAAACCTTTATTTTACTCAGTATAGGACAAAAAAAGATTCCAGAAAAATGAAATGTTCACTTAAACATAAAAAAAAGTGAAACTCTGCTTATTTTTGGATTGTGAACTGCCTAATTAGAAAGAGTAACTTACTTAGGAGGAGTAGTAGGCTCCTCTATGTGCTTTTTTAATGCTTAGGATCAAAAGATCAAGGTAACTGCCTCAGTTGTAGAGGCTCATGTTCAAGTTCCTGCTATACATGATTCAGAGCAATCAGACATGAAAAATCTGTTTGGATGTCAGAGTCCCCAGAGCATCAGGGAATAGCCTACCAAGACATCTTCCCAAACAGAAGCAAACATACATCCCAATATAAACAATGCAGCATGAAAGCATTTGTAAGAGCTTTAGTTTCACAATGAACATTTCATATGCTTATGTAAGTACTCATCACAAACACCATTTTGTGACCAAACTCGAAAAAGCTTACATTCTCAGACTGAGGGAATGCAGAAATGAGCTAAATCTATCTCACAATTGAACACAAAGACAAGTGACCTTCTACATGCTCTAATAGTGATATGACAAGGGAGAACTACTTTAAACTAAAAGAGGGTTGATTTCAGTTAGATGGTAGGAAGAAATTCTTTACTCAGGGTGATAGGGCTCTCACACAGGCTGCTCAGAAGTTACGGATGCCCCACCCCTGGAGGTATTCAAGGCCAGGTTGGATGGAGGCCTCAGGCAGACTGACCTGGTGTTAGCCCACGGCAGGATATTGCAACTAGATGATCATTAAGGTCTTTTCCAACCTAATCAATTTTATGATTCTACAAAAGCTGACTAAAGCTGAGAAGACCTATGAAGTGCTGGTGAACTTGCTCTGACTCCTATAGATATGAACATCCAGTAATCAGTATGTGATGGGGAGGCTTTTTAGTGCTAAAAGAGCCAGTCATTTGTGCCCCTTTGAAGGTTTGCACAAGGATGCTCTGTTTTAATTTATGGGTTTTGGTTTTTATGATCTCAAATTTAGACTCTAAATGGATCAGCTACTGAAATCTGGAAACCACACTGCTGACTCCAAAGGAGCACGTCACTGCACCAGAGATTGAAAGACAGCAAACTTCATATGCAGTTCCAGATTTTTCTCGCACATCACGTTACTGATAATTGAAAGGAAATGTTTCAAAACATTAATAAGCAATATGGGATGAAGATGTCTCATAGATGCCAGTGGTCTCATTAATTTCTGCACTAAGTGCTGAAGTTGAATCAACTTCTGTGATAAAACCAATGACCTCAGAGATTTCTTTCAGTACAGCCCAGCTGCTCAGATGGGAATTGGCACCCACATTAGTTCACTCTGTGCACTTTGTTTCCAAGTTCACCAGAACTGTTCACCAGACACTAGTGTCCCTGGCCTTGGAGACAATCTGCAGCTGCAATCTGACCTTCAGGGCAGGAAAGCAGGCCTGGGAATGCATGTGGATGCATACTTATATGGAGCTCATCTGAGAAAGCAGGGTTTATTTCTCAGATGTAGTGAGGTGGAACCATCTTATATGGATACTGAATTTAACCCAACTGAGAAAATTTGCCCCTAAGTGTACAGTTAAAAGTCAATAACTCAGTTTTCAAATGCCTGTCTTAAAACCAGTAAGCAAGGAAATTGGCATGGCTATATACAATTTATATTCTGTTCAAAGATTTAGATTGTTGTGTATTGAAGATAATTTAATATGTGGATAGAGTAGGTGAGAGGGGCAAGAAAGTTTTTTATCATCATGTAGCTAATCAAACTTACTGATACAAGTTTTATTTTCAGTTACATGCTTTCCATCTATCAAAAGTCTTGCCAAAGAGCTAAGAAAACTTTCAGAGAAAAGCCAAGAGCTTTTCTTTTTCAGTCTTACTATTTACATTACTGATTTTCATCTCTTGAATGTGTTTTTTCAACTGCAGCATGCATACCATTGCTTCCTTGTGGGTACTACACCAAACTCTGACCTGAAGTTTTGAAACAGCAGGAACAAGAATTGTTATCTTCAACTAATTACTTAAAAACACTTCTTGATTAAAAAAATTGTCTAGAGAAGACAAACCCAAAAGGCACTTAAATCACTGAAATGAGAGGTTCATACCTGCATAGAATTTAAAATTTAAGCAGTCCTGCTACAAGCAGCAGCCATAGGGAATGCCCATTTTCAGGCACTGGAGAGGAAGTGAGATGCTTATTGTTCAAAACTACATGCTTTCTCTTTTTGAGTATGGAAGAAGCAGGAAATATTTCCTATGAGCACATAATTCATTTTCAGTACAGTACCTAGAACATAACAACTGTTCATATATTTATTTGAAGAATCCCATATCAGTCTGTTTAAACCTATAAGAATAGCATTATGCAAAAATGTAGATGAAGGTCAAAGAAGTTAAATTCAACTAGAATAGCCTGGAAGGAACCCAATTTGTGCCAGATTGGCATTTGTAGGTGTATTTGTAAATTACCCACTTAATTTATCACTAATATCACCTTCCTTCTCAGTGGTTACTTTAAGGAACTCCAATTGCTTTTTAATTAAAATTCACTTAAGCCAAACAGAACCATTTAAAGTTTATCAGTACTATTCCCCCTTTCAGGCAGCCATTTTTTAGACAACAGAAATGCCTCAGGTGTCCTTATGAGACAGAAACCTCAAATTAATGTAAATTAGGAGATAAAAAGAAAAAAAATGAAACGGGCAGAACTTACAGTTGGCTACCAAAACATGTGACATTGCACCTTTTTTCCTTAAACAAAATGAAAGTTAAAGAAATAGCAATGCTAAGTATGTATGAATATTTATGCAGTCTCAAACAGATTACCAGCTGAGAATGCTTTCAGCTACAGTATAATACAAAGGACATAAATCAAAGCAGATCATGAGTACTTTTCCATTGACATAAGAGGCCTTTATATCAAGAGGAGATTAATGCTGCAGTAGCCTTTAAGAAAAATGAAATAATTAAAAAAAAAAAAAAAAAAAAAAAAAAAAAAAAAAAAACATGAGAAGCACATAGAAAAACCACACTAAAAATTCTCTGTCCTTTATTAACCCAACTTGACTAGATTTTAAAAGGGACTTAATAAAATTCTGTTATATTTCCCTTCTTTCTTTCAAAGTAGTAAGACACTTCTGAGAGAATTTCCCTCCTGTGGAAAGAAGGCAGGAGGTCTGGAGGGGCTGTCTGAAAGGAAATATCTTCAAAAGGAAGCAGTGTCCAGAGTCTCTAGAATGCTTCTCTCTGTTACATCTCTCACTCCTATCTGTGTAAAGATGACTATCTGAACAACAGTGAAGGGTACTTCACAAACAGGAGCAAATCAAAATCAGAAAGGTACAAAGATAGTTTCCATACACCTAAGCCAGCCTGCTCTTCGAGCTCCAGGTTCTGCATCATTTCACTTAGAATGATTGACAGTTTCACCAACAATGCCTATACGAGAAAGCAAATATGAACAATCCATTTGGGGAGACAGAATTATATATTTTTTATCATTCAGAACACATTAGTTAATTAAAATCAGGAGCAATCTTTCCCTAAAACCAGTAATTCCCACACCGGTCACTACAAAAACTCTGGAATTTCTGAATATTAAAGCATGGCAAATGTTTTAAGATGTCACCAGTGCAAATTAATCTCTGAAGTTCTGCTAGTAGGCATGAAACTCATAAATAAACCTATTTTGAGAGAAAAACAGTTCCCATATCCAAACACACAGTCCATTTTAGGATTTTTTTTTTTTTAATATTTCAGATTATTTATAATGTATTACTATAGAAAAATGCCAGTCCATAGCTAGCAAGAATGTCACGAAAGGTGGTACACCTACACATTAAGATACAGGGATTTTTTTTTTTTTTTAACTTATAGCAGTTCTGTCATTTCCTTGTATTATAGTTTACATCCTCATTAAATTTTTCCAAAAATCTTCTGCTCTCCCCTTAAAAAAAAAAAAAAAGAAAAACAGTTTTCCTAAGAAATAATTTTAAACTATTTTAAATATCTACCAACCTGCCATAATTCTACAGCTAAAGCTACCACTCAGTTATATTGAAAACACAGCGTGACTAAAAAAAGTACAGAACTGAGAGTGTTTTAAGTCTTTCTAGGTGTTTGTCTACAACTGGCATGACACTGGAAGCTCTGGAAAAAGAATAACTACAGCACTGCTGTACAGATGAATATTCTTTAAATTTCTGTATTACAGGCAATAAATCTTTTTCACATACCTTCCTATTCTGTTGCTAAAAAAAAAATTTCAAGGATTCATTAAGAATTGTCAGGAAGGGGATTACAAGAGGACAGAGAATACCTGCTGTGCGCAGCACAGCCTGTTTCTTACAGTTAGAAACAAGGATCAGTCAAAGGAAAAAGTACTGTAGGCTTCAAAGATTTAGGTGAAAGTAAGGAAGGGGTTTTTTTGTTGTTGTTGGTTTTTTAAAATCATTTTCACTCTTTCTCTACATGCCTTGAGCCTTTGAGGGAAGGAAAATGTGTTGTTTGAAGACACTTGTTCTGAGTCAATTTAATCAACTGCACTGTTCCTGGGAGTTAAAGAACCTCCAGGTACCAACTTCAGCTGCATTGAGCAGAAATTGAAGAGAAAAAAAAAACAACCCAAAACATTGCTAGAAGAAGCAGGCTACATCATTTCAGCATCAATGAGGTGTTAATGTCAGGCCCCTCAATGGAAACAAGAAATAGGTGAACACACAGTATGCATGCAATTCACCTTTTCCAGTCTCCAAGAATTAGTTCAGCCCCAATGACTCTGATCTCAACCACCACACACAAAAAGATGACCTGTACAGTCCATGAGTTTTGCAGTCACTGCTGATTTAAGCTCACTCTACCTTTTCTGAGACTCAAATTTTGCAATACTCTTTTCTTACCACTATAGCACCAGCATTTGTCATTCTTCCTATAAAGTGGGATTTTCCTCTAGCTTTCACTTACAAAGGAAGAGACCTTCCAAACTCAGATCACATCCTCAATTTCAGCTTAATATATGCCCCGCTTAAGAGAAAGAAAAAAGAACTACTCTTTCTTCTCCCTTATTTTTTTTTTCTTAAATATTTCCGTAAACCAAAGAGACATGCAATTTCTTTGTATAAAGCAGGAGCATTCACGCTAATGAGTGATAATTGTTTGGGTAGCTTTTTTCACATCATATTTAATCATAGTTGTATTTCAGTCATGCTCCTAACACAACTAAATCAACTACAGCTGGATGAATGCCTGCAGTGACTTGAGTCGTTAGAAAAATATTAATCAGGAGCTGCAGCCCAAATCTTATCCAGTGTTGTTCACACATTGCCCCAAGGGTCTGGATCTGAAAAACTGACTGTCCTGAAAAATCATTCTGTGAGCCAACATACACTGCCTAGCTGGAGCACATGGCAAACCACATATGTTTTGAAAATATCAGCAGTACAAAAATAGGAAAAATAGAGACTTCTTAATAACGTTGCTTAATAGAAGGAATAACAATGCTTGTTTCTTCCAGCTGTCTACTAAGAAAATGGAGTCCAGAAACAAAAAGTTCATAATCCAAGTATAGTAGATTTTACTTCCTCGGGCAATGCAGTGCTATAAAAGCATTTAAAATGGACTTTCCTCTGAGTAATCAATACAACTTTCACAGAGAGATTTGTTCCTTTCTAAAGACTTTTTTTAACTGTTTGCACAGGACTCCCACACACCAAATAACTCCTTCATCAATTCCTACCTAATAGCGTTCTCCCGTTTCTTTATAACCCTTCCTTGAAGTACACTGAAACTAAAGGTGGAAAATATTCTGGATCTAAATGTGAAATATCCTACTTAACTTATAAGCTGAATTAAAAAAAAAAGTCAGTTTGTATCTCTGATTCTATATGCAACTTAAATTTTATTGACAGAAAAAAAACCCATATATATATATATGTATTTTGTAATAGCCTGAGAGCACAATCATCCTCATTTTAAATTGTGCACAGGTAGAGTTCTGCAAATAAAGACTTATAATAATGTTCAAAATAAGCAAAACAAAATATAACTCATAATGCAGAGTACACATGAAAGAATCAGCTTATCCATCTGAGAAAAAAAAAAAACAAACAACACAGGTTAGCTTCAGTTTCCAGATTGCATTGGGTAGCTAAGTCATTCTCAACTTGTTCCTGAGTAAAAGAGAAATTCATGACGCTTGAATGGAACTAAGTTGTAATCTTCAGTGCAAAGCAACAGCACAACAATCTATGCAGTCTATGCAGATCCAATGGGATTGTTTAGCTCCAAAGTGCCACAGACAATTTTTTTTAAACCTCTGCATTGTTAATATAATATAATCAAAATCAGAATACTTGCATTCTTATCAAAGTACTTTACATAGATTTCTCACTTATGACCTATATCATAAGATTTTACCCTTCCTCAATCAGGACGACAAATCGGGCATATAAAATCTAAAATGATAAAAAACTAAGATTGGATTTCCGTACATAGTAATAGCCTATTCAATTTAGATGGAAATGTATTACTCCTTTACCCACAACGGTGTTTACTCATTCATTACTGACTGCAGACACTACTATATGTGATCTAGCGTTGAAGCATACGGCACAGATTTGCCTGTATTGTTTTCTAAGTTACACCAATAAAATTTGTTGCATACACCACAGAACAATTCTCCTGACTTTTGATAATTTCCACACATTCCACCTTCTAGCATAGTGTTTGATACTCTCCTGGGATCTTTCTATGAAGTAGACACTTTCATAGACACAGGTGTTCCTTCTCTTTCCTTTGGTCTTCTCCAGGATAAAGGATTCAAAAGAAGGTTCTAGACAGAAACGAATCTTCCCCTGCTTACAAGTATTTTTTGTCTCCATGGAGATAGTCTGGTCATAAAAGAAGCATTATTGCACCTCAGTAGCTTCACTGTTTTTATATCACTCCATAATACTACAGAAAAGTCCACCTCAGGGATCAAAATCCAACTGTGACAATGTCAGTGTACAAAAGAACAGAAGACATATCTCAAAAACCCTGCACTTATTCATTTTTCTAATCTACATGCATTTTCTTCCTCTCTAAAATCATATCGAATAAACTGCATTGGAGAGCTGCTCTTAAGAATCCTCTTCCTCTGTTGAGAACACTATGCTAAATTTCACTTACTGAAAATGGTCCAATAGAGAATATCCTCAATATCTTATCCCTCATTCCCGGATACTGACAACTACTGTAAAAAGCTAAGTTCGCCACTTTTATTACAAAAAGTAAGGGAAGTTTGATAGTGCTAGGACTAGTTAATATGTTAATGTAACATTTGTTTTTTTCCTTAAATGCCAGTCACTTTCTCTAATAGAATTAGAGCAACTGAAATAGCGAGCATTTTTGTAAGCTATTCAGTTTCTTTTCAGGAACAGGAAACTTATCTGATAGCAAAATAAAAATTATTATCTATTGGCTCAATCACACAAGATAATAAATGACCACAACACTAAGAGAGCCCACAGTGAGATTTTAACCTGCCTCTATTCATGAAAGATTCTTTTGATTTCACTTGCAGAACGAGATTACAAAATGAGGGATAAAGAACGATAAGGGCTCATTTGCAGATGGAAGCCACTAAAATGAATTAGGGACTGAACTTAAAGTCTAATATTCTTAGTTCAGAATTATAAAGCTCACAGGGTAAATACTACTGGAGAGTCATTCCAGATCATTCTGAATAAGACTTTTACTTACTGGGAGCTGGGGCTATTCAGTGTATTTTACAGCTGGAACTCAAACGTTACTCACAGAAATGGTTAAAAAAAATACCATTGAGGCTATTCAAACAGGTGAAGAAAATTTAGCTTAATCTTGGTTGCCTAAACTTTAGGCTGTTACAGAGAAAATAGGAGAATTTGGGATTTTTTGTTTGTGTGGCAAGGGTTGTTTAAGTTATAGGAGAAATGCATTTCATAATTAACAAATAAATATTGTAGAGAAAGTAAAACTTGTATCGACAGTTGAAAACAACACACAAAAAACAGTACAAGAAAAAATACATTACATAAAGCTCCAGGCACAAGTACCTTTGTGCATTAATTATATTACATCCCAGATAATAACTTTTTTGGAGATTAACTGTGTTAAACTAAATATTAGACAATTTTCATTAATAAAACTCAGTGGTTACCTCATATTCCTGATTTCCTGCTATTTTTAACACCTGTGAGCTTCGATTGTATTATTACCTAGCTAGCAAATACTCTTAAGTTTTCTCTTAGAATTCAGGATTTCAGAAAAGATCTGTCATTTTCTGTGATAAGCAGAGTCACCAGTAAATTTGTATATAGTCTGCTCTGAGAGGCAACAGAAAGTTGAAGAGCTTTATTCATTTTTGGGGAAAGAGGGATATTTACATTGGCAAGCCTCAGCAAAGCAGAGAAAACAGATAAATCTGCCAACTGCATCCTTAGAATTTACATGCTGAAGAGACCAAGTATATGGTTTACTACTGTACGATTAACAAACGTATAGTTAGAAAAGTGGCATGGTTAGGATGGTATTTTACAGGTTTATAGTTCGATTATCATGATGGAAAGAAACAATCAAAAATGAAATACTCACCCATGTCCTAGGCTTACAATAGAAAACTCCAAAAGGAAGAATTTCCAGTAAGAGATCCTTTCTCGTAGCAGTCAGCCCTTACATGGGGTCTCGGAGGGGTGCAGCCAGGCTCCACCCTTTCTGGTCACACAGCTGAATTGCCTTCACCTGTTCTTCCAAAGCTGATGGGGTCCTTGCCTCAGGTGTTCAATCAGTGGTTCAGGCCATGACTCAACAGTTCCTATACACAACTGCAAAGTTAAAAGATCACTTTCTCAAAGACTGGGCAGAAATTGTGTGGAATATTAGTTATTTACATAGGTTGAACCTAAATGAGTATTTAAACGTACAGTGTATACTATGACAGGAGTGTGACCTTTTGAGTTAACTGGGTACTAAAGCAACGTAAGTAACGGTGGTATCTTATGGGGGCTTCTTATGACTATTTCACATAAAGAGACAACGAGGCATACTATATGTAACAATCTAAAAACCAGTTTGGATTAGCTTTTCCCCTCCTCACTCAGTCTATTACGTTACTTACATCCACAGCAGACCATTACTTAGTCTAGTAGTGCAAAAGTAAAGTGAACTAAAGTAGCAGTTTCAACTGATTTCAACTACTGATTTTGAAATCAACTTCAGCACTTGAAAGGTGACATCTGTAGCTGAGACAACATGGTAGCAAATTTTTGAACTCTACCATTACATGTCTACTGTCCCTTCTGTTTCAAATGTCGCTGTTACTGTGCCAATTTTTCTGAATTAAAAGCAATATCTTTGGGAATGCTATACTGTAGCGTCAGAGTGGTTAAGATACCAAACCTGATTGCTACCTATCCTGAATAGTAATTCTCAATAAAGTTACTGCAGATTTGAGGTCCTTATCTGTGATTAAAAAGACTGCAACTGATTGACATCAGATATCTGAATAATGAACAAAGACTTGCTAATTTTCAAGTGAATAGATAAGCCTTTACCTCAGTTATGCTGAAGCATTTAACAACCAGTGACTTACATTACTGAGTTTACCCACTAATATCCGATATTGTTTTCCTGGGAGAGCTCTCTTTGCAGCAAGAGTGCCTGCTAAGAGTATTCCTATGTAATGTCTTTTCACCTGAGCTTAACTATCTTGTTTTGATCTTCTTCTGTTCAGTTTTCTGCACCTACTTTCAACCAGCTCATAATTTCAAACTGCTCCTGGCTTTTTAGATAAACAGTTTTTGCTGGTGGGGACCCTTGAAACACATTATCCCATTTTAAACCATTCAAGTATTTGATTTAGCATTTTTTTTTAAGTTCCCTTTAATCTATAATATCTTATCTGCATATTCCTTATTACACGAAATTATTTTGTCTTAGTTTTCCATGACCTATCACATTTCATATGTTTTTTTCAGAAATATATGTTACAGTCTAAAAATTTGCAATGCTTCTGAATATTAAACCAAAAGCAAATACTAACAAGAAATGTGGGGCAAGAAACATTCATGCAAATATAGATATGGTCATTACAGCTTCAGAGATAATCAATTATAAGATGCTTATACTGAAAAAAAAAAAGACAAATGCCATATTTTATTATCTTAACAATAACAACATGCGTCAAATCAATACAATAAGCTTTCGCTCTGCTCAGCAGTGCTCAAGTTTCAAGAGCAGGGCTGACTCGATTCAGTGTGGGACATGACATTTTAAAGAGACAAACTGGAAACCAAGCAGATAACAAAAATGAAAATGAGAAAAAAGGTTTGGAAAATAAGATTCAGATGGTCTGTGTGTTACATCCTTCTTACACGTATAAGAAAAATTGACCTTGACAAATATCCCTGAAAGAATGATAGAATTGATGCAAGTTATATCCATAGCTAAGCTTGCTAGTATTCATTGATAGATACCCCTGCCCTGCAATTTTTATTCAGATAACAGAAAGAGTTGTGTCTCTGAACCAAGAAGATATTAAAGAATGTGGTCTTAGTTTTCTGATTGACTGCGTTACGGCATCACAGTAAAATTAAAAGAAAGACATTCTCTCCAATATTAAAATTAGTGTGTTCAATTCTTTATGTTTAATAATTTGTGTGATGAAAAAAGGGGAGGGGCAGAACAGTTATGTTATCTCATTTGTTACAGCAGCCTAGCAAATAAAGATAATAAAGATGTCATGACAGTATAATGTGAAGAGGTATGTATTAAAGGCAATCTGAATGCACAGTATGTTTATGTGTACAATGAGATAAAATCTACATGCTCTGTGGTTGGTAAGTGAACAAATTTTCAGCATTCACTTTAATACCCTTTGCTCACCACATATCTAAACACAGAGCTGAGACAGAGGCATTTCATTTCCTGAAAGGGCCTGATTTTCCTTCTAGTAATTCCCAGTTCTTGTCCTGTGTTCATCACTATGATTAAAATTTTACAGAAAATGAGTTTCCTTCAAAAAAAGAATTAAAAAAACAAAAGCCAGATCACTTTCATTTTTCTTCTTAGTCCTCTTCCTATAAACAATTTGCAGAAGGGAAATTAAAATATTAGACACAGAATGTTTCACTAGACAGTCACCAATCTAGAAAGCCTTCTTGAACTCAGTTATCATAAAATCAGAAAAATATATCTAAGTACGCGGACTTTTATTTTAATTAATTAAATGCTATAAAGCAAATTAGTTCAGTGAGTAAGTAATGGATCTCATTTGTGTTCTCCTCAGTCCACATTCAAGGGAACCCTAAAGTTTTCTATATGAGCTAAAGAGTCCAAAGTAATCAATGTTTTACTGTCCCAGTATGTTCTATAATCAAGAACTAACAACAGCATGACCACCAAACATCAGCTGCTCTGGTCAGGAAAGAATGAACTTTTCTCTCATCCCAGCTCTCAGATACCATTTGCAGCTACTACTGTGTTATGGAGCAAGTGAGAAACTCAAGGTGCAAAGTTCCCTTTGTCTGAATTCCTGAAGGAAAATTAATTGCAGTGGGGAAGAATGGTAACAGCAACAGTGGACTCAGAACTCATATTTCTTTTGAAGGTTTAGTGCCAAGAGCATTTTCAGTGACAACAGCTACAAAACTTTGTATGTTTCTAGAAAATATCTGTAAAATGCTAGATATCTGACAGACAAATTTCTTAGATGGAAAACCTACACAGGCAAAAGATAGTTCCTCTCATCTCAAGCATCTTCTCTAACACAAAGAAAATATGGGATCATTTGGATTAAATGGTTATATGATTTTATTAGCATGGATAATACAAATTATTTGTTAATTGTGCTTCAGAAAATAGCTATTTTAGCTGAAATAGCAGGAAAATAAGATATGTAAAAGATGCAACTGGGGGTGAGGAGGAGGTAAGGAGGGGAAGACACAGTACTTGCATTTTCTTTAATTTTAAAGTTATAAGCATACCTGAAAGTAAGATCTCAGAACAAAAAAGATGGAGAACTGTGACAATTAAGAACTCTTAAAGTCTCCATTTTGTAGACTTAATACCAATCATCATAGGTAAATGTAACCCCTCATTATCTTTTCAAACATACAGATCAGAAGTTGGTCATCTAAACTCAGTGAAAATCTAACATTAGGACTTAAAACTTATCCTAAAAGGTACCAATAGTCGTTAAAGTTGGGGGAGGATGGGAGGGGCAGGGAAGGTAATTTTTTAAAATAAATATACAGATTCAAGACTAATATATTCATATAAAAATATTTTTTGATACTACAATTTCATTTACATTTTAACTGTAGTTCATATTGTTCATGAAGTATGTAATCTTTCATATTGTTTGTGAACTACAACAGAAGAGATGTTTTTGGATCTGGCAAAAGAAGCTTGTAATATTGTACATTGATGTCAGTCAGTCTTCCCACACAGGTCCAAACCCATCATTCCACATGTACCTTTGTGATGCTTTTTTCACTCTACTAGCAGAGAGGAGAATAAAACCATTATGGAGTGAAAATGCTCAGACTAACATCTGTAACAGATGTTTATTCCTTCTGGGAACTCTACTCCCCTGTCACTAAATTAAGTGATTTAAAACAAACAGATAATAAAACAAGAATACACTATGACATTAGTCTTTCATTAATGACACAAGGTAACCACTTGGTAATTTACCTATGCCTGTTCAGTGTTGACTGTAAACAACTGAATCATGAGTGTTTGTATTTGTAATACCCAAGAGCAGACAAAAAGCATTGCTGATAAAAGTTTAAGCGTGTGTAGTAAAAAAAAAAGGCTATTACTTAGTAAAAGGTAAAATTTTTTGAGCGCCTTGTGACCTCAGCAACTAGATAATTTTTGCAATGTTTTGAAAGTTCCTCTTTGAAGATTGTTGCAAACTTTGCTGGTTTTGATTTTTAGAAATCTAATTTTAATTTTCCGAGCAGATTAACCTATGGCTGGTTGAAACATATTTGTGTATGTCCTACACCTTCCAAATCTCATCTCTCTCTGTCATACTTCTGACACATTTTTAATATACATATAATATCCTTTTTCAGTTTCCCTTGTGCCTAAGACTATGAAGCACTTTTATTCTGTTGCTTCTTGGTTCTCTGCATCTCTACAGCCCCCATGTTTTATTACTTGGTGACTCATATTGCATACTGCTTCCTAAATGAGATCTTTCCAATCTTGTTCAACAGTATTAATATTTTTCTATCTGTTGGAAATACCTTACTGGACACATTCTACAACCACATCTGCCTTTATTTCATGGTTGTTGGTCTCTCACAGCCATTCTGGCTTTTATAGCAGGTTCTTTTCTTGCTTTATCATTTTCTTCAGATCATCTATTCAATTTGCAAAATAAATTCTTGCTGTCATGAATAAAATATTACATATCTTCATGATTTATTTGCTGATTTTTTTCCTTTATAAGTAAATATAAAAATTAATAAAAGCATTTCCCAACCATTGGCCTTTATTTCTTACATACCTTCTCACTGATATGCCCCCAAGTTTTCAATATGATATCCTTGAAAAGTCCCTGAAGTTGTTACAAGCTGCTAAAACTTTTACTGTTGTTTTTCCTCTTTTTAAAATATGTTGCTTTTATGACAACTTTTACAGTAGAGGGAATTTAATGAAAACCTTCCCAAATAATGCACACACTCCTAAACTCATATGAAAAGGCAGGTCATTTCTCAAAGCTGACATCCAGTCACAAAAATAGTGCAGTGGGGCAACAAACAAGAGCACAGAAGCCTAAGGCTCATGAATATATTGATTAAGCCAAAGTCGCAGTTCAAAGTTATCTCTGCAAATAATCCAAAAATCTCCAGGCAATTTTATATTAAAAAGTCCCAAATTGTTTAGCATTTTCAACAGTTGGTTTGGTTTTGGTTTTTTTTTTTTTTTTCATTTTTTTTTCTAGGTAGGACTAAACCATACTCTCAAGTTTTGATAACTTCACAATAAATTCACACCTACTAAGAAATACCTCAAAATAATACCTCACACTAGCCCTACAATACTGACAGCAGTATTTTGGTCCTCGACAGTGTTTCTTCCAGATCAAGATTTTCTTTCTAAATTAAGATTTTCTTTCTAAATTAAGTTTTCTTTGTGTATGCTTGCATTTGCACAAACACTTAATATTTGTCATAGAAATTACTGAGAATAATAATAAAAATACTACAGATTCAGAAATATCATATCCACTGGAAACAGAAATCAGAAATAAATTGAGACAAGGCAAAAATTTTAATCTTATGTATGAATTAAAAAATAATAATAATTAAAAAAAAGCTGAGAGAAAGGCAACAGGAACAAAGAAAAACTACATGGCAATAAAAAAGATTCCAACAGATTTTTCAATGAACACATTCTATGTAATTATTCCATTAGATGACAAAATAATGTTGCGAGATTTCTTTATCACTAAATGGAACTGACACTGATCTTTTCCTTACTGATGTTAAGTGTGGTCTGATTATTGCTTAATGCGACACTTTTCCCCTAAAAAGAATGGAAACACACTTTTTTTAAACATTAGAAGACAATCCAGATAAAATATAGTCTATTTTTACACAAGTGCTTAACATAAGCAAGGAAATTTTCTGCTACTGCTATATACAGTAATTCCGCATCCTTAGTGGATGAAGAGAATCAAATACCGCTCTGAAATTAGAACAGACAATAGATTCTAAAGCAATCAATATGTGAACTCTGAGTCAAGGCTCAAGCTATTAAATGTATAACCGCCAATTTTCTTTCCATTCTTATTGTTTTGAAACAGAATATGAGTTTACTTCCTCACATCACCTCAAGAATCAAAATTAGTGAAGGATGCACATTTACTTAAAAAATGCTTAGGTTTTTTGGATCTACACTGCTACATACATATATATACATAATTTTGTGATATCCACAGATAATGGCAGTTATGACTTAAATTCCAATTTCTTGGAAGAAGTCTGGGTATATTTTCATGTGAAATACAACTCTGCATGTTTTTCCAATAAACAATGACTAACATCTAAGAATTTTCTTTATTTTCTTTCTTCCATTATCTTACCTCCCATAGTTGTTCTAAACAAAGCAGCTGTTGTTAATGGATGTATGCTGTATTTTGGAAAAAAAACATATTTCAAAGGAAACCATTTTTCCTTAAATTTTCTGAGAAAATTAACATTTTTCACTCCCTCATCCCTGCCTACCCAAATCACAAACCTCACTGGGAGATCTGCTACCTTTCTGACATATGATTATTGAGGATCAACTCTTTTTTTTTATAATATATGTTAAAGGTTGGAAAATGTGCATAGAATTCCTACTTGATGTAGCCATTGATTTGAACTGTGTATGCTAGTTTGGGAAAGTATTTTCTCCATAATTGTTTAGTTCTCCTGTATTCAGTTTTTTATCCATCCCTCTATATCACGTATAACCTATATTATAAATAGTCTGGTACAGTGATCATCTTTGCATGATCCACTTCGACTGAACACTTCCATCTCTAGGTATTAATGCAGCAAGATATTAAAGGAGTTGACTAAATAATCCATATGATGAAAGAATAAACATGCTAGAATATCAGGCTCATAAAAGACTGTGTGTGTTTTTTTATTTGTTTTTGTTTGTTTATTTTGTTTGTTGATTCAGATAAAAATAAAAAGGTTTTGTCAGTTTCGGTTTAACTATCACTTGGGAGACATATGGATTACCTTGCTAATGACATAATAGCATCACACATTTTCCAGATTTAGCCCATTTCTAACCCACTTCCAATACCCTCTCTGACTGGTTCTACTTTTTGTTTCTCTACTTCATTTCATATTCCTCCACATTAGTAGAAGTATCTTTATATAGGACTTACCAATGCAAAAAAATCACATTCCATGACGCAAAAGAACAGCTAATGTTCTGATATAAAATTGGCTACAGGACTCATTCATCACCAAAGAGTCCTACTAGATATAACTGAATGTGCTCAGCTAGAAATATTTTCCTTAATATAGTTCCCAATATGGAACTTTAGCACAGCAAATGTGAAGAAATATCAGTATAAGCTTTAAAAGATTTAAAAAATTGCACACAAAGCATGAACAACCATTCCAAATGCAAAGGAAAATATTATTGCTGATCACATTTAAAAAAATAATTAGATACTATCATGAAAAGTGCTAAGCTTCTGTCAGTGTATACTTAAGTCAGTAAGACTTGAGAATATAGTTGGAATTGATCATACAGCAGTTTACCAGCTTAACAAGGGATAATAAAATGGTCTTATTTTTTTCTGTAGTTCACTAATAATTTGTCTATTTTTTTCCTGTATGTGCATTGATTTCCAATTCACAAAGGTTTGGATGTTCTTATTTATCTTTCAAGGGTAAATACATCAGAAACATTTTAGTCCTCTCTTGTGAGGAAATGGAAGAAGGAAGGAAGATCAACTAACATATTTGGGTTTTTTCTGCATGCTTTTGCATGTTTTTGCAAGAGAAACAGATCTTCACTGCTGAGAGAATGATGTGAGACATGGTTTAAGATTGGCTTTTTGAGAAAATGTAACAGTATCTTCAATTACATTGCGCATTGAACACGAGATAATAGAAAAATAAAGGAGAGACAAATCAGGAGTCAGTGTGGGAACAGCGAAGGAAGACAAAGAGAGAAAATAAAGTGAAATAGAGGCTAAATAAAAAAATGATACTTCCCTTCAGCCTTAACCTGATATTTAGCTTGATTTTATTCTCTTCTAAACTCACTGTCTGTGTAAAATTGCACTTCAACAAAATTTTTGTAAAATGGCATGCCATCTTTTTTATTTATGTTTGCATTTCCTTTGATTTTAATTAGAGTTGAAGACTACATTCTGAAGTGAAGAATACAGAGTATAAAGCACACAATTCTTCCTAAATCTATAACTAGGTATGGATAGAAATGATTTTGTTACCATAATTAAACAGTGGACAAGAAAAAAGACCTTTGGGACTTAAATACTCATTACAAACTCTATTACTACAGGAAAGAATGAAGGGCTTCGTTACCCAAACACCTCTGAAAATGTTACTTGGAGCAAAGTGTGCAATCCCAACAAAGTCTTGATAACTCTTTTCTTTTTTAATAAACAGCATAAAATTATTTATTCTTAAAATATTCATAAAGGGAATCTTCTCACATGTAATTCACAGGGAAAATAATATGCTCAGAGTACTCCAGGCACAATGCTTTTAATTCTTCGTTTTCTTAGGAGTTAAATTATATTTTTGTAACTATGTGTATATATTGACAAAATGTTCTCTCTGAAAAAATTCTTAGCTGAACTGTGCCAGTTTAAAGATCAAAAAAAAGTAAAGAGAGTTCTCTGTTTATAAATTGTAGAAATTTTTGTTTTGTTTTGTTTACTTTTGCTCTAGCATTCAACCAAATACTGAAGAATTTATATCTGAAGAATCATAGAATCATAACTATGAATCCTTACCAGGTTACTTTACATAATCTAGGGTTAATTCAGTATATTCAGACATAATGAGGACAATCCAGAGACAAACAATGAGACATCTCCTGTGCTCAAGAACAGCATGGGTCTGTTTTAATTCTGAAGAAAAGAATATAAACTTCTCCATATGAAAAGGATCAGAGATATAAAGGTTTGAAAAACAAAATGTAGCAATGACTCAGATAAAATCCTTGTAAGTATATATGACTTAACATCTCATCCCTGATAGACTTAACAATAGCACTGGCATGAAGGGAAGATGGTAATTTTGCCAGATTGTTATAAAGAACAGTCTTTTTCTGATTGCTCTTTTTTTTTTTTTTCTTCTTCCCATTATAACAAATAAAGCCATAGAACCATAGGGTGACTTGGGTTGAAAGGGACCTTAAAGACCATCTAGTTCCAATCCCCCCCATCAAGGGTAGGGTTGTCATCCACTAGAGCAAGCATGTCCAGCTCACATCTCACAGGCCACATGGCTGAGCACAGTTCACCGCTGGCCCACCCCCTGCTCATTGCCATCATGGCAGTAGCTTTGCCCTGCCAAATGACCCTCCCCAGACATGCAACTATCACTCTGCACCAACTAAACAACAATGTGCTATTACCCATGTAGGCTGAAATCAGAACAACAACAGTGTGCAGTGCAGTGCTAACTTAAGTTATGGCAAATAAATTTATAGATTTTAATACATTGGCTAAAAAACAGTCCTTTAAACAGCAAAAAAACATGCAGCCATACTTTTGATACAGAAATTCGAGAAAAGGTTTAAGATGGGGAAAAAAACATCCATTTTTTGTTTATTTGCAACTCCATTTTCAATAGACATAAAAAAAGTTACTCGAGAATATTCAAATGAAATATATGGAGTTGCAAGCAAAAATCTGATTATATCTCTTCATAGGACTTTTATTAGCCCTATCTTACCAGATAGAAACATGCCTCACCTCATAATCATTCCTTATTCATGACATCAGTTTTTGGAAGTACATACATTTGTGAACAGTTATTTTCAAGGATGAAGCACAGGAAGAGGAAAATTTCAATGAAGATCTCTACTGAACTCCTTGAAACCTCACTAGAAAAGGAAACCATTGCCAGACTGTAAATCCATTACAGATCCTACTAGTTTTATGTTTTGTTGTTCTCTTTTTTCTATGTTTTAATAAAAAAAAAATAAATAAATTAGTAATTACAATAAGCTTTGTAACTTATATATTAACTATATTATATGTTTGCTGAGAGCTGTCCTGAAAGTAATACCTCCTGTTTTATTCTTCAGCTGAAAATTTGCTCTGTCAAACAGCATTTGTGTGCTCTTTGTATCTGCTGTAGTTTCCATTGTAATAAATAGGAGGCATCAGTATTAGAGTAACCTTTGCAGATGCAGCCCGAGACAATTCCTCTTCACCTAGTGCAGCCCAGGCAAGCCAAGGCAAGGATGGACACCCATGCACTAGAGTGCATGGTCAGACAAAACCTTACATTTGTTTGTAAGCTCTAGTGTATAGAATAGCACACTAGTTTAAAGCTGAGTAAGAGACAAACTCAACTAGTAAGGATGTAAATTACCATAGTAGAGCTTTCAAGCAATTGTTTCATGAGTCTTTAAACGTGTTTTAAAAAACTAAAATACAGAAAACTGTGCTGAAAAAGGTTTTCAAAGCCTTCTAAACAGCAATCTGATAATAAAGCAACAATTTAATTAGAATATATTAGAAAGATAAGAAAGAATTGTGGATCTGAAACTGTTTTAGGTATCATCAAGACTGAGATTCAAATGAATAATTTAGAAAACATTAAAACATCCTTTTCTCCAAAATACTTCTTAGGTAGCTGTACTGTCTGCTTTACATCTTTTTAAAATAATTTAATATATGTTTAAGCCTTCCATATAGCCAAACACCTGGCCAGCTTATGCCACAAGATGATACTTCGCAAGATTCACAATGCTCAACAGGAAAGACAAGGAAGAGAAGAAGTTTTAGATTAAATAATAAAAGTAACAGAAGAAGGATGCAGCTGTCATTGACTGTTTTCAAAGAAGTTTGGATACTTCTATTCAGACAGGCTCTCTAAAATGCCATCACAATGATGAACTAATCCTTAGTGCTGTATTATCTTACCTAATAGTTTTTTTTAATGCCATTTTGACAAAAAGTCAAAATTACTTTGAATTCTTCAGTAAAAGTATCCTCATTTAAATATAGAAAACATATGTTTTGCTACCAGCCTAAAAACAAAACAATTAAATTTTTTAAGTTTCCTATGAGCTCCATCTGGTCACTGGGATTGTAGCAAATCTACTTATCAACACGTCTTAACAGTTTTTCTTTTGACAATTCAGTCTTTGACAGTGTCTTTTTGCCTGAGAACATGGGATAATTTGCATTCCTAACACATTTGCGTTAGCCTCAGACAGTGCTAGAAACTGTCATGCAAAATGGAGAATATACTAACCAGCTTTATGCAATGAAATAAATTCAGATTGTTAATTCCTACGGGGAAAGATACATGGGAGAGGTGCTTCTTCCTAATTCGGAACTAAAATTCTCTTTCTGTAGATGTGGGTATCCCAGCAAATGATTCTGATAAGGTATTTCTCATCAATGAATTTGCTCCTTAGTGAGTAAAACTCAAGTAGAACAACAACAACAACAACAACAACAACAACAACAACAACAACAAAAGCTTTGGAATTGATGGGAATCCCCATGTGAAAATATTCATTTATGTCTCGGAACGCCCTTTATGTGAATAAAAGAAGACTGTGGGATGAATTTCTAGTAAGATAAATGATCCATGTGAAAAACAAATAGGTTAGAAAGAAAAACTGAAGGTGAAACTACAGAGAAATGTTCTACTAATTGAAATTAAACTTGTGATTGATGCTAGATATGCTAGATACGAGCCAAGACACCATATTCCATTGTTCTCAGTGATCAGGAGCCTTAGTTTTTCACAACGTTAAATCAGATTCTTTTCTGGTATGCCTCTTGAAATTCCCAGCTCATTCAGAACACCGGTATCTATACATTCCTAATCACACATACATATTTAAAAATATTAATAACTACCAATTACAAAAAAGGGTCTTTAATTAATAGGTGCTGAGAGAGAAGACTTCCACAGCATGAAGCATTTTTTTCCATGAAAGTTCTCTTTATTTTAGCATATCATGCATTTTGTTCATCAGCTGAATACTGAATATCATAGGTGTGACAGAGGAATAAGAAATGCGCTTAAAATTAACAGAAAAAACATTTTGTGCAAATGTCTTCAATTGAGAGTGTTCAGAAAATAACGAATTGTATGCACTTCATTTTTCCATATTTGCATTACGAATCATTAACCAGAAGAGCATATAATCCTTAGTGTAATCAATGACAATTTAGAGAAGGAATCATTACAGGCTGTTAATTATGATTAAGTTTTTCTTGTGCTTTCATCTCTACATTAAACTAATATTTACAAGCAAGAATCTGTGTCTACTAAAAGATAATGTTTAAATTACACATATCTTGCAATTTTTCCATACTTCCAACAATCGTCTACTGTTAGCTAGGAGTTTCTGTCAGGGGAAAAGATCACAAAACCTATGAAGTGCATGGGCTGCTCTGAAAGTAATTTTTCCTATTTACTACCATGGAAACTACAACAGAGACATAGAGCACAATAGCACTATTGATAGAGCAAATACTCAAGTACAAAGCACTAATTTTCAACACATTAGCTAGGTATTTTCACCAGTAATTAACAGGAGCCTGTATGCTGCACTTCCCAGAATTTGCACCAGTGAACGTGTCCCACTGAAGCTGAAACACATCACCCATCACCTTACTCACATCCACTGTTTAGTCTCCAGAAACATTCAACAAGTGTTGATGAAAGTCATTGGTTCCACTTTTTTCTACATGGAGAAACTCAGTGACACTCCTTGGCTTCATATGTACTTCTGTGTCAGACTCCATTCTGTCAGACTGCCCCTCTGCAGCTGTTTGTCACACAGCACTACATGTACTGGAATATTGGTGGGAAGGTTCTCTCTCTACAATTGTATTGAAATAAAATCTCCTGTTTTAAATTTCTTCAACCTCTTACCTGACTTCATTAATCTTTTCCTGTATATATAATCAGCCAGACAATGGTGTAATTCATCCATTGTCCATAATCCTATAATATTACTGGAACATGTGGTTCTTGTACAGGACAGATTGCAAAGATTTATTAACAAAAAAGCAGACTTCCGATTTTTGCCTCTTTTATTATCTTTCTCTTTTTAGATTTACCTAGGCTATGTGTTGAAACTGAATTTCATTAGGTTCACATTGAATCAAGGCAAAGTATTTCAAATACTTGTCATGGAAGGGTAACATTTTTAAGGCAATACTCAAAACCTCTAGTTCTAAAACAGCAAAAAGCTTCAGCTATAGCATCTAGTATAGTTTCAAACATAAGCACATCCAAACTAAACCATTTTTTTTTCCTTTTTACTAAAAGAAATTTTTTAAAAATAATCACTTGGCTATGATTTAGCCTATACACAACAGGAACGTCAGCATGCTCATTCAAATGCAATGGGGACAACAGTGCTTCATAGTGCATGTGACCTTTATATAAATAGACTATTCCCCGGCAATTAAGCTGGAAAAGTGACAACTGAAAAAGTTATCATTGGAAAAAAAGTCACACTAACTACATGAATAAAACTGGCTTAAATCTCCTACTAGAAAAATAATTATGAAATTATTTTAGCGAATAAAGGAGTAATACTTATACCTACATTGCTGTTTACAGTATTCACCCTCTGCTACGATAATTTAAGAACAAATCACTTCAGTTGTGATGGGTAACTATGGTTTACTCATGCACTTCCTTTAAGCCTTTAAAGTCTCCAAAGAAAAAAAAAAAAAAAGTCTACTGTCCTTTTCTGTTTGCACCGTTCAGAGGAATCCAGCACGTGGCATTTAGCCTGTAACACCCCCAGTACATTAGGTGTTTAGTAAGTCACACTACTGCTCAATATCAGGACAAAGAAAGCTATATTCCCTTCAGAATGGGAGCATTTCTAGTACGAATTTCATAACCTATGTAACACAGTTCTAACTATACCTAATCTAGACAATGTTCTGGAAAATACTGCATTATTGATGGTCTTCCACTTTGACTGAATTTTTAATCATCAGTGGAGAAACAATTCTAAATCTAGAAGTCAAGCTGAATTTAAGAAATAAACTATTTGTTACTCAGTCAACAAAAAGTCTCATTAATTTAATTTTCATACCAATTCAATACATCTTTCCTTCAGTATGTTCTCAGGTAAAATTTACACTACCATGGCCAGTTCTGCTGAAGTAAGTTTACCTCTTTGGCCTGTGCAAATTCTAGAAAACAAAGATTCTTTTTTAAAAATGTCAAATTACTGGTTCTGACATTACCTGTTCCTAATGAACAAAGAAAAATGTATTACTGCTGTTGTGCTTTCTTTCTCTGCCTTAGCTGCAAACTTTCTTTCACAGTTCATTTTTAATTTTTAGGATATGCTAGGATCTGGTTTTAATGAATATGCGGAATAAGCAGTTGTCTTGCATTTTCAGAGCTCAGAATCTTAACTGCTTCACTTTTATTTGCTGAAAGTCTGAAATCACATTCATCTCCTACTCACAGCAGCCTGAGGATTAACATAAAAATAGACTTCCATCATTTCAATGCTGATTTCTTTTCTTCTAATACACATTAGGAAGCTAAAAACAGAATTGTGTTGATGATACGAATTATCCAGGACTCCAGTCTTGAGCAGAAGCACCACCTGTGGTTCATGTGAAGGATGTGGGGAAGATAATTGCTATGCTCCTCTTTGTGTATTGAACTTTCAACCGCTTGAACATAATGAGCCTGATTATGCTACAACACTCAATTGGTTAAACAGTTAACTGTTTGAAAACAATCTGACTTAAAGATTAGATACCAATATAGGTGCTGATTAAAAATACTAGCAAATTATTCATTTTTCCACTGGTTTAAGTCTTGTTCTACAGGAACACTATAGACTCTTTAAAAAACAACAAAAACAAAACTGTAAGAAAGTTGCAGAAGGACTCATCAATGTATGGTGAAGAGATAAAAGGCTGAAGAATATTTTGTTGAATAGATGCCCTTAGAACATAGCAAAGTGTAGAGACAGTCTACCACTAATTCTAGATCTCAAAACTCAACAGCACATCTGTGCGTACAAGATCTGGATTTTCACTGTAGTCAACTCAACCTGAAATAGTATGCATAGATAGTCCTGAAAATAATGCCTCCTATTTATTTCCATGGAAACAACAACAGATACAAAGAGCATAATAACACCATTTCATAGAGCAAAAATGAATAGTAATACAGGAATAGAAAAAGCCTTAAGAAAAAATTTCCCACTGAAAGTATTTGAGGGTAAAATTCAGACATTTGTTTTGTCTTTGGGAATTAAAATTTTCATAGAACTGTCACAGAACTTTAAAATGCAGAAATCAGTGCCCTCTTCCACTGCCCATCTCCTTCTACATAAGGAAACATATCTGTTAATTCCATTAATTCGATTCTTTGTGCCAATCCATTTTATACATAGGATAGTTGGAAACTGGGGGGGATGGAAGAAAAGATAATTACATTTTCCTGTGCCTTTTTCTTATATGTATTCAAATTCTGTATTTTTTTGATCCATCAACTCACAGATAAAATATACCTAAATTCATGCTAAATTACTTCTGATTATAATAATGAAACATTAACAATACATTCACAGGATGTCCTGCTTTTGGGGTTTTCTGGAGTTTGTTTGCTTGTTTTTGTTTTATTGTTGTTTTTTTAAAGGCAACCTTTTCTAACGGATATTTTGACTTCTACAACACATGCAGGGTGAAAAGGATACTTGAAAATAAAGCTGGCAGCCAGCTGCTCAAGACTTATTTATAAATTTCTTTTGGTCTTCTTTTGTAGCTTAGCCAGTAGTTCAGCAACACTGTAGTTGGAATGCCTCCTGATGTTTTAGAGAAATGAGATATAAATACATACAAAGCCAGATGCCCAGAATGGCAGAAGTTTTACAGGAAGCCATCTGGGAAACTGTTTTGAAAGCCACAGAGAAGGTAAAACAAGTTTTCTTATGCCTGCTAAAGTGTAAGTGTTGCAGTGATAAGATGAATAACTGGTCCCTTTGACTCTACATGACAGATCTCAGGATGCTACCAAGGAAAAGAGCAAGCTGGGGTGTATTCCATACCTTGGAGATCTACTAAAGTGTGTTACCAACATGACAAACAAGAGATCAAGTGATTCTACTACATATCCAGGGGAGAGAGTCAAGATAAAAAAGTTTTCTTCTTAAAGATCTCAAAAAAATGGGAGATACGAGATTCTCTTCTCTTCTTCAGTCATACAAAACCAATATTTTAGAAAGTAGTAGTCACAGCATTTAAATAGTATTCAAATAATAATCTATACTTTGTGTAAACTTTTTAAAATCAAGCTCTGCATCTACTGAAAAACCAAGATAACCCAGTTGCCAGAATATGCATTGCTTTTTTATTTTTAACACATATGTGCACACACATATTCTAAGGATATTAAAAGTCACGTTTTCTTCCTGCTTCCTTTCATAAACTAACAAGCCTAACTGCTTGAAGTTCAAGAATAAACAAAAATGGAGGACAAACTACCTTATATTTGCTTTATGTTATCAACAAAAAGGGAAAGATTTGAGACTACTGAAATACACCATGAGAAATATTCCAAGATTACAGATGCTATTCACAATTCCTAAGCTTTATGGAAAAGAAAATATAGACAGTGAAGTGCTCCTTCTTTTCAATAGGTAGAAACAGAAACAGATCAACAGCTATTGGAATGTGATTTAGAAAGTATGTTCTGCTAAACCAGCAGTGAAAAAGAAAATGCTGACACACATGTGAAACATGGAAAATTAGGCTCTCTCTGGTCTTTTTTGGGAGTTTGGGAAGAAAGTATCTGCTACTCTGCTGAGACAAGGTTGTGGGATTTAAGGATTTTCCTATCACTGTCTGGGGAACAAAAGAATGAATCATGAAAGTATGTCCTAACCTCTTAGATAAGTTGTTCCTTTGCCACAGAAAAATCAAAATCCAGCACCCACCCCACCCTCCCAAGGTTTTCTAAGGTTCATCATCTACCTGAGGGATACAGAAAAAATGAAATTATCAGAACTAGTACTGCTGCGTTAAAAAACTAGTTCCAAGATCATGAAATTCTGCCAGAGAGAACATACTTCTGCTGAAAATAAATACTAGACTTTTCTGTTTTCAACGAAACATTCCCTTTATCCATTATCATAGGATTACAATTCACTAAAGCTCTCCTTGCAAAAGCAAGTACTCTGAGAAGGCTAACAAATCTGCTAATTTTTTAAACAAATCCACACTTGTATCAAATTGGCATCACCATAGCAACGTGTTGCAATAATCTTATGTATAAATGGAGTGTAAAGGTTGAACTAGTCATTTGTGAATGCCCAGCTATGGCAACATTAAGTTGCAGTAATTACATGACCGTATCAGTCAGCCGTATCATCTCTTTCATTTTGGAAAAAATAAATAAATAGGGTTACTAAGCATTACAAACAAGAGATGCCAGTTAGCACTATCAGGCAAACTGTTTCACAGGCTCAATTCAAATTTTTCCATAGAAATACAGAGATTAGAATTCTTCTCAATATATTTACATTAAGTTCAGCACAGTATTTTCACAAAGATTTACTACATTCCATATATTCCAGCACTACAATTTAGCCAAAGATAGACTGTAAAGTGGATTTTTGAAATTAGCTGAAGAATTGTTTTAATGAAGTAAACTCAATAAGACCATTTTTGCTTGTTTTGGATTTTAGTAGTTCCTTCTGATGAGAAAGCAAAGGTGTGCAGAAGGTACAACAAGATATAGTCAAGGGAAAACATGAGGATAGGGTGTGTTGGGTATGTATCTATTATGGGAAAATAGGCAGAACAGGAAGAGCTGTAATTAGGACAAAACAAAAACTTTGAAATGCTTGTCATCAGTGAAAAAGCCTTGATTATATTTGAATATAAGTTTCTGATATAACAATTTAGTTGAAATACTCATTTTGGGAAAAATAAGGCAGTTTTTAAAAGAATCAGACATCATGACTGCATGTTCATTCCAGTGATCACTTTTTTAAACACTGGTGATTTTACCCTAGAGCTTTTAAGTTAAGGAAGCTAGGCAATTACTCAAGTAACCTAAAAGCTACATCTTTGCTAACAGCTTCACAAGAAAATTTTCCAGGTGACAAAGGATTACGCATTTCATATCTAAGAAAATGTACTTTCCCAAACTTGGATAGATTTTAGGAGTGCTGCTCAGAAAGTAGTGCCTCCTATTTTGTGATGTAGTCCTGTGACATCAGAGGTAGATGTTGGTGATATGGTAGCAAAGGTTGAACCTTCCCATCAGTATTCTGTTACATTTTGTTGTCATGTGACAGATGGCAGCAACAGGGGTAGGCTGACAGAATGGTGTCTGACGTGGAAGTATGTGTAAAGAAAAGGTATGTCATTGAATTCCTCTGTGTGGAAAAAATGCACCGACATTCATTGATGCGTGTTGATCATTTATGGAGACCAAACTGTGGCTGTAAGCACAGTGAGGTGGTGCATGGTGCATGACAACAACCCTGTTCACCTCTGCTAGTTCAGATTCTTACAAGCAGCATGCTTTTCATTGCTGATGAAAATGCATAGCTAATAGTGATGACTAAGTTGAAAAGTACTGCTTTGTAGCTGAATATTTTCTCTGTCAAATGATGTTATTGTGCTCCTTGTATCTGTTGTAGCTTCTATGAAAATATATGAGGTATTACTTTCAGAGCAACCTATGTAATATTGCAGTTTCTTACATGATATCCGCTACATCTTGAATGTACATTTAAGTAGTTTTAAAGTCACTGGTGGAGGAAGGACAGAAGAAAGAAAATAATTTACTACTAATATTGATTATAGAATACTCCTAAAGATGCAAAGTATCGATTGACATTTATAAACTACAACGTAGATGTGAAGTCACGTGTGGACAGTAAGGAATCCAGAAAATTTTTTCTCAGCTTGAAAATTAAGGCTGACTTGATTAGGTTTATTTTTATGAGTTAATACACTTCTTGAGGAGTCCTAAATTTACAGCTTCTAAAAGCCAGTGAATATGATTTGTCATTGCTATTGTAAAATATTACAAGCTTTGTACAAGCACTGCAGACCTAATCAAGTTTCTAGGCTTTTCTTGGCTTTAGCTGGTTTTAGCTTGTTGTATCAGTGGTAACAATTCTTTAGTGACAAAGAGGCAGCTGTACCTTAGCTCTCTTAAGAACACCAATGGTAAAAGCTACTTATTGCACAGCTATTGACAGCCTTTAGCAAATGGGAGTTAGTGAGGTTCCCGAGGCAAAGGTTGGAAAACTTCAGGTGGGAATCAAAGGAGAAGAAGTAAGCAGGGACACTGTGCTACTAGAAGTACTTAAGTAACTCTATGTAGACATAAAACTGAAGAGGAAGATATTTTCTTATCATAACGATCATATTCATCCCAGCAACTAATTTAGTCTGTGACAATTAATTGTAACTCTCACTCTACTTGAATAACACTGCCACTCTAGAAGCCAGAAGAACACTGGAATGTAAGCATACCACTGAAAGAAGGGGATGGTATTACTAACTGACAATATGACAGTTTAAACTATGCTATTACTAAAGCTTCTGTGATAATTAGACTATTTTGTCTGCTCTGAGAGTGCGACTATCATTGTAACTGAAATGTTAATAGCACTAGTTTGTTGTATTTATTAGAACAGACTTTAGTTTGACTAGCAATAATATTTTTCACTTTGTATATTGAAGAAGAAATTAAAATTGCAACCGCTTATCTAAGGTAATTCTTACCTGAGAAATGACCTGCCCTATTGATAGGAAAGTCTATCTGCACAACTAGGCTGAAAAGTAATAGCCCACTTGTCAACTTTATGTTAAGGCAGCATAAATTCCCTTGCAGGCAGGTTAAGAAATGACACATTATTGACTTGTAAAGATTTGATTGGTGCTGGTAAAGATGCATAACTATTGTGGAAATCTCTGCTATTAATATGTGCTGGGGGATGTAAGGATGGAGCACAACCCTGTCAAAAAGGACCTGGAGATACTGATGGACGGCAAGCTGGACAGGAGGCGACAGGGATGGAGCACCTCTCTTACAAGGACAGGCTGAAAAAGCTGGGATTGTTCAGCCTAGAAAAGAGAAGGCTCCAGAAAGATCTGAGAGCAGCCTCTCAGTATCTAAAAAGGGACTAGAAAAGAAAGAAGGGGACAGACTCTTTAGCAGGGTCTGTTGTGATAGGACAAGGGGAATGGTTTCAAGTTTAAAGAGGAGAGATTTAGACTGGATATAAAAAAGTTGTTTTCTTGTAATAAGGATGGTGAGGCACTAGAACAGGCTGCTGAGAGATGTGGTAGATGCCCCATCCTTGAAGACATTCAAGGTAAGGCTGGATGGGGCTTTGAGCAACCTGTTCTAGCTTTAGGTGTTCCTGTACATTGCAAAGCAGTTAGACTAGATGACTTTTAACAGTACCTTTCAACTAAAAAACTCTATGATTATGATGATTCTACGTAAGGATTCATCACATGCTGTGGCTTCACAGACTCCTCATTGAACTGCTTATGTCAGGAGGACTCTGTTTAATACACTGTTCATTAAATATCTTTAAGAAAAAACGTACACTTAACTTTCCTCAAAGAGTACAATGAATATTCTCAAACAGCACATATTTTTATCTCAATCCGCTCACAAAAGCTTTGAGTGTATGTTAGTCTACACTAATTAGTTCAGTCCGCATTGCCATTCAACCAGATGGAAACAACATGCCTTTTTAGCACTGTCTAGAAACACAGAAGTGAAATAAAACTAAAATATGCAATCCCAATGAGCAAAGGTATTATATTTTATTCATCCTCCAAAGGTCACAAAGACCAAAATCTTTTTAGAGCATGTCATTCACTTTCAGCCTTGCACCATGAGCTCTCAGCTCAGGGATGATCAAAGATCAAAAGATGCCTCACTGAATTACAAGAAAAATGTCTGCATTCTGTTTTGTTACAATCCTATTAGTCATAGTGAATGTTATGCTTCAGTTGCATGCCAGAAAAACTATATGCAATGGAAACACCCTTTTTCAGAGCCTATTCCAATACTTTATTTAGTAATGGCCTTATGACTTCAGAATATTTTTTCTCACGGAAACAGATTTACTAATCTTCAAATCCTTATTAAATTTCACATCCATCTACCTCTTACCGCTTCTGCATAATACTGTAAGACTCTCAGGAGAAAGGCCAAATCTCACAAACTGCTCATCCCCCATGTAAACCCCTTACATATGTCTTAGACTAGAAGATTTGAACAGCAAAACCTTCTAAGACTGTCACTATACTTCAAATTGAGGATAAATATTATTCTGATGTTAAACTCCACAGTGTGTTAAGTTTGAAACAGTCCAAATTATATAAATTATATTTTATTTACCCTACTTGAACATCCCTGCCCTTGAGAGTTGCAGCTCAGTTGTGGCTAGCATTTTAAGAAGCCAAACAGAAATGACTACTGTCCCCAGACAAGAGGGGAGGACTGTGAGGAATTCTCTGTGTTCTTTATTACTTAAGAAAAATAAAGAAGATATATTCTCAAGCTCTAGGAAACACATTCAGTCCAGATTAAAAATTCTATGGAACATTTATTCATATACATATATATTGAAAGGAAACCATCCAGACAAAAAATTAAAAAGTGAGAATTATAGAGGGAACAAGTATTGTCTAAAAGCAAATCTCCAAACTAAGCCTGTGGACTACTTATCACAAAGGCAGCTATTTCACTTTACGGGGTTTTAAAATCTCCTCAAATTAAATTAAGAACTTGAGAGTAATATACCTGTATTTTAATTAATTTGGGGGCAAATAAGAATATGTTTTCATTGAAAATGTTCATTTCCCTGGTTTAGCCCCTGGGCAGGATTAGCAATTGAGAAAAAAAAAACAGAAATAAAAAAATAAAAAGAAACAGGAAACTAGAAAGTCACTTATCCACAAGAGAAATAAAAGAAACAAAAGAAACAAAAGGTAATTATAATTATTGAGACAACATACCTTACAATCTTTCAGAATTTCTTCCAAGCTGGGCTGCTCCATGATTCTATGAAAAAACAAACAAGCAAATAAACAAACAAAACAAAATCAGAAAAAAAAATCCAATCAGTAATATAATACCTTATGTACCATATACTTCTTTTATCACCAAGAGTTCCCCATGCAATGGAAATAGACAAAACTATAATTCAGAAATAGGAAACCAGAAGGACTGTAGAAGTGAAATGGACTTCTGACAAATTATACTGTATAGAATATGACTTTACAGACTGACAAAACAAAACACTCCTCTCCTGCACTAGTTAACTAAAATAGTGTACAGTCTAAGTGAAGCATGGGTGTTTCAGTATTAATCTTTAACTCTGGCATAAGTATTAGTCAAAGCTATTGAACCCTGAATTTTCTTTTTTTTGTTTGGTTGTTTTCTTTGTGTAATGTAAGGCTGGTTTGGAGGCTATGGCTTTAACTGAATTACCATGCCTGTAAGCACACTTCCAGCTTTATCCCAAATAGTCCAATGACATTAAAGCCTTACATAAGCCTTGCTTGATTTAAATTTCATACCTTGCATATTCTCAGAATATTTTAATATTGTGAAGTTTATTATGAAAGAATTACCTGAAATTACTTGAGTAAAAGTAGTCCAGACTTGGAATTAATAGTGAGTTTACAGAACTGTTATTTCTGTTTTCTGTTTGTCACTACTACATTTAATAACTGGGTCAAAACCCATTCTATGCTATTATTTCAGTAGAACTGCAGAAATCATAGTTACAGTAAATTGCATTTACAAATTTAGGTAAATTTGGGAAACATGATTGAGTAATTTTCCAGAATGCTTCTTATAAGCACCTACGTAAACCATAAGCCATTCTTCCATGGACACATTAGCAAAGCAAGAAAACCCAATCTGCCTTCCTCTTTCTCTTCCTCTAATTAGAGACTGTGTGGTAACAAGCTCTGAAACTCCATATAGGAAGTATATGAATGTCCTTTCCAGCCCATTAATGACAAAGAGATCACCTATTTTTTTCCCAGTAACTGTTCCAGTTTTCACTTGTTTCCATTTCTTCTAGCTGTCTAGAGAAGACAGTTATTATGATTAAATAGCAACAGCTTGCTTAGTATCAAGCACACAGACATACTCATGTTGTCTTTAAATTCCAGACAAAAATGAATTTTCTGACTCACCCTATCTTCCTGTCTTCCAACAGTGATTTAGATCTGAGAGAACATCATATGATATGCTCAACATTTGAATCTGTTTTCTTGGAGGAAAATAATTTACACATGCTGAAGAAAGCTGAAAAAAAAAAAAAAAAGATAAAAAAAACCATAGCACCTGTAGCTCTTTAAAATCTTTTCATTCTGATAGCCATACATGCAAAAAACTTTCGAAGGAAAACGAGATTTGCTATACCATATCAGATCACTGATGCATATAGTCTGCTATCTTGTGGGTACCAGAACTTCAGAGAAATGCAAAACACACCCAGGTTCTTCAGAACACACTCAAGTTGCTACTATGAAGTTTATTTGTGTACATAAATATGTTATTTTCCTCTAAATGCTGTCATGCTCTCATTTGTCACTGACTTAATGAATACGCATATTTTTCACTTGTTTATGGAAGACTTGTTGATCACTGGACATCTGAATGGAAAAAAATGAGTTAGTACAACCAACACTGTGTCATTTTTTGAAGGAAATTGTGTACTTAGCCTGAAAAATCATTTGCCTAGTGAATTAAATGCCTCATATAGGAGAAGAGAGATTTGGCTGATTTACTTCAGTTAATGGAGTTCCTCAAAATGAATTATTTCTTTTCTTCTTCTGAAAACTCATATGTTGGAAAAGAAGTTACTGCACTGAATTGCATTACATTTGAACTGTGACAAACACAAACCTTCTATACCTATTTATTCCCAAGAACTGATTTTAATGAATCTATGGGGGCTGCTCCAATAGCCTGGGTATGCTACACCTTAACACTTTCCTTTCTTGTAATTGCCCATATATTCTCATAGTTTATCATTTTAGAAACAAGAATTTCCCTCAGATGAATGAGGGAATGATATTTCTAATCTACTATTGGCTCAGCACATCCTAGACAAAAGTCTGGTCCACAGTTTATAAGAATTAAAAATTAATAATGAGAGTTTTTTCTCTTATATACATCGCTAAAATGTTTACATCTGTAAAACCATTGAGAATGGTTTTAATCAGATGAGAATGAAAATAGAGAAACAGAGGCTGAATTCGAAACTGGATGAAAGCAAGAAGTGTCTGTGTCAAAGAAATATTTAAAAATCCAAAAAGGAAATGAAGAAAGTTTAAATGGAAAACAAGAGATATGAATTGCATGGTAAAAATATTCTAAAGGGAGAAGACAAAATATAGATGAACAAAGTAATGTAAAAGAAAATCAAAAGTTTGTAAAGACTCAATGGCAAGGTCTGCAGAATAATACTGAAGGAAGAAAATATTGGAAAACTGAATGCAAAAGATCACAGAAGAGAAACAAAAAATAGAGAAGACTTGCTTTTGAGGTTTAAGAAATTTTGAAGGCTTAGAAATGTACTCCCTGAGACACATTTTCTAGACTTTTGTCTTTCATCATCACCAGAAATATACAGAGAGAAATTATGTATACTTTGCTCCCGTATGCTCTTACTACACACTCCTAACTCCAGGTCTAGACGATGAGTTACTGCTCTGCTTTTTTTTCATCACATTTGTGACCTCTCCTTGCTTTGGAGTTGGAAAGAAAATAAAAGGTTACACTGTCAAGGTATATTGTGTTCTTTTCTTATTTGGCTAGATTTTCAGTGAAGGCGCTTTTTGTCATGAGAGTCCTCAATAAAATATGAAGAATGTTTATTAAAAGACACTTTTCATATAGTGGTATAGAAGTTCGAGGATTCCAGTTTCTGGTACTGTACAGCATCAGCTTATCTTACAGTCCTATGAAAGAGCAGAATGCAGGACTGCCAGGACTGACTTCCAGGTCCACTGCAAATAGCAACAAAAAAGAGCTGTGGGAAGAATGCTGATACGCTACTGCTGTAATCACTGAACTGCTGTCTGTTTAAACCACATTTTATCTAGTTCATCATGTTATGTACCCAAGGCAGCCACAAAGATAGTAAATGTCACAAAGGTCCAAATTAAATGATAACCATAAATATATGCATCTTCAGTTAAAGAAAATCAAAGTCTCCACAGTTGCTAGTTATGAAATACAACCAGTCATATTCCTAAAAAAAAATTTGTCTAAGATAAGTAAGCAGTTTTTTTTCCGGATGATTGCAAATAAAAATTACTACTGATAAATTTGCCAGCCTCTACAGATCCATTCTAGATAGGAAAACGGACAGAGACAAAATGGCATTCATATTACTGATAAAGCTGTTTAAAAGCTTCAACTTGATCCAACAAGTTACTTATTATGAAGACACAGAAAGAAGCTTCAGTCTTAGAAGATATAAAATAAATAAGATGAAAACAATACAAGAGATATAAAGGCTGTTGCACTGGCATAAGAAGATTTTTCTAATTTGTGCTGGTTATTGGTTCTGAATGAGTAGTTACATTTCCACTAATACATTCAACATTTATTCTAGTATCTTAAGGTATACAGATGGATGGAAAAACTTAATATGTACTAGGCTAATACCTGAAGTAAAAATGTATTTATGGGATATTTTTAAACACTTTAACAGTCACTTCCCTTAATGAATCATTAGAATTTCTGTATAAACTAATGGGTAACACTTAAATGTATACTGTAACATAAATAAAATTAGCACATTATTTCCCCCTGCCTTTGATAATATTATGAATTTGTAGTGATGGGTTCTCACTGTCTTACGATGTAAAAAGCTATCGCAGTAAACTGCTTTCAATCTTAAATGTTCTCGGATTTTACTGCAAAGACTTATTTTAACAGTTAACTTATTCCTAGAATTTCCTTATATATATGGTTAATTTTTAGTCTTATTTAAAAAGAAGCGTATTGCTCTTTTTCTAGAAGTAGTACGTTATAGCAGAAAGAACACTGAATTTTCATCTGTATTTGGTTTATAATCCTCCAATCTCAACACAATCAATATAAAACACAAGTAGATGTGCAAGGCCATACCAGTATTACCTGTCTAGAATATAAGACTATAATACTAAAGTAGAACAACTATTTCAAAAAAAAGGGCATCTTTCAAAGTTGAACATTGGTTCAACTTTGGTTATGGTGACAACTCATCAACTCTACGTACTACTTCAGAAGTTCAGTTGACAGTCTTCCTAAGTACGTGAAGAGAAGTAGTATAAATTTTTTAAGTACAAGTTTCTAATAATACAGAGTTCTGTAGCTTTTTTCTTTCAATACTTTTAATTAGAGCTAGAAAACAACCTATTTTGATATCAACTGTCCTTAGTAGCAACATTTCACAACATTCAACCTGTAAAGGTCAGTCTATCAAGATGTAATACATAAAATACAAAAGAAATGAAAATAAGGAAAATCTCTTCAGACTATTCTTCTATGAAACCAAAGCAACAATAAAAGTCACCCCATTAGAATGAATCACACGTGCTTCAGCTATGAGAGAAAGTATACTTCTGAAAAGCCTAAAAATGAGTTTGCTGGTTAAAAATAGAACTATAGAATAGCATCAGAAAATGCTTTGAGTTGGAAGAGACCATAAACATTGTTTGTTCAGTGGCCAACTACTTTGTTCCCCATCATTGTTATCACAGCATTAGCATAGCAAGAGAGCTATCCAGAGCTTAAATTGGGATGGTACGCTTTTCAGATTGTTACTTTTAGTTATCTAACTGACAGGCTGATGCAAGTGTGTCAGTTCTATTTCTGCTACTGATTGATGAATAGCAGGTTACTGTCAGGTGCAAAATCTATCCGCTGCCTTAAGAGAATGTTGTTCAGACCGTGGGTGTCCACAATCTTTTGGCTTGGCTGGGCTGCACTGAATGAAGAATGGTTGTCTAGGTCTGTACAGAGATTTTTGATGAAATTTTACTTTTCCTATACTTCATCCTTGAAAACAGTATTTCAGAAATATACGTTTTGTCAAAAAGTGATGTTATGAATAAGGTATGATCAGGAAGCAAGGGATATTTCTCTCTAGCAAGATAGGTCTTATTTAAAGTCCTGTAAAGAGACATGGCCACATTTTTCTTTGAGTTGAGTGTGTAATTGCAATTCTATAAATTCTATTTAAACTGAAAATTGAGTTGCAAACCTACCAAAAAGTTGATGTTTTTTTTCTTTTTTGTCAATCTTGAAATCTATTCTCAAATTCCTTTATCAAAACAGAAAACATGGCTGCATGTTTTTTTTTTTTTTTTTACTGCTTGCAGGACAGTGTTTAACCAATTCATCAAAATGCAGAAACCATAACTTGAGATTACCATAATTTGTTTCATTTCGAATGCTATTATGGATGAAACAGCACAGGTAAGTTGGTTTTCACCTTGAAGACATGTTTAACTCATTTAAACAAGCAGTCAAATCCACCACAAATGCTAAATCTAGGAGCTATTTTTTTTATCTTCATGTTCTGGCACAAATCTTCCTTTTGATTTCATAAATGACTTAATTTCATTTCAAAAATCACAAAAACTTTTTAGCATTTTACCCCAGCTTACCCACATTTCTTCAGAAAAGAAAATGATGTCCCTGTAATAAGCACACATACTTTTAAGATATTCCTGTGAATGGTAATGATTCAAGTTATGAAATTCACAGCTATTGGCACAAAGTTATTCATTTTTAAATCTTTCGTACATAAATTTTCTTTACATACAGTGCAGTGATGTTTCATCAAATATGAGTAGTGGCAATTGCATCATTTTCTACTAATTTTATAAAACTTCTTTTTCTTACCAACCACCACCAGGGCATCACCAGTAACTATACAAAAAAATTTAAAGAAAAGAGCTTTAATGTAAATTTGACTGCTTCATACAAAACGAGGGATTTATTTGTATCTTTTAATGGCATCAAGGAAACATTTCTGCAGTGCTTTTACATTTATTATCAATACCTCTAATAGAAATGGCAAGTTGAGCCACATTTGTAGTATCAATGCTTTCATAACACCAAAGCACAGTATTTGAAATTAACTGCTTTGCTCTCCAAACTTATTTTGATAGATTTTACTATTTCTTCAATTCATCTGGCTATAGTCTGATGAGACAAACTGATTTTATATAAAAAAAATACATTTATCATCAAGTCAAATTATATCTGCTATGTTTTCCATATATTTCTCAATAAACTCACCGTCAGTAAATGGTTTTGATTATTTTGCAATCAGATTTACTATCACATATCTAGCCTTTAGGCGTAATAGAGTCCATCTGAATTGTAACTTAACAAAAATTATTTTTAAGTTCTGCTGTTTTGGCTATAGGAAACATTCCTTGATATGCATAAAATTTGGCAGCACATTTTTGCATATAACACATTTGCAAATTGCAATATTTGAAAACTGACATGATTTCCTTAAAAATTAGGCATAGCACCATATTATTTATCTTGACAAAAAAAATACTAATCTACTCATTTTTTAACACGCTTTCTCTGATTTTTCCTTTTTTGGGTTCTGTTTTCCTTTGAGACATCAGGCAGGTTGAAAAACTGTTACTAATCATTGAGTTTTGCTCACAAAGCATCACAAATGCACATAATGTTTAATGTATTCATTTTGATTTCATTGAATATATTTGGCTAACATGAGAGGCAGAGTTAGTACTGCATTGCACCTTCCCCTCCACAGCATTCTGCTGTCACCTATGCAATCTGCTCTCAAGCTGAGCTCAATTAATTCATGAAAAATATAACTAAAATTCACATAATAGCGTTAAAAGTTTGTGAACGTATGGGGCCATATGACTAGCAGTCTCAAGCTGCATGCTTGGTCTGGTCTAGACCATTCAAAAGTGGCTGAATAGCTCGGCATAGCTGTTCATCTGATATCTTTAAGGAGCACCATTCAACAACTCACAGATTTCTTGGTGAAAGTTGCTTAAATATAAGCGATTTATTGTCTTATGCTGTAACCGAGGAAAGAAGCATCTCCCAACAGTGCTGTAATAGTTTTGAAAGTTAATAGCAAAGCCTCATATGTACTGGGCATACATATGTGGCAAGGCTTTGGTAGTGGGGGGTTGCAGATGAAATGAGACCACCATGGGCAGAGCTCTGCCTCAAATCACATCACATCAGAGATAGCTCCAGCTCGTCCAGAAGGTCAGAGCGAGGCCATGAGTAACACTGGGCGTGCTCTGGGAGAGCAGATGATAGAGAGGAATAAACTGCTGCATAACAGCAGCTCGGAGAGAAGCAGCCCTGAAGGCACCAAGGTCAGTGCAGAAGGGAAGCAGGAGGTGCTCCAGGTGTGGATCAGAAGTTTTCTGCAGACCAGGAGAGGCCCATAGAGGAGAAGGATGTCCCCTTTCAGCCCACAGATCTCTACATGCCACCATGGTGGAATAAATTGTGCAGCAGCACATGTAACCTGAAGGAAGCTGCAAACTATGGAGAGATCCTTCAGGAACAGTCCCCAGGTTGCAACTGCAGTCCATGAGGACAAGCCTGCAGTGGAGCAACGGGTCTGGGAGAGCTGGTGCAGGTGAGGATTTGCACTGGAATAGTATGCTCCTGAAGGATGTTCCCCATAGTACTGATGGAGAAGCCCATGCACTATCAGTTCTTGAAGGAAAGCAACCTTTGGGACAAACTCCATGCTAAAGTATAGGAAGAGTAACCATGAAAGAGCGTCAGAGACAAAGCACGACGGACTGACCTTATCACCCATTCCTTGTTCTCCTGAACAGCTCAAGAGGAGGAGGATGGATGAAGTGGCAGGTGTTTTTAGTTTGCTTTTAATTCTCATTGCTCTAATCTGCTAGTAATAATGAATAAATTATATCAACGTCCCTAAATTGAGTTTGTTTTGCCTATGATGGTTATTGGTGAGTTATTTCCCTTTCCTTATCTCAACCCTTGAGCTCTCTTTCATTTGGTTTTCTCCCCCTCCTCCTTTAGGGAGGTGGAGTGAGAGAGCAGTGTATAGCTTCACCATCAGGTTGAAAACACCAGATCAAATCTTCCAAAATGCCCTTTAATAAAATCAGTGAGTTATCAACTGAAAAAAAAAAGCAGGCAATAGGTCGGATGGAAAAATATCTGGGCAACAGGGCTCAAAGGGTTGTGATCAGCTACAAGAAATCCAGCTGGCAGCAAGTTAACAGCATACCTAAGGGATCGGTACTGGAACCAATACCCATTAACATACCTTTTAATGACTTGCACAGTGAGGCAAAGCACACTTCAGCAAGCTGGTAAATGATAGCAAAATGGGGAGGGTGGGAGCTAAGGGACAGTCATCAAAATTCCATAGATAGATAATAGATAAATCTATTGAGATAAATCAATTCTAATAGCCTAGAAGAAATGTACAAACATATTCTGAAGTTCAACAAAAGCACATGCATAGTGCTCTAATGGGTGCAAAATTGCCCCATGCCTATATGGCTAACTGGCTAGAAAGCAGCTTTCAAGAAAATTACTTGGGAGTGCTAGTCAACAAACAATTGAATGCAGTAAATCAGCAGTGTACCCTGGTGGCAAGGAAGGCCAACTGTATCCTGAGCTGCATTAGCAAAAGCAGAGCCATAACATTAGGTAATCATTATTTCCCACTCTGATCAGTACTGGAGGGAACAAAAAGGAGAGCTAGTCTTATCGACGAGGTGCACAGTGATAGGAGGAGATGCAGTGAACCCAATCTGCAGCAGATTACATTTTATGACACTGTATTTAACCTCAGTTTCACAAAAGAAATTTCCCTTGAGAGACTCCAAAACAATTGCTCAGTACTTTGCCCAAAAAAAATTAGTTACTTATACAAATCTAAACAGAGATAAGATCACAACTCAACTTCATAATTTCAAAAATGTAAAAGCTACTAATTAACTACTGTTAAACAATGATTTCAGTACTGGCAACATTCTGAAGCGATATCAAAACAATACAGAAAACAACTAGAACCAGCATTCATTTCACTCATTCAGATAATCAACAGCAAGTAAAAATGAAAACTAAATAAAACTAGTTCTGAGTTCTTCGAGAGCAAGTCAGAGCATGTAAATGGAGACACACAGAAATAGTAGCATTTTGTAGTTTTGGAGTTTTCATTTTTTTAACTTCATCTTTCAACAAAACAAGAAAGAACAAACAAAAGTGACCTTTCAGAGGGAGAAAAGATGTGGTTGGTCTTTAAGAAAAGATTTTATTCCTCCTGTATAATAACCTACTGGGAAAAATGTGTGCTTTTAGCAAAATGTCACTGTGCTGTCGCTGTTGTTCTAGCACCGTGATGAATAACAGGCAACTCTGTGAGATTGCTGTGGTTCACCCTGCACTAGGGTCACTGACCACTTATCACTGCAGGGATCATTGCAAATAATGATGGTGGAGAATGTTGAGGTAGCTGAATAAATATTTGCCATTTCTTGAATAGGAAAAATAAACATCTATAAAAAATAGCATGCCTCTGAATTAGGAGAACAATTTAATATCTATTTTTTATTTAAAAACCATCAGTATGAATTGAAATATTCATAAGACATGAGGTTGAATGTAGCTGAAATTTAAAACAAATATATTCTTACTTGTAAATAGTCTACAGTAAAAATAAATACATTAGCCTGCAATGTTTTCCTTTATATCTGCTTGTATTTGCTTCATTCAAAGCAGTTATATACGCACTAGATAATTAAACGCTTGGGGAAAAATCTAATTTTGTTTCATAAAAAATGCAAATAAAAAATACTAATTGGGAACTCACAACTAAACCATAGAAGCAATTCATATATTTGTTAAATTTTTGCAAATAACTACTTTTGTTTCACTCATCCCTTACAACCATCACTGCTGATAGTAACATTCCTCAAAAATATTCAATATAACAATAAATTAATATCATTTACAATGACAGATAATATTCAGCATGTCATATGGAGTAATGAAAATGTATTTGAAATTTTTTCAGATGTTTGCAGCTGGTAAGACATTACAGAAGGATAAATTCAAAATAGCACAATTTTTTACAGTCATTTCTCTGGAATTTTAGTGAAACTTGATTGGTTTACTTTCTTGTGTGTGGGCCACAGAAAATTCATAATACAGAAAGCAAAATGTAGTTTTAACTCCTGAGTTATCCACTCAGTTTTAACCTGATTCAACGCTCAGCAAAACTCAGAAAGGGTCCTTTCAGCAGTAGAAAATTTGTTTTATAATCAAAACAATGCTGTTTTTACTTTTCACATCTTTTTTCTTTGCTCACTCAAGGAAATATATCAGCACCAAGTAAGAAAATTTTTATTTGAAGGAAAATAATTTAAGAAGTAGATATCATACTTCTGTATAAGTTTGGAACAGATTCAAAATAAGTCTAGCAGAATGAAAAGAGAAGAATTTGAAGTTACCAGGCAAAACGTAAATGTAAAATCCAGCTCATGCTTTCCCCCCAAAACCCTTAATTATTTTCTCCTATATTTATTTAAAAATAAATTAATATACATACTTTGATATTAAATATTATCATTTTCTATGTTAAATAATCATTATCAAGTTTTTTCAGAAGCACATTATAAAGTCATATGCACCAATCTTCCCCAAACTCAGATTTAAGTGTTTGCTCATTCTTCCACTTCAGAAGCAGAGAAATCCTACTTGTCTCTGGACCAGTAAGAACTAACCATCAAAACTTGACAAAGTCTCAATAAGTGAAAAAATATTTTCCACTGTAGAGATGGTTAATGAATTTTGCTAGTAGAAGTTTAGCAAAGACAAAATCTCTTTCTTTCCGAACTGCTTGTAAATAGTTCTACTCTATTGACAGTATGTTGCAAGCATAAATATTATATTCCTCATGGTCTCATTCAGGAAGGATCTCAGATTAAAACTGTGTACATTCTTGGATTTGATTACATGAATGAAAGTTACCTATGAAAAGTATATTTTCACCCTTTGCAATGAATCAGTTTCAATAACTACTCTTCAATAATTCTGAAGGTCATGATCATTTAAAAGATAGTCTTATAAGTAATGACAATTCTTCACATTCACCAAACAGCTGAAGTGAGGATGACTGGAAAAGGTAACATCACTAAAACTAGATTTCAGCTAAATGCATCTTTGCTTTGCATGGTGACAAAATATGTGCTTTGAATCCTAATCTTCTCAAACAATTGCAGCAAGCCAAATCCAGGCAAACCTCCAAAATGGTAAAAGCGTACCCGCTTTCATTCAAATGTGGAGCAGATGGTGTGATTTAATTTTATGTCTGTGTGACTAGGATGAGTAGGCGATGATGAAGGGATTCCCCACAAGTCCTGTAAATCAGTGGCTGAAGTGCTCACAGACCTTTAATCCACAGCCTTTTCCAAAAGAGCATTTCATTAGTTCCATGTTCCTCTGTAAAATTTTTTCTACATCGCTTCAATATTTTCAAGGCACCTGCTAAGGTGCAGAGCAAACATCAATAGTGTTACTAAAAGGCTAGAGCTATAAGACAGTTTTCTAAATTACTCTTGTCCGGAAAGAGTAACTGAGGTGTTATTCAAGTGGTCTGCAAATTACCTGACAGAGCCTTAGGAGGGGAAATCAGAATGAAGCATGAGGAATGGCAATAAGAAAATGGATTCTCTGATAATTTTTCTTCTCATCAGTATGGTGTGAGACAAGTCCTTCGGTCACATGAATATCATAAGAACAGATATACTGAAAGAAAGTAGGAATTGGAATTGATTGGATTTATTATCTACTACTTATCATGTCACATGTTGAAGGCAAATATTGGTAAGAAATAACAGATATATATATGTCCTAGTTTTGGATGGTACAGGATTAACTTTTCTATTTGAAGTTGATATGTTCCTACTTTGTTGTAGATCAGTACTTGCACAGAGCCAAAGAATTCCCAGTTCTCATGGGGCTTTGTCAGTGAGGAGCTGCGGGTGCATAAGAAACTGGGAAGGAATACAGCCAAGACAGCTGAACAGCTGAACCAGAATGCAAAACGGATATCCCACAGAATACGATGTCATGCTTCACAATAAAAGTTGGGCAAAGAAGGAGGAGGAGGTATATTTGGAGTGAAGGCATTTGTCTTTCCATTACCTCGATGAGCCCTGCTTTCCAGGAAATAGCTAACCATTTGCCTGCTGATGAAAAATAACAAGCATATCTCTTGTTTTGATTTGCTTGCGTGTGCAGTTTTTGCTTTAACTAGTAAACTGTTTTCATCTCATCCCACAAGTTCTTGTACTTCTATCTTTCAAATTCTTTCCCCCATCCTACCTGGGGAGGGGGAGTGAATAGTTGTGTGGTGTTGAGCTGCCAGGGTTGCACTATAACAACAGAAAAATCCTAATCAGACTGAATAAGGCTGAATATACATGGCTACTGGCATGGAATGGCTCTCGCTAGCAAACTCCCACCACCCAGCTTCTTATTTAGCAAGATAGGGTAAGAAAATAGGAAAAATGAGAAAGAGAAAGAACTGTTTCAAGATAAGCTCAGGATTTACTAATTACCTCCACAGATCAAATAGGCTCAACTTGAAGAAATTAATTTACTACCAGTTAAAATAAATAATCACTAATCTGAGTAAAGGAAAAAAAACAAAAGATACATTTTGCAGGGCATAATCTACTATTTATTACCATACAAGGTAGAACCTGATTCCACAGAAGCGTGGTTAACTTGCCTTTAGAGTAGCAAAACAAAAGCATGAGAGGGAGCAGGACTAGATTAAGTTGCTCCAAAGATTACTCATTTCTGCAAGTGATATTAGCTACACTACGTATTTAACACTGAAAAGCACATGCTGCAAACTGCACATGAACACTACAGACTTCAGAATAGTCACAGACACTCATACTGCCTATAAGAATGGTATGTCATTAGCACAGAAGCTAATGTACTATTTTTCTAGAGTAAATCAACCTGAAATGGGTTCCATGCAACAACTAAGTGCGAACAGAAAAAAAAATATATTTCTTTGAAATTCAAACCCCAATAAACACATTGTATTAAAGGAAGAACAGACCATGCAGCATTTGATCATCTTCAATGGCCTAAGAATATCCCAAAATGCAAAGCAAATGACTGATTTTTATGGACCAAATAATAAGCAGACCTGTAAAACTGCAATTCCTAGACTGCACATGAAAGAATCAGAACACTTTTCAAATGCAATTTTATACCCTTCTCTGAAAATCTGTCTTTAAAAGAGCAGAACGGCTACTATCTTCCCCTCTCCTTCTTCCCTCTTTTTTTTTTTTTTTTTTTCTTCCTATTTCACAGATGTAGGATACAATCAAAGGTCTGCTTCTGATTTGATAAAAAATATTTCCTGCATCAATTACTTTTTCAAATAAGTCTGGAAAGATCCTTTTTGACTTCAGCTCTCCATAGCAATGACTTTTCACCACATGGAACTTGAAAAGGCTCAGAACTCTGGCAGGAATATTTAAGAAAGTCACAGAACCAAGGTGAAGAAAGATGTTTCCCTTTAGTGAAAAGCAATTAAAACATAAAATTACAGGTGTTTTTTTTTTGTTTGTTTGTTTGTTTGTTTGTGTTTTTTTGTTTTGTTTTGGTAATTTGAGAAACATGGATATTGAAATCCCACCTACGAAGAACAAATGAAATGTTTAGAAGTTAGACTGTCTTGAGGAAGATTCTACTTCTGCATAGAAGCTATCTCCTTCCAGATAAGCTACCAAAGCTGGGAAAAACAATAAAAAATACAGAAGATTGAAATTTAGACAACACAGTGAATAAATCCAAACTACTGAAGTTTGAAAAGGAAAAGAACATTTGTAATGACATCTCAATGTATGAAAAGTGTTTGTAGGTGTACTTTCTTGTTCCTCTGCAATCTCACTGTAGGCTAATAAACATTTTTCTTTAGTGGCTTATCTTCTCATCAGGTCAGCCAACTGATCCAGTTTCCTTTACATCCATGAGACCATTTCAGCTAATGGAGAAGAATGGTGGAATGAATCCACACTTTTCATTTTGTCTGCATACCAGTTAGCTAGGATTAAGTCTAATGTGAACTGTCCCAGCTTTTTATTTTTATTTAACATTTATGTATTCCTGTCCTATTTTAACTTTATGTGTTATCTTTAAACTTTCAACATGTGTTTATAATGATGCCACTCTGAAAAGTACCAGAAGCCCTGTATTAGGAAAACTTTTAAAAGCTGATCACACCTCCATTGGGAGACTTGCATAAAGTAAACTTAAAACGTTCACATGGCAGTTCAAATAAAGCTACCTTCATTCTGTAGAGCTCAAAGATAGCCATGGTGGGCATCTTTCTTTTTCCTTTTCCTTGTATAGATACAGTTAAATAATTATCGCAAAGAGGTTAAAAAATAATAATTTAAAAAAGAAGAATGTTCCTCGTTTGTTATTGTTTTTCTTTGGGAAGACAGGTAAAACTGTAATAAAGTTAATCAAAACAGTACTACGGCAGTAACATAGTTCTCTATTTGCTGGACACCTCTCTGTCATGTCATGTGTGAACATCAGGTTCAACTCATAATAAAACTGAGTCTCTTGCCATATTGACTATAAATTTTCCATGCCCAGTTTCTCATCCATTATTTTCAAAATATGCAGTGTCAAAATACTGAGAACATACAATTGTGTCTTTTAGAAAATCTCAGAAGAGAAATCATGAGGATATTAAATAAGAAAATGAAACAGTCTTAAAACTTACACTCAGAGTACTGTAAACTTCTTCCTAAATAAAATTCCTCAAGTAACAAAATAGTTTCCTCTTGCTTACAGTACAAAATCTTCATTCTACAATACAATCTCTAATAATACTGTTGGATCACATCAATAAATCACAACGAAATTTAGAGAGAACTTCTTTTACCAGAGCTAAGAACTTGTGAGCACCCTTTGCTAGAAGTATACTTCCTTCATGGACCATCTTTAAAGACAGTCTGTGGCCTGAGATACATTTCTAAAATAAAAATATTTCTACAGTAATAAAGGATGAATAATTTTTAAGATATAATCCAAATAGAAGTTGTTTAATAAAAATATTTTGTCAAACAGGCTCTAGGACACAAGGTAGATAATTTATAATTTGGTTCCATTCAAAAGTGACATCACCATTAATTACAACATTTATTTTTAGAGTCCTCTTTCTAAAGAAATATCAATGCAAAATCTTAATCTTCATCTTAAAAAAAAAAAAATAGAATTAGGAAGATGGTCCAGATAGTACCAAAAACATCCTCAAACTCTCAATGTTATTGAATAAGAAAGTTAAAAGGGAGACAAGTTAAGATTTTTTCTGAAAGAAAAGGCTATAGTTATAGCTCTTGATCTTTTCACCTAAGGCCCTGAAGTGGAAATTGGGAAGGAGCTGGGACTTCCCCACGAAGAATATTCCATTATTTCTTTGGGAAAGCCTTTCCATTGCTCAACTTTTCTGACAATCAATGAATTTCTGTCTTATCCAGGAGGAATTTTCAATGAAGAAAATTACTCAATTATTTAAGATAACATGACAATAATAAAACATGTGAATGATTAGCTACTCTGTTTAGAATGATTATCATGTGTGTCATTGCTTACTATTATAAAATTAATATTGTACAATACACTGCACAGTTGCCCAGATTATGATTGTGATTTCCCTTGAAGCACTAAGGATTCAACAAGGTTTCAAACAGATTCACTGATGAGATTACTGTTTGGCGTAAATGTCAGGATTTGACTAAAGAACAAAGAAGGAATGAAAATAACAATAACCTGAAGAAAATAGAATGATCATGGAGCACAGAGAACAAAGAAAAAAACACTTGTTAGAGTACATAAAAAATGCAGTGTCTCCTTTCAGAAATGATAGAAGGAATAATTTGTAGCCTAATAGTCTATTCACTTTTGAGCTCTCAGCTGAAGCTTCACAAGTCTAATTCACAAGACTATTCACCTAAATTTACATCACTGAACATCCAGACACGCAAAATACTTAAGTATATGTAATACATACACATAGAGACCAGATAGAATATTTACCTATTAGAATTATTCTATGAAGATTTTGTTTAAAAAACTTGAAAAACCCACTCTTTTCTACTACAGTGCATTTTATTGATAGTCCCAAAAACTCTCGTAGAAGTTTTTTCTATTATTTTATAATTGTTATCACTACCCCAATTAGCTAGTTGACACGCAAAGTTGAAATGTTTCCCAAGCTCACGCATTAATTAAAATTAGAGCCTAAGACATCTGCAATCTCAGTTCAGCAAACATAGCTTTTTTTTTTCCTCCAAAAACAAAAGGCAGAATTAAGCATAACTAAATTTTTACATTTATGTAATCCTCAGGGTGCCAATGGCCACGATTACATACATTTTCATCTAGGAGTGAAATTTTACAACCTGTAAAAATACTTGAAATTAGAAACAGAAGTGCAGTGCAGGCAGAAGTAGTCTAAGGGTGTAGATAGACTACAGCTAACCTCTAGAACTACAGCTATACTCCACGCATTGCTATGGGTTTTCAACACCAGCTCCTACTCCGTTTTTTGACTAAACAAGTAATTCACCGCTTCGAAAGCTTATTGCAGAAATAAATTCTTAGATCATAGCATTACAAGAACACATCCAAAGAAGAAAACCATGCAAGCTATTTACAGCAATATCCAGGTAGTGCATGACAGTAACACAAGGTCTGTTAATCAAAGACTGTGGAACCTGTCAACTTTTTTTTTTTTTTAAAGTTCAAATTGCAGCAAATGAAGAAATTGAAGTTGCAATCCAAACAGAGTACTAGAACATCCCACGATTTCTCAGGTACCCTACGAGAAATTGTTTGCTCAATATTCTGCAACACGTCATTTATCTGCATATCATTTTTCTGCTAACACTGTAACCATTTTTTTTTTCCTAGCAGCATATACATTAAGTGCTGCTCCAAAAGTAATGCTGCCTATTTGATTACATTGGCCCATCACATCAAATGCAGACATTGGCAGCATGTGAAAGTTAAACCTTCTTACAAATATTCCGCTGTATTTTGTCACTGTGTGACAGATGGAAGCAGAGGAGCAGTCTGACAAAAAGGCATCTGACATGGAAGTGCTTATGAAGCAAAGGTGTGTGAATTAATTCCTCCATGAAGAAAAAATGACATACATTGACATCCATCAATGCTTTCTGAATGCTTTTGGAGACCAAATGGTGGACAAGAACACACTGAGGTGGTGAATAGTGCATTTCATCAGTGGTGATAGCAACGTGAAAGGCAAGCCTTTCGGGACAGCCATGCAGATTGTTATGAGCATGGCATGCAGGCTCTTGTTTATCACTGGTAAAAATACATAGCTAACATTTTTTAGTACATTGAAAAATACCGTTTTATGGCTGAGAATTTGCTCTATCAGAAGTTTCATTGTGCTCTTTGTATCTGTTGTAGTTTTCACAGAATTAAATAGGAGGCATGACTTTTGGAGCAACCTGCGTGTATGTACTTACGTATATAATATTAGCAACGTTGACTCTAGTGTTCCATAAGGCTTACACATAGTTTATTAAAAAACGTAACTGTTCTTTCTGTTACAAAGCTCTCTCTAAATTCCCCCCTGAAGGTACTAAGCAGACACACACTTTGAGGTTTGCATTATTAACAACAGCCTCTAAGATGGTTTGCAGAAACAATACTGAATGTTGTCTGTATCTCAAATAGTTTGTCTATTTAAAAACAACAACATTTTTTTAGCTCTTATTTTTAGAGCATTCTAGCTCATTTGCCAAGACAGCTGTGTACAGATTTACAGCAACATCTTGAAGCATTGATAGTAGTGATAGGAAACACCAACTTTTAGATTTCCTGTGACTATTTCAATGTGATATTGCACATGTAAATTTGTGACACATTTATTTTGTATATATGTATAAACGCTGCATATAGATATATATGAAGTACAGTGATATGTACATGTTTCAAATAAATACATTACAGCTGTGTTATGCAGCATCTATTTGTTTTCAAGGAAATGTTATTGTAGGTGAGGATTTGGGCAATGTTTTGAATTATTACTAGAAGCCAAAGGCAAAGAGAGATTTGATTGATTCGTAGTTTTATCACCAATATTTAAAATACGGTAATACTTTGCTTTAGGTGGAAGTATTTTATTCCAATTGATTCATCTACGTAGTCTGTAAGCTGATAGAGGAAATTACTATAAATGGAGCTAAGAACTCATCTTTAACTACATACATAGACCTATCATTTGCATACGACTGCTATCTTCAAATCCTTTCATACTGTGGAGTAACAGCATAATGCATATGCCCTGCCATTGCACAACTACCTTTCAGCAACAGTAATAATTTCTTCCACACAAGTCAAAGCAACTTACTTTTACTCACTTTGATTCAATGTAGCTGCTGGAAACAAGATCATGTAAGCCTTTGGTTGGCATTTCATAGACTGGCACTGCCTAGCACTCAGCTAAGAGGCAAAGACTCTCATAACCTTCTGTAAACATGTAAGTTTAAAAACCCAACTCATTTTTTACTCAGCTTAACTGTTTTTCAACTTTTTAATATTCATTTTCTAAATATTAGAAGATTTACTATACATGATAATAGTGAAAAAATAAAGAATACTACAGCTGTAAGACAGCATATTGTTATTCATACCATCAGAACTGAGAATATTTCTCTGAAGTTTTTAACCATTCCTGAGGTGATCAACTTTATGCACATTCTTATCCATCTCTAACAGACATTTTTCTTCAACTTGAGTAAACTGCTCTGTAGAGAATCTCATTAACAGGAAGAATGCCTGTCCTTTACATAAAAGTGGTTTCATTTTAATGGTTACAACTGTATTAGATTTTATACTCAAATATATTTAGCCTTTATGTAATTACAAACCTTTATGAAAGTTGTGCTCAGAACATTCATAATGAACTACATTCACTAATGGAGGAGAATTCCACTTAAGTCTCTTTTACTGTACATTGAAAGGGATGTATTTCAGTGGCAGAACAAAGGGATAAGGCCTACCCAAAGAATGGTTAAAAAAAAAAAAAAAAAAAAAAAAAAAAAAAAAGCAATCATTATAAATTCCTCCCCTCCACTCCAAGTTTAGTTAACAAACTCTCCATTGTTATAGCAATACAGAACACCAAAGATGTCAGAATCTTTCCTGCTGTCTTCTTGCGACACACTGTATGTGTCTTTCAATCACTCCCATAGCAGCTCTCTGTTCTTTACAGATTGTCTTTATGTACATACAGGTGAAATCAATGTCCAACATTCCTTACAGAAATAAAAGTTTGTTATGTGAGAGTTCCAAGCTGTACAGGAGTGGTTCCTATCAACTTCCAATGGTGTCTTCCTTGCCTACACTCTGGATAACTAATGAAATACATCTAGACATGATTACATAATTAAGAACAAGACTTTAAACAGCAGAATTAAAGAAATATGTGGAATATTAATCACTTTACTGAATGAAGTATAAAAAAAAATCATCATTACTATACAAATACAGGCTTGTTGAAAAATGGATTGAGAACAGTCCTGAGAAGGACTTGGGAGATAGTGGTTGATGAGAAACTAGCATTAGCCAGCAACGTTTGCTTGCATTTCAGAAAGCAAGCTGTATCCTGGCCTGCATCTAAAAAATTGTGAGTAGCAAGGAGAGGGAGGTGATTCTTCCCCTTTACTCTGCTCTCATGAGGCCCTTCTCTCATGGATTATTGTATTCATCTCTAGGATCCCCAACAAATGAGGGACACAGACCTCCAGCAAGTCCAGAAGAGTACCACAAGGAGAATCAGAGCCTATGGAGACAGGCTAAGGGAGATGGGGTTATAATGGCTTTTCAGTAGCTAAACTGGATCTAAAAGAAAGTTACCGAAGAACTGTTTTTCGTGGAGTGTAGTGATAGGACAAGAGGTAATGGCATTAAACTAAAAGAGACTAAACGTATTAGACATTGGGAAGAAATTCTTTAGTTAGACGGTGGTGAGGCACAGGAACAGATTGTCCAGAAAAGTTTTGGATGCCCCATCCCTGGATGTGTTCAAGGCCAAGTTGGATGGGGCTTCACACAATGTGGTCTAGTGGAAGATGTCCCTGCCCACAGCATGGAGGTTGGAAATAGGTGATCTTAAAGGTCTCTTCCAATACAAAACATTGTTTGACTCTATTATACTTTGTATGCTACCTGAGCTGTGAAAACAGACAGGAAACAGCCTCTCAGACAACAGAAAACACAAGTTAGCTTAATTAAACCTAGTTCAGACCTCTTTTCTAACACATTTTAATATCAAATACTTTATTGCAGGATAGAAAAATACACTGCAATGTACAGCTGACTCTTATTTGTGAGCAGAAATTTCAATTGTGTTCTTTTTCCTCACAAGCCGTGACATAACCACTTCTACAGTTCACACATAAACCTCATTAAAAATTTCTGAAAGAACAGTATCTGCTTCGTATCTTACAGAAAGTTAACATTATAAAAACATTCTTAGTTTATTTATGCTCAAGATGTTTATCTGCTGAATTTCACTTTCATTTATTTGTTCAAAACTGTTACTACAAGTAGACTTCCTCTTCAATAATATCTTTCATAGAGAAAAAAGGAGAAGCATTTGCCATCTGCCACTAAATTCTAATCCCTGTACAGTAATCTTCTACACATAGCCTAAAGTATGCCTTGAAAAAGGGGCAGCTCTACATGAAAAAGATCAACATTTCTCCATCCTACCAAGTTCTGTCACTGGTTAACATTCTACTAAGTGAATACGAGGTCGTTTACATTATTAGTTTTTTTTTATGTAAATTCATTAACAAGCAGCCCTATTGGCTGTTACCAGAAGAATAACTGAGAAAATAGCTGAAAATATTGAGTTTAGTGTATTTATTATGATCACATTAATATACCCCTATATTTTGCATGCTCTCAGGCAAAATGAGACTTATTACATGCCATTAAATTTGAGGAACCATAGCAACATTTTAAGAGGAATCTTATAAAAATGAAATTCGGTGTTGTAGGTTCTTCTGAAGTTATTTGACATTTCAGTGTCACATTTAATACTCTCGATCAATAATGTAATATACTGTACAGTAGATTTCAGTGAGTGGAAAGACATTTTTGTATGCATGAGTTATCTACTGAAGTTATCATAATAACAAACTCTTCTGTTAACCTGTCTTTGGATTTATGCTTTTTCCCTCTGCTTTTGATCAAATCTATGATAATTTTCCTAAGATAAAATAGAAAGAGATGCTGGGGGGGGAAAAAAAAAAAAAAAAAAAAAAAAATCACTCATCTGAATACAAATGGGCTGTTTTTTTCTCTAACTCCCAGGGCTTATCTTTTTATTACTATCTTAGAAAACAGGACAGTCTGGTTAGAGCCAGGGGCTAAATCAGAAATGACTTGACAATCCACTGATAACATGACATTTTTAGAATATACACTCTGCTCCAAGCTCTAGCAGCTATGACTGAATCATAAACTGTACAAGTCAGTCAGCCTAGGATTTGTTTTCTACATAAAGACTTAACAGTAACTCAAGGGTATTTTATTGCCCGAAACAAACTTTCATCTAGAACATTTATGACATACTACCATCACAGGTCAGAAAAGAAAGATTAAACGAAATATAAGTTTTGTTAACTAGATTTTCTTTGCTTATTTGTTTTCAATTGTATGAGTATCTGTAATTCAGTCTTAACAGTCAGGCTTCTATAAGTCATGGTATCTTTTTAGGTTCTCTGAAAAAAAAAATGTGAAGAGCAAGATCAATTTGTAAAATATAAGAAAAAACTGGGGACACATATGTACATATACACATGTATTAATGAGTTTCAGAGCACTTCATTCAGCCTTCCATCTTTGTTGATTGGAACAGAAGACTGTACTGATGCAGTTCCCACAGTCAATCTTTTCCTGTGTAGGAATGTTTATGATTTAGGATCTCAGATGTATTCTAACTGCTTTATACTCCAGCCTATATGTAAACATACTTTCATGTAGTCATGTATATCTGGCAAACAGGAACATTTTTTTCCTTTGGAAGAGGTCTCAGAAGGGTCTCACACTTGTAACATCAGACCAAAATCTAAAGAAACATACAGACTAGTCACCAGATATAGTTGATTGCTTCAGGTCAACAGAAATTTCAAGAGAAGTGCTTTTCACATATATCACTAGTGTTATATCTTCCCTTGAATTTCAATTTTTCCTCTTATGTAAGGGACAGAAGTATGAAAAGGATTTAAAATGGGATTTCACGGTAGATAAAATTAAGGTATAGGAAGGTATGTGGTATCTCATAACTTTCAACATTGGTGGACAATTTGATGAAGGTTTTCTTTTTGTTTTGTTTTAAAGAAAAAATTCTAATTACTCTCTTAATTTTTCCAGGGGTCTCGGGAGAGAACATTACTAATGACATGAGTATTTGCATTTGGCAATATTACTAACTACATCAATATACGCATTCAGCAAAGCATATCATGTTTATGAAGCTCTTCTGAAGAACCATTTTTAGAGATATTTTAACAAACAGCTTGACTAAGGAAACATACTTCCATTCACGCTTCACACCTCCATTTTTGCTAAAAGTATTGCTTTCAAAATGTACAGATAAAATTGATAAACTGAATATAGATACACTTATTGTTGTTATCGCTAGATATAGATTGTGCTGTGCTGCCAATTAGAATCATAAAATTAGAATTAATATAGTTTGTTAAAGAAGTAAAAAGATTGTTTCTTCCTGATCTTCCAGTAGTAATACTACTCTGATATTATTCTGTTTCTGAGAACAGAAAATTGATTTACCACTCCATCTACTTTCTCCATACAGCTCTTTTCCATTTCTCATGCACATAAAAAAAAGTCACGTACTACATTTGTCTGATTTGATTTCTTTTCCCCCCTCTTTTCAGCATTGAACTATATAGTTAATGCCAACTTCTTCCTTCTACTATACAGAAAGTCATCACGCACTCCCCAAACTATACTTCTCAAAAGACATAAATACTAAGCTACGAATCAAGAAAGCTATTAAACGCACCTATCCTAGTAGCAATATCTTCAGCAAAGGGGTAAATTAAATGTGATAAACTAATCATCAGCTAAACAAAAGCATTGGTGTACTGGTGCATCAATTTGAGTTTCAAGTGTCCATAGCAGTTTTCAAGTGTGCTCAAGTATCACCTTAAAGACAGATTTTAATTATGTATTAATAACAATTCAAATGGCTCATATCATTAAATGGTGAGATATTACTATTTCTTTAATTATTCGTGTGTTAAGCTTGATTGTTGGCTGAACTGTAGTAAACCAGGAGGAAATAATTTTACACATTCAAAAATATTAAGCATATTTTATGTGTTTGTGTTGACATCCATATTTACCGACTTGAAACAAAATCTGATCCAACATTATTTCATAAAAAATGATGCTGCTAGTACCTTGTGTTAGTCAGAATAAGAAAAATGAAGCTGAACTGTGTATCCTGAGAAGTCAAGATGTATAGATTCAGAAAGAAGAAAGTGACAAATTCTGAATCAGGATAAAAATGAGACAAGAGACAAAGAAGTAGGCTGACATAAGCAATCTCTGCATACTGGAGTTACGCTTGTTTATGTCCGTATCAATACATATGCAGGCACAACTATTGTGAAAATCCCATATCAAAAACATCCTTCCCCTCCCAATTAAATCAGTGTTACTCCTCTGAAGTTAGTTTTTCACAAGTTTCTTCTCTCTATTCAGGGCCTGTCAGACACAGCCATATATTATCTTCCAATATCTTCCTTCAAATTAGAAAAGGTATCTCTGTGAGATTTTTAACAGAATGCATTGCCAATTCATCTCTTGAGTTCTTACTTTCCTAACTATGATAAAGAAATCACTAGGATAAGCATTTAAATGTTAACACTACAGATTTGAGAAAGGAGATTGACTCCAATATTTAAAATGGCAGAAACACTAAAATAAACTTTCCACTCCCCTGAAAGAAATGATTTTCTAACCTAGGCAGCAAGTGGTCTGGAAACTGTTTTCACAAGGCTGAGACCTTTACTACCTGCCTACTTTCACCAAGAGTATTAAAGTAAGTGAAAAATATGAGAAAGCCCCCCCTTTTGGACAGCATATACATTCCAAGTTTTTGAACAAATAAGTCAGACATAATTCTCACAAGGCCTCCACTCTGATACATAAGGTTTCTTAACTGACACTTTTAATCTTAACTCTAATTTTAAAATTAGAATGCAATCATCACATATATAAGATTGCATTACTGAAATCTACGAGCTAATATTCTTATCCCAGTTAAAATGAGACAAACAGATTGCTTTTAATGCTCAGTGGCATTCTTTTTATGGACTCTTATGCCTTCATAAACCACTTAGATATAAATAATCCATGCACAGAGCAATGAGACCTTTTCCTTGTTTTATAGGTTATAGTTTTCAGGCCTCTGTAAGCAACAAAATATTCTAAATCCTGTAGTGCAACAAAACACATTTAACAAAGAGTTGTTGAATAATTTTTAAATTATTTAATCACTTCTCATTTGTCATATAATTACAGACCTGACTAAGCAACAGAGTCAGTGACTCCGAACTAAGAAAACACTGCTACCTAAACTCATTATAGTAAAGAAAGAGTTAAAACGAAGACTACAAAGTGAAATGTAACAGCAGGATAGGATATCGAAGGAAATATATGAAGTTATAACTTCCATACAACTGAAAATTCAGAACTAAACAAAAACTTATTGCCACACTCTTTATGGTAGAGAAGAAAAAGCTACCCTGCTACTTTTAAAACTATGATTCCATACAATTAAAGCATCATGTGATTTACAAGGGGTAGCTGGGTAACTGAAATCAGAGAAAATCCTACTGCTTCAGCGGCCACTGCATCAAAATTTATGTGTTTCTTCTACTTTGTGCAGAGAAGGAGAAAAACAGAATGAAACTGAGCTAGAGCAGAAAGGTGTCTACCAGAAGGAGAGGGTATTTCGCTGAGGTATATTTAGCTTAGTCTGTATTGTTTTGGGGTTTGCTTTTTTTGTTTGTTTGGTTGGTTTTTACATAAGTGTTATTTATAATCTTTATACTTTAAAAATATAGTCAGGTTACACAGAATGGTGCAGCATCAGTAAAGACATTCTGGGAGAATTAGCAGCAGTAACTGAATTATTTGCTCTCCTCTGTGTAAAAAAGATTCAATATTGCCAAGGGACTTACATTCAAGGACAGAAACAGAGCGAGAAAATTTTTCTTAATATTCCAAAATAAATTCAGACTTTAAGAGACTGAAAGAATGTTAATCTGTTTTATGCATACACAGTTTCTTTTAAGACAAATTCATTATGCAGCAGAAGCATTAAGCGTAAAAATACAGGCTTTCAAATGTGAGTGCTAAGTGTAGTACAGGGAAATGAAACCAATAGAACTGATAGAAGGAGATTGAAAGAGGCTAATTAGAAAATGTCTGGGAGAACATAATCATTTGACAAAAAAACGTAAGATAAAGCAATGTGAGCTTTAGCAGATTATTAATTGTCTGAGATTTATTATCTATTCACCTTTGAGATCAGTTTTCCCCCCCTCCAATTTTATCTCAACTACAAAAGTGCAAAACAGCAAATGTAAAAACTAGCTATAATGAGGTCACAAGCTAACTGTGTTCTTATTTCAGAGTAACATCCTCAGGAATGTGATACTATACAATAAACATTAGTTCAACCAACTAAGATTCTAAACTGGAAAATTACGACCTGATTCTACCCTTCCTTAGTTTTTCATAAAAGATTATCTTAATTGTATTTTCTGTAGACCCCAATTCTACTAACGGTTTTAGTGCTCTGAGAGACATCTCTTTCAGTCATCCTAAGTACATTCAATAATGCAAGGACTTTCTTCCCCAAAGAAAGCTGGCACAGGTAGTGTTTCACTATAGCAGTCACTAAGTCTTGAGGTTAAGACTCAGATTGTACACAAGACCCTGAAATCAGGCCCATGAGAAATATGATTGAGATTACTGGTTTTCAATTAAATTAATGTGATAGTAATACCATTAAAAAATGGAGAGCAATTTCATGCAAAAATGTACGTAAATCATTTTCTACATACAAAGTAATGAGATACGGCTTTAAGATGGCTTCTGCACCCCCCACAGCAATGTTATGATCATTAGTCATCTTTATTACAACCAGGAAAGTGGAAAACTTGATGCAGTTAGAATAAAGGCAGTCAGAACCAGATGTAAGTTATAGAACTATTGTGTAAATTTACAGTAAGCCTACCACCTCTACAAGCTGTCTTCACATTTACCTGAGAACTCCACACATAAAAAGACCATATGATCAAACTTCACTTTTCAAAAATACCTCAAGAGAAATATGCTATCTGTAATAATAGTTTCTTGATTTGTATGATACATGACTAAGCTTTTTCAAGCAGTATAAAAATAACAATAGCATGAGAAGGAATGGCACTAAGCTGCAGAAGGGGACATTCAGACTGGACATTAAGAAAAAATTATTTACTGTGGGGGTGGATCAACTCAGAACAGCCTTTCCAGAGAGGTGGTAGATGCTTAATTTCAAGAAATGCTTGAAACACTTAAGGACTTAATGGAATAACTGAGTGAAACAGTGTTATAAAATCTCTGTCATTTAAGCCTTTTCACAAAGTCACTAAAAAAAAATGAGGGGATTCAGAATGTGATCAGATTCAGAGTACGATCAACAAATGCTTTTCTTTAGCACTTCTTCAGTACACTTCTTTTATAACATAGAGAACGTCCTGTGAAATAGCTGGTTTATAAAACATTTCCAGAAAAATATTAAGACATAAACGCCTACAAAAAGATCTCTCTTTCACTCTTGCTGAACATTAATCATAATACTTACAATTCTGTCTTCTGAGCATACTTCCTTCCTTCTTCAGACTCTTCCTCAGGTGCATCCATTTATGAAAGAATTCTGCAAGAAAGTTACTTTTATTGTCACAGGTTATTTAAGGATTATGGACAGTAGAAGTAAGGCTGACTCTATCCTCCATTATCTCATTTCTACACTGATTCATCACTACATTACCTCACTTCCAAATTGTGATAATTCTACTCAATTCAAAGCAGTTATCCTCTCAAAAATCTACAATAGCACATCATTCATTCAGACCCACACGTTGCTATGTTAAACTTGAAAACCAAGGTCAAATAGTGACACTAGAACCATTGCTATTTTATTGGAGGCAAAGTCTACAATAATTACAAAGAAGTTCTACAGGAAAAAAAAAAAAAAAAAAAAAAGAAAGGAAAGAATGGTTAAGCACAGCAAAAAGCTTAAATAGCTATCTATTATTCCAGCAGTAATCTCAAAAATAATATTTGTTTTTTTCCTTCAAAATCACCTAGTTCGAAGCTCCCTGCTAAAGGCATGGACACATCCAGGTTGCTCAAAGCCCCATCCAGCCTAGCTTTGAATGCTTTGGGGCAGAGGGCATGCACAAACTTCCTGGGCAAATAAGTAATCATTTACTATATATTTGTTAGTGGTTATAGAGACTGAGACAGGTGAACCTTTCTCCATTTGTATTTCTCATCTACTAACAAAGAAAATACAAGCATTTTTATACTATCAGCTTGGAAAGCATAGGAATATTTACGATCCTAGCTTTTGTTGAGGAAAAGAGCATTTGTTATCCTACACAGTTAAACTTTACTGGCAGAAGGAATGTAAGTCAAAGTGTTACTCGTTAGAGGAACTCATTAGGTAATTGCCCATTAAAGCTGTGGCCTAATAATTTTGGTAGACTGGCATTGTGGGTGGAGCACACAGCAGGCTGGAAGGAGAAGAATGATGCAGCAAGATTTCCATCACAGCTGAGAGCAAAATGACCTAATGTAAAATGTACAAGTTCACAAACAAGGTAAAAGTTCTTTCTTTTCTGAGCTTGTTTCCATTGAATAAATAAGAGTGACAGAATATACTGCCTTTTAAATTAAATATCAAAATAGTACTTTCAATATTGTAAGTGCTTTTCAAACATTTTTTTTACTGAAAATAGAAAAGCAGAGAAACTTTTGGAAGCCTTCAATCAGTTCTAGTCAGCCTAATGTGCCAAATATTGTTCTTTATATATCTATTTATTGGAGTGTTGCTACAGTGAAAAAAGGAAATGATGACATTTTCTTTCTGAGTTAGGGTTAGTTAATCCTTAATTACTGCTGCATTAGTGGGAGAGAGAGGGAAAGTTTCTACGTTTGTAGATGTCTACAATTCAGTTTTAAAATGCTGTTATCTCTGTTAATAAGATTTACATATCTTTATTTTGTTTAGAAACTCCAAAAACAGAATGTGCACATTTCATCAGCACAGCTCGTAACAAAACTATAAAATAGAATGCCAGAAAATACTACCTACAAGAGCCATCCATCAGCCATAGAAATGTTCATAATCTTTTGATACCAATTGGAGTTAGTCCTCTTTCTTTAAAATTCATAGCATATTCTTGCTATATGGAGTCATTCTGTGTAAAAGTTTTGTGAAAAATAAGGGATGTGAATCTGCAACCTAAATAATGTCATGGTTCTGCAAATATTTTGGTATGAACAATATTAAATGCGTACAACTCCATTCAGTTTAACCTATGAGTTCTTTGAACAAGTTTTTAAATTATTCTGTGCATCTTTCTAACACAAAAATCTAAATATAATTGTATGAACGTTTCTCATTGAAACATGCTCAATAACTGCTTAGTTTGAATTTGTATCTGTTTTCATCTTGGTTTTATCTTATTTAACTGTTTTTAAGGTTACAGGACTACAAAATGCTGAAATTGCTGCAATCACAGTTTTCCTTTTTTGATGTCATCATTGGAGACTACAAAACTCAGGTGAACACTATTAAACTTAGTTTTGCTGTGCAGCACAGATGTTGATTACAGGCTCTTCAGTTCCATCTTCTGGTACAATACTGTTGAAGGACAGCCTATTAAACACCAAAGTTTGCCAGCCATTAACATCTTGACTTTATGAAAGGAATTCTAGCCTATCTTTCAAAACATATCACATGATATGAATATTTTACTGATAAGCAATCATTTTCTCCACAAAGTCCTTATATCCTTTCCAAATTTCTTCTAATTCACAATACATAATGTAATTAGTCTCAAAAACACTCAAATCTACAGGGAATAGACCAAAACAATTTCAGAATTACATTCAACATTCTTAAAATTTTCTAGGACTTTGCTTATTTCAGATGTCTTATGACATCTACATATGACGTATGCAGAATATTTCCACAAGTCATTCTAGTCTATATCTAGAATAACAGAACCAGCTCAAAAGTCTAATCCCCAACTCCTCAGAATTCAAGATCTCCCAATATTACTAAGGGATTTAATCACGTAACTCATATTGCAGTGAACACTAAGAACAAATCTCTTGAACACTTATTCTAGCTTTCTCTGGTGAACTCTTCCTGCAGTTGCTGAATATTCTAAGTTACGTTACTGCTAAAACAATTCAGTGTTAAGCCAAAATCAGACTGAAACATTGAAAAAAGCTAATCACTTTGATATAAGATAGGTGAAAACACATTCTTAAAGAAATGTGATACTTATCCTCGAAGATTATGAACTGTTATGAGCTGCTACTTCTCTCACTAATACTGCTTGAAAACATCAATCTATAAATAAATAAATATCACTCACGACAGATTTCCCACTGTATAAGTTGTCTTACACACACTGTGATTTTTTTTTTTTTTAAAACACAAAACTAAATGAGAAAAATAATACCAAATTTCTCTGAACCTAGAATATTCCTGTCCTTAGAAACATCAATTTGAGAAGTTAGGAATTTAAGATTTTAATAGTAATTTTAATTATTGTTGATGTTTAAAATTATTCAGAATGAACACCAGCATCACAACATTCCAGTATTATTGCATGTTATAGTTTTATGATGGCCAAGCCAGCCTGTAAACCATTGACACTGCATTGGACAACCTTTGATAATATAAAATAAAAATTGTCAAAGCATTAAAACGCGCTGAGTTACACCAACATTTAGTGGAAAAAAAAACTGCAGGTTGTACTGAAGTGGTACAGACAAGACACATTTTAAAGCTGCATCACATAAAGCGTTTCATAGAACAAAAAAGACATTCAGTCTGAATACAGAAGCTCATTAAACATCCCATACATTTAACGTGCAACTGATTCACGAGTTTCTTGACTAAATGTGATTATAAAGACAAGTTCATCCCATTCATACTCATATTACAGCACTGTCCTACGAACCACATAAGAGCTGCTGATCAATTAAGATGAAATGGCCCTTATACCTCCTTCCTTCCAGTGTGCTTTCAGGTTCAAGGTGCATTATTCCAGATCACAAAGAACAGTCATTTCTAGATTTACTTAAGCAGACAATTTGAATTATCTTGTTGAAGGGCATTTATCCATAATAAAGAATGCAGAGTTCTGTATTTTAAAATGGTATTTGAATGGAGAAAGAGAACAGCTAAGAAAAGGTTCTATTTGGGTTAGAACTAATAGGTAGGTCAGATTACAAGGCTTTCACCCAGGTTGGGATTTAATAGCATTTGAGTCTCTCTGCTATCAAACTGAAGTGATTCTCAGTCATCCAGTTCTAGCAGGATGTTTTGACTACCAGAATGTTAGATACTCTACAACAAACTTCTACTTTTCAATTCTCCAATCCTTTCTAGGAGACATATGAATTTTCCAAAGGAGTCTCAACTGTAACATAAATAATATTAATGCTATTTCCCACTGCCTTCAAAACAAAATACATATATGATTTTGTAGTGATAGATTCTCACTATCTTACAACAGAAAAGGCTATTACAGCAAATTGCTTTCAATCTAAAAAATGACACAAAGGAAAATTTATGAAGAAGAACAGTACGTAAAAACATATTAGAGGACAGTGAATCCTTCAACAGAACTTACAGGAAGTAAACTTTTTAAAACTCTCTTCTAACATTTAGATTAGAGTAGGAATGAACTCAAGTCTTTCAACTCCTAGACAGACTAATTCCTATTTACCCTTCCGTAGTTTACTGAACACTAAAGTAGTTACATACAATGGGATTACTCCAAAAGGAAAAGCTATCATTTGATGAGAGACGTGGGAGTTAAAAGTCTGAATTAACCTGGAAACACAGTTTGAATCTTACAACAAAATATTATATTAATATCTGAATAAAATTTCTACATTGTATTATCCATCCATATGGATCAGGCAACCACATCACAAATGCTATGAAATATCACCTCCTAGGAAGCACTTGAACTAGCATATTTGCTACAAGTTATCTTTCCACTTCAATATGACCCACTCCTCCTGCAAGCAGGAATACCAGAAGAATCTAGAGGTCTGTGAAAACAGGCAGGAATTATTTGTCATAAAGGTATAATGAGGACTGCTCTGGCAGACAATGCCCAATCTCTATGAATGCAAAAGTGAAATTATAGCTTTAGTGAGTGAGTAACGAGGTCATTACAATTCCTCAATTATTTGAAATGAATTTATACTGTAAAATGGAGTTATAATTATTAACAGCTTGGTGTTGATTTAACTGTAATTTAACAATTTGTAATTCAATTAAATAAAATCAACAAGAAGTGAAATTCCATGCCATCTGACACATCCAGTAGACCGGCTTCCCCAGATTTTTAAATAATCTGGGATGATTTAAACAGTTCTTGAGGTATTTCAAATCATTTTCAAAAAAGATATAGGTGAGAAACTAATCTGATTTTCTGCATAAATTGGAGATTTACTGTAAAATTTAATCTACTGAGATCAGTAGAAGTGTTTCTGTCAAAGAATGAAAATACTTTAATTCTTACAATAAAAATTTGATCCCACAAATATTTTCCTTTGCTGCAGTGATCCTGAACTAGAGATGCAGACAGTGAAGTAACCATGAAATATTTCATGTAACTGAGAATTTGTTGCTATTTTTTTTTTTTTTTTTTTCCCCCTCCTGTAGGTACCTATTAATTCTGATACCTACTTCTGAATTAGCATGTGGGATTGAGTTCTGGATCACTGCTGAAGCGTTATTTGCAAACAAGCTTGTAGTGCATCCATGTAGTAGTAGGAAGTAAGAAAATGACAATGTCAATTACATCAACATTTTAACAGAGGTAAGTGATCCTGTCACCTGACCTGGTTGTAAAGACTGAACAAAAATCCACTGAACAATAACAGAAAACTCAAATTCACATCAAATTCAACCCTACTGCAACTGAAATAGTACTTAATTCTGTAATTTCTTTCTTTTATTTCTTAAACAACCACCGATGTTTCACAATCAATGGGAGATTACAGTGTATACTCAAATCTGACAGTACTACCTCTGAATAAACAGAACTCTGCTGATCATTAATTTTCCTCTCTGATGTTGATCTTTATTGCAACTATGATTTCTGCCTGTGCAAAAAAGGATAAGAAAATCTTGTCCTCCTGACAGGATAGTAGTTTTACACTCGTTGTGCGTAGATGTAAATAATGAGGCAAAGTATAAAGCTAGAAAGGAACGCACTCCTGCTTAAAAGTTCCTATCTTTATGAGCTTCTCACTATAACCTTTATTACTCAAGAAACCGAATGTTACTTTTAATAAGGTGAATGAAATAAGCAACTATATAATAACTTCTCTAACAAGACCTTTTAATAGTTATTTGCAATTATTTGCAATTTATTAATTTATTTACCTTATAGTAAGGTAGTTACAATTTCCACATTTAGTGAAGAATCTTGTTATTAATTAACATTAATGAATTGAAATTATGTCCCAAATGACTGAATTTTGTGAATCAGGAGGCACACTGACAATACAGAAAATTTAAGGAGAATGCTTTCCTCAGATATGTGGTCACACAGAATGTATTATTTATCAAAATATTATATGTAAGTAAGGATATTGAAATACAAATGTAACGGCATAAAGTCTTGAGCTTGCACAAGCATTCTGACACGATTAATCAAAAGAAAAACCACCTTGCTAGTATAAAAAAGAAGTATGTAAATAAATGAAAAAAAGAGAATGAGATTCTATAGCATTACAATAATTTACAAGAACCACAATACAGGAGATGTTTATTCTGCTACTTAGCTAAACACTTTTTTTTTTTTTTTTTTTTTTTTTAAAGACACAATACTGCTACAAGATATACTCATTTCTATGTTATACAACTGCATTGTAAATTTGCTGTTATGGAAGATCAGGTCATGTATTTAATTTCTTATCTTACTCGACAGGAAATTAAAAGTTATAAGCAAATATATTTTTATTCATTGACTTTTTTTTGTTTTGTTTCAATTCTAAGAGAAATCAAAAGCTATAGGACAAATATCTTCATAAACTATGGAAACTTTGACAACCTGCATGATAGAGACAAGAATGAATACATTATAGAAATTCAGCCTCATTTTATGATTTCTTGTTCACATTATAGAGCTTGAAATGCAGATAACAATCCATGCAGTTTTAAACAATGCTCTACTCTCAATCCACAATTTCTGTTCTCTCTGTAGCTCCTATGAGAATATGGATGTAAATTAAAAAAAAAAAAAAAACCAAAAAACCCAACAACAACAACAACAACAACAAAAACCCAGACATTCCTAACTGAGAACTAGTCTGTTCTTAGAAGTTTGGTTTTTTGGTATTTGAATTCATAAATACCCATGACCTAAACATTTCTGCAACCAGCAACTGTGACTAAACAATACATGACTCCTGCTAAGAGCAATAAGCAGACACTTATTTACCTCCCAGGGCACTAAGGAAGGAGTCTCTACTTTTCAGTATTGAGAGAACTATAACAGCTTTCAGTAACACACCAATAATATCTAAAGTAATTAGTGCATGCCTGTTTAAGTACGCATATAGTATATATATATAGTATCCTAGGCAATGTGAGAAACTCACATCCTGACATTCTCCTTTCAAGAGAAGTTATTATTAATACTGAAGCTGTGATGGAAGCCAAAAAAGCAAGCATTTTGGAATACTACCATTTCCTGCTATGTAAAAAGTTCACAGGAGAAAAGTTTCCTACCCAAGCCTGCAGAAGTTCAGTATTTTTTATTTTTATTTTTTAAACTGACAATCCCATGATGGGTGGACCACTCGATGAATAAGAAATTGGTTGAAAGGCCACAGATACAGGGTGGTCATCAATGGTTCTATGTCCAGGTGAAGGCCAATAACAAGTGGCATCCCCCAGAGGTCTGTCTTGGGACTGGTGCTCTTTAAGGTCTTTATCAATGACATCGATGATGGAATCGAGTGCACCCTCAGCAAGTTTGCTGATGACACCAAGCTGAATAGTGTGGTTGAAATGGTGCAAAGAAGGGATGTCATTCAGAGGGACCTCAACAGGCTTGAAAGATGGACCCGGGTGAACCTAATGAGGTTCAACACAGCAAAGTACAAAGGGCGGAGGAATCCCAGGCATCTATACAGACTGGAAGGAGTGGTCTTGAAAGCAGCACTACAGAAAAGGACCTGGGGGTCCTGATGGATGAAAAGCTTAACATGAGCCAGCAGTGTGCTCTTGCAACTCAGAAAGCAAATGGTATCCTGGGTTCCATCAGAAGAGGGGTGGACAGCAGGGACAGGGAGGCAAACAATTTGCCCGTGTTCCCTGGGCCATCCACACCCCTTCACCAGGTGCTCAATCAACAGTTCAAGCCATGACCTAACAGTTCCCCTACACTACCCATACACTGTGGCCAATTTTCCATATGCCTGGCTGGACCTCAAAAATTACAAGGCAAAGAAAAAGTAATTCTTTTGCCATAAAGTCAGCAGAAATCACTCACCAAAAAAAAAAAAAAAAAAAAAAAAAAAAGCAGCAGGGAGATATAAATGACTCATAAAAGGAGCAGTCTGCAGTAGAGTCAGCAGCTATGTGTTTCACTCATGCTATTTCACTTGTAGAAGTTCTAGTTGAGTACCAGCTGAAAATCCAAAACTGTACGTTGTTTATATTTCAAACCAAAATAGCCATGCTTTTGTTGCTGTTAGAGTAACAGGGAAAAAAAAAACCTGGGATTTTGTTATATATTACGTAGTTTCCAGTTCCAGGCCTAGTAGAAAATAAATCTATTGCAAGTACTAGAACTTATAAAAGAGAAATAGGGATGAACATAGAATGCTATACTCCATCTATTGTTTTTTCAGCTGAACGAAGTCTTTGCAAACACAAAGAGGTATTTTTCCCCTCTTGAGAAACAACGTATCTTACAACCTGCAAAAGACTCCATAAAATGAAAACAAATCTGATTTCTGTAAAAAGAAACTGGTCTTTAAAAATACAGTAGAAGCATAAATATTTAATTGTTTCAGCATGTCACAGAAGTTCAGAATTACTCAAAATTTTGTCAAGAACGAACCAAAAACAGCTGAAAGTGTTATAGCAAAGAATATCTTATGGAAAGGGGCTTCTCTTAACATCCTTCATTATTTTAGCATAGTTGGACCAACAAAAAAAAAAAAAAAAAGGTTGGAAGTGTTACTTTATGTTTGAGCTTTTTTGTTAAAAAAATAAATTATTAACATAGGATTTTGCTAGAGTAATAAAAGATTTACCATCCAGTAATTTTGCAAATGTTTAAGAAACTCAACAAACCATGCAAAGTAATAGGAAAGAAAAGGGTATTTTCAAAGACCCTGAGATTACTTGGATAAATTACAACCTTGCAGGTTGCCTTAGTATAAAGATAAAACAAACACATATTGAAGCAGCTCTCATATGAATACAACACCTCCAAAGTTTTGGACAATGGAGAAACAATAAAGCATTCACGTTATAGATCATGCTATGTTTCTATGGGGTCTGATAGTTGCTTCAACCCATTACAAACTGCTGGCAGTAACTAAAGCCAGAACCTGGTGAAGAACATATTTTCAACTCATATCACAAACAGTCTAAGAAGTGCCATACACACTGCCCAAACAAATTTAAGTTAATTTTCTATAAGTAACTCAACCTTACAAACCTCATGTGCTGGTTTCAGCTGGGATAATAACATCTGATTTCTTCATAACATCTGATACGGAGCTATGATTTGTCTTCAGGTGAAAAACAGCTTTGTTGCTGTAACCAAAGTGCAAGACTCGGCACTTGGACTTATTAAAGCTCACACAATTTGCCTCAGCCCATTGATCCAGCCTATCCAGACCTGTCTGTAAGGCCTTCCTACCCTCAGGCAGATTAACCCTTTCTTCCAACTTAGCATCATCCATAGACTTAGCGAGGCTGAATTCAATTCCCTCATTCAGATCACCAATAAAGATATCAGACAAGGGTTGGCCCCAGTACTGACCCCTGGGAAATAGCACCAGTGACTGCTCATCATGTGGATTTAACTCCATAGAAAGAAGTAATCAGTACCTGAGGGAATTAGCTGTGCTTGGAGCTGGTATATAACGACCTGAATAACAATCAATTATCCCAAAATCCAAATACCATCATGTGCTGCTCATGATCCGGGTGGCAAAAATTCACAATCATCATATGCCAACTCACTGGCAGTAATGATCTCGAAAGATGGAAAGGAAAAAGTGGTGGGTGAATTAGCTGACTAAATTCAGACATACGAGAAAAATTTCTCTTTCCCCCTATAAAGCCACTTTATGTATTTAAAGCTGAATTTGAACAGATTGTCATAATCACAGCTATGGAAAAAAAAAAAAATCAGAAAATATTTGTTAAGAATACTTTCTGTATTTTGTTAATCTTGTTAATCTTTCAGTCTTGTTAAAAAAGTTTTTACCAGAATTCTTCAGTGGTATGGATGTATGGATTACTGCAGGAAAAAAAATTATCATTGACAAGTATAAAGGTATATATAAATATGCGCCCATAAGTAACCAACACTTACATGCTACAGACAAATTATCATTAGATTTACTTGAAATAAAAATAGAACCTGACGAGAAATTAAGCTATTTCAAAATTTCAAAAAGGAAACAAAAAAAAAAAAAAGCATCTTCAACTTCTCATTTGTGTAATTTAAAAGCATGATATTCCAGATAGTCCATCCATCTGCAGTGACTCAAGGTTTCAGCTACATTTTCTGAGTTCATTACAAATCTAGAAATTGTTTTAGTTTGGATAAATTAGACATATAAAAGATAAGCACAAAATCTTACATTATATTTTCTTCCCTCAGTGATGAACATTTGATTTTTCTGCATAGGTTGTTTTCATTCTAGCAGCAGCAAACCAGTTTAGACAGGGAATCATTTTATACTGTTCCCCAGGCATTGCTAATCATGGTAATCTAATCTGTTCAAATTAACCCACATGCCACAGTTGCACAGATAATTAACCCTTGTATTTCAGGGGGTTGTGAAAATCAAATATAAACTACATTACCATAATCTTCTGTATGCTATGTAGATTGCATCAGCATGCATAATTGCTTGTAAAGATTTTTCTTTTAAATGGTTTCTTCCAACATTCAGATAACATCTGGGTAAAATTCAGAGGAAAAGCAAAACAACAAAATCAATTCAACTTCTCAATAATTCACTATACCACACTTAAAATACAAATCTATTTATCATTAAAATCTTGGACTCACAACATTTACTGGATCTGAATCAATGATGGCAGAACATCTTGTCTGTTTCAACTACAGCAGGGATTCCAAAGGCTATTCCTCTACAGCTCAATTTTCCCTACACTAATGGCCCCGTGACATCACTCCCTGACGTATAGCACAGCATGATACTGGGATAGGGGCCCCTTACACTTCGCAGGACATCCCACACGGGCTTTCCAAGAAGAGACCGAAGAGGACTCTGTCAGTGGAATTAGCACTTGCCTCGCTCCTACACTTGAACGTCAAGGACAGCCAGGATGGACAAGTACAGCTGCAGAACAAGAACAAGGCCAGGTTTTGCACTCAAGGCAGCTTACAAACCTGGGAGCTTGAGGCAAGAATGGACATCAGACATCTCACGGCCTTTGCAGTGTTTTGTGTACTGCTTCATCTAAGGACCTTCCCTTAAAACATGGGCTACCTTGATTATTTCTATTCAGGTCTGCTCAAAATTATTTGGGGGAAGCAGGGTTATTTCTTAATTTAGAAGGACAGACTGAGATGAAAGGATATTTTCTTACTTGAGTGTTACTCAGTTCAGGACAAAATACTCTCAGAGCATGGCTACTTTGGAATTTTCTTCTGATACTGCTTGTGCTTCATGGTCTAACAGGTGGCAGTTTCTGAAAATAAAACAAAAAAAGTGTTACCTTCTTGACAAGTAATTTGATTTTCATATGACTTAGCTGACTAAAAAAAAAAAAAATCACTGCCCTACCATCATGATGGCCTTGTCTTTATCCAAGACCGTATAAAAGCGGACTTCTTTCTGAGCAGGTTCAGACAGCAAAGTTCCTCTAGCAATTGCTAAGATAATTATTTGTGCCCTATCTGCATTGTCTTTTAACTATCCTGCCTGGAGAAAGTCAAATTCTATCATAAATTGGAGTTCACAAAAACAACAAAAGCAAGTATCTGTGGAATAGGGGTTCAAAGACATCTTTTATAGCATATAATGAAATTAATGCTTACCACCTTTGGTGGTCTAGAGACATTCTGATGACCTGCAGTATAGATGCTTACAGAACATCCTAGCTAGCGAACACCTCCCTGAGGATCTCAGTAATACTCAGGTATGATTTAACACAGAAATAGCCACAGTCCAAGCAGACAATAGTAATACAAAGTTGGAAAGACATTGATGGCTAAATGAGCACTGTGACACAGTCAAGACTGTATACTGCTTGTAATAGATTCAACTGACAAAAGTTTCTATAACAATTTTTCTTCTGTATGTTGCATAAAATAAAAGTCGCTTTTTTTTTTTTTTTTTTTTTTTTTTTTTTACTTAAAAACTCTATTTCTTTGATGTGCACAGATTACATGGAAAAAATTATTTCTTAATTAAATTGGGAAAGCAGATGGAATCAGGTTCCTGTGGTGGTGCACAATTGCATTTACCAACAATGTTTAATCACTGTTAATAACTGATAATAAGCATATGAATTCAGACTAAGAATGTTAATTCAGAAACTTGAAGGATAGCCACAGTAACTTCCCCTGCACAGTAATAACACTATCTTTAAGAAAAAGATGCAGTTATAAAACTAATTCAGACTAAGAACTGCATTCGCTGGCAACAGTAAATTTAGAATGTGGTATGGTATTAAAAGCAAGCAGAAGAGTCACTTGTATTCTAGCAACAGGAGCAATGCATAAAGATGGATCAAGAAAAAATATATTTGGATAAACATTTTGTATTGCATTCTCATGGCCTAATAATATAATTACCTCTGCTATGCCTCAAATGACTTTAAAGTTAATGTTAGTTGGTAGTAAATAATCAGGATACTCTTTAAAATACAAAGTACTTATCAACATACTCCAAATAATTTTTTCTTTATTCAAGAGATTATCTGAAGATCACTGGATAATGCTTCACTAAGTCTCTTTATGATGTTTCCATCTGACAGTGCAGCCATATGCTTTGTCAACTAAAACATAACTCAGTTTCATGCTGTATTATCAACACATCAAAACAGCAAACATTTAAAACTAGTGTAAATTCTTTGATGTGCTAGTTCCTGCCTCACTGCCTGTTCATAGTCATTCTTCCCACTTAGGTTTTATCATTTTCAGCATACTGTTGTTTTGCTTTTTTTTTTTTTTTTTTTTTTTTTTTTTTTTTTTTTTAAATTCTGTTGTCTTTCTGAGAGTTTTAAGAAATCTCTTTCTGCAGGCAACAGAGGACTGTAAACAGACTTAGAGAAAAGCTCAGATGCTTCAGCAAATCAGGAAGTTTAGTTGTCTGCACTGCATTTAGCTTGAGACAGAGATTATCACACCCAAATTCTCTTGCAATTTATTAAGCAAACAGCAATGGGACAAAGAATAGAACCTATGCAATAGCATTTCCAGTCACATAACATTTTAAACTCCAGTACTCAGCTGACCCTGCAGGTCCCAGTGACTAAAGCTACGTTACAATTTTTTCTGTCTTTCAGCCAAAAAAGATACATCCAGATGCCTCATTAGGGACAGTTACTTAATCCTTCTGTTATAGATTTTCCTAACAAATTATTGCTGTACTTTTTTCTTTAATCCCCTGCTATTTGCTGTCCCCAAAGATCCAACTGCAAGGATTAAACAAAGATTTTTTTTAATACTCTTTAGCAAGACAACTCATAACTTAGAAAGAGTAGAAGTAAAACTTATGTCACACTAATATTACCCAGAATTTATGTGAAAGAGATTACATCCTAATTACGTTTTAATTTTATAAATTTGATTTCACATGCACAAGTGCTACAGTTACTGTGTTCAGTCAAATTCCTAAAGAAAAATCATCAGAAATATATAGCATTCAACACGTCACAACACATTATACATGGAAGCAAGGATAGGTACATAGCAGTACAAATGCTAAGAAACTGTGCAACTCTTAAAAAGACTTCTAAGAAATCTTAATTACAGTTATTTCTATTATTAATTGCCTCATCTACAATTATTTCTCATCAATTAACTGCACAAAATTGAAGATTTAAACACCTCTGTATCTGTTATCAGCTATTTCTACAGGGATGGCACCCTCGTAAATAAATTAAAACCATTATCTTATGGAAAAACATGCAGAATTCATGAAGAAAATGATGCGTTCAGTTCCCATTACCCAAGTGAAACAATGCTTTGTGATTCCTTTTCCTTCAGCAAAATATTTCTTAAAGTGGTATTAAAATTTCAGAAAAACAAGAATATTATCTGTAGACTGAGAAAAATAAAGCAAATGAGGACATTTCAGTCAGCTAAGGATTTAAGTGACTGCCAAAGAGCAATGCAGACACCGACTCACTAAGGACAGGGGAAAATTATTCTCTTGGATATGGAAGAGGAGAAAATACCTTTCATCAGTTCTGTTGGATCTTTAATTAACACCTTATACCAAACACATTTGCAGCATACAATATACTGCCCAAGGGAAGAGACAAAGCTCCTCTTTCCTAGCTTTTCTCTCTCCTTACACTAAAAAAGGTAAAAGCAGTACATAAACAGGTTTCTCCAGTGAACACACAATACCTGACCATGTGACAGTCTCACCAAGAAAAATAAAGGAGTTCTATTCCTCTACCATGGATGCTGTCAAGTGAAATTTGAGTTGTGTGTTTTATCCTGAAACGGTATTTAGCACAATATGCCTGGAACTATTAGGAACAATGTTGAGTTCTACCTAAAGTTCTGTTGTTTTTTCTATTAAATTTTGGTGCAAGGTTTGTTTTCAAAGGAAAGGACCACGTCGTTAAAGAAATGCCATAACCCTGAAAACACTAACATTTCATGCAATGTCAAGAGTTACACTTAACTTGATACTGTTATCCTAGGAATCCCCATATTTTTCAGTTACAAAACTTTAAAAAGTACCTTCTCTAAAATACAAAGCCATAGCACCAAAACAACTAGTTATAGAGTAGTGTAAAAAAAAAAAAAATATATATATATATATATATATAAATAGAATCTTACACTTCTTCTTGGACAAACAGCTGAACAGTAGAGATGTACAGCCAGAAAGCTGCTTCAGGGTAAAATCTGTCTCATACTTCCCTATTTCTTGTTCTTGACTAAATTACACTGTATGTATTAACTTTATTATAGTTTTAGAATTCTTCCATTTTATTATGGTAATTTTTTTTAACTGAAATTGATTCTGTTTTATGCAATATGTAATAAAGCACACTAGCATTTTAGTTCTTTGCATGCATCCTATAAACACAAATGTTTCAGTTGAAGACTGAAAATCCTAGTTTCTAGTGATGTACACGGAAATTTGCTGTTACAGCTAAGGCTAATTTTTCCTTATAGAAACTATTCTTTCTCAAAATTATAAAATATTCTCCTTTTATTATCTTGCACAGGTGATTTAATTCTAGTTTTACGCTATCTGTAGTACCAGGGACCTATCAAAATTAAGGTATACACCAAATAAATAAATAAATAAATAAATCCACAATTAAAGAAACAAACTAACTAACAACAACAAAATAACACAATACAGCCTCCTTAAGAACTCATTCCTCGTCTGTTGAACAAACTTCTACATGCATTTTAATGCATTTGTTATATGAAATGAGGTTATATGTGATGGGATATTCAAACTTTATTCAGCTTTAAAAGATTTGGAAGAAGATATGACAATCAACAGACCTGATTGTTTTCTACGTGTTTCCTATGTTGGAACTAATCTAAACATTTTTCAGACTTAGCCTTTAAAATCCATGTTTTTCCAGAACGTAAAATGCTCTACTTGTATCTGTTCTACTACTTTCTCCCATAAACTCTTTTTTCGCTACATTAACATTAGAAAAAAGCTACTGATGTAAGCAAAGGTCTTATCGCTTCACATTATGAATGCCAAAGCATACTTAAAGCTAAGCACCAATAACTAATGGTCAAAAACTGTTATTGCTTTTCCCACTGCTGTAAAAAAATAAATTATAAATTTTTCTCTTATGTAACCTTAATGTCTATTTCCAAGTTTTATTTCCACAATTTCCAGAGCTCAGTTCTATGTATATGTAGAATTAACTAATGCATCAGAGTAAATAAATGTAGTTTTTTCTCCATAAGCAGATAAAATGCCACGATCATTAAGATTAAACCACCAACAGTAAACTTTTAGCGATAATCATAAAAAGAATGGGGCATTGTGAAGATCAACAAATTTGTGACAATTCTGTTAAATACACTATTGTGTATTTAAGAAAACAGTACACCATTGCAAGACGGCAAATGATAAGCTTTGATTTTCTTCTGAATTTGTTTTTATATTCTATAGTTAATAGCCTTTCCTTGCACAAGCATTTAATGTATACTACACTGTCATTGAAGTTGTGCAACTAAAGCAGAATAAGTCTATTCATAGCATCTTGCCAAATTAGCAGTTGGACCAAAACCTTTTCAGTATCCAGGTTTTCACTACAAAGCGTCATTCTCAATACAAGAAATTACAGTTCTCCTTTTTATACACGAAGTATGTGGTCCAGATAGGATGAAACTGTTTGCTTTTCTGGGAACACATCTTCAATTACTAACGTAGCAGCACATATCACACAATCAGAAAAAATACTGATTCAGGATGGTACTTAACCATCTACCTCATTTAAGTAGACTCATTGACCTTCCTGTCCTCACAGTCACTAATCTGCTCAACTATCTTGCTGAATTAGGCTAAAGAAACCTTAATGGGAGAGAAATGCAAGCCATGCAGCTTCTATGGAAAATGTTCTTGAGAAGACATACAGCAGTACTATAATAACTAATGCCTAATTCAGATATTTTTGTTTAACCTAATATACACTGTAGTAGTATCATGACACATACAGATAGCTTGCATAATCCAATCTATTGCCTTTCAAAAACAGTCATCTAAACTAAGGGCAAAAATGAACAAAGTAACTTATAATGCTTTTAATTCTAGACCAAATGCATCAAACTTTCTGTTGAGCTATTTGGAAAAGTGGATTCAAGGGCAAACAAAAATCCATTTAGAGCTACAGAATTTTGAGCACTATTGTCATCCTATACAATGCTGGATTGGAACACACTGTGGACAGTTCTACAAAGCATTTACATATAAATCTGAAACAACTCATTATTACTCAGCAGAAAAAAAATATATGTTTAAGACTTATTAAATTACTTAAAACCATAGAACTATTTGTTTTGGCTTCTTAAATCAACAATATATTTTCTTTTTTATTTGGGAGTCCAGACCTTTTCAAAGCAACACATTCTGTTAAGGAAAGATCTCTGCTATATATATATGAAGAGCTTTTTGAGAGGTTAGTAGAATTTCACATAATGTAGATCTAAGTATTTTCAACTGGCACACTCCAAACACAACAAGGATAAGGACAACAGATGCAAACATCCAGTAAAGAGAGTTTTGAGTAAACTTAGGCATATTAAAACTGGAGGTATATCATGATACCAAGTTATACACATCATTTAAAAAAAACAAAACTCACAAAAAACTCTTTTGTTACTTGCAAAACTTGGAGAACCATATTTTTATTTTTAAGCTAGAAGGTGGCATTACAAAAAAAAAAAGATTGCAGACACACTGAGGTGCTCCCATTAGAGCATGTTTTGTTTTTTAATTAAACTCTTCAATTGGCTATTCGTGCCAACTGTTACAAGTCACCATTCAAACTGCAGATTCAACATTAGAAATCCACTTGATGAAACTGAAGTTTAAAAACAATATAGATTTGCCACTGACTGAAAAGTATTATGAAAGCTAGTGTAATCATCTCACCGGTAATTCCTAACCTGACTTGTTAAGCATCAAATTAGTACTGGATTTAATACTACAGTATGTCTACCAAATTTTCCACTATTTATTACTATTTTCCATTATTTATTACTATTTTTTTTTCCAGGAAAAGAAAAGTGTATCTACTTAAATAGCCTTTAAGTAAAATCTTCTCTGTAAAAATTCTGCTTAAATATTTGAAGTCAATATACTTGGTTTTGCTATAGTTATCTGAATGAGCAAATATAACACTAATGTTGCATTTTTGCAAAGAGTGTTTTAAGTATTCATTTCTGTCTTTCTTAATACTTATTTTTCAAAGAATTAATTCAAATAATGGTACAGTCTCTACATAACCCCTTAAATTACTTCAATTACTATAAATTTGTATCATTTGGTTTATACAAATACAGGTTTATTTTCACAGGATATAATATTAGAGAAAAGCCTAATGCTTGCTTTAATTTTGCCAATACAATAGAATACTCATTCATCTACTCTATGTCTTTCTTCTATTTGAAATCCTTACACAAAATATAATATACCTTGAAAAAACTTGCTTTTTTAGAAGATGAGGAGTATGTGTGGTTGAATGATTTCATTCCACATGCCTACAAGCTGATCTTTGATCAAATTAAGATGAGAAACACAAATTTATTTGTAAAGGGGGGATGTAGGCAAATAAGTCCTTAGCTCAGAAAATAAGCTCATACTGTAGTTAAAAGTTCATGTTGAATTAAGGGAGGTAGAAAAGATCATTTCAGTCAAGGACAAAAACAAAAAACATTGAACAATTCAGATTGGAACAGTGAGCATTTTTTTTCATAAACAGAAAAATCTAAGGAAACATACCATGTAGGTGAAATTAGGTAAAGCCTTCTAAAAAAAGTTTTTTAAAAAAGTCTAGTCTGATTATGTCATCATTTACAATTTTGAAAATAGCATCTAGAGTTATGAAACCTAAACTTTCAGCAGACTGATTTTTTATTAAATGACTTTCCACCTTTTTGCCTACTCATTTTAGACTGAAATATTACAGATTTACAAATTGAAAAGTAGAGAAGAAACATATTAAGGACTGGTTTCTTGTACCCTTTACTTCTTAATCTTACCTTACAATGACAAGTATAACAACCAAATTATGAAATATGAAAGATATAAATTCCTTTCAAATCATCCAATTACACCTAGCGCTATTATTGACATTTAATGAAGCTATCTGTACAATGATTCCAGAGTCTTCAAAGGCAGCTTATTTAAGAGCAACTATTATGATTGCATCATTTTATCAAATGTACACAATTTCTGCAACTTTCCTTTCGCACTCCCAAATGAAAATCCAAATTTGTACAAAAACGAAGAACAATAGGTGAAGGGCATTTAAGAAAAGAGACTTCATCAGTTGTGGCAGTCATAGCACTAAACATTATCAATTTCCGTACTTATGAAACATTATTAGCAAAAACTGAAACCAGGACAAAAAAGAATCTAAGTACCACATTTCTGAACTAGACTTTTTAAGTAGACTTTTTAAGACCAGCGTAAATGAAACAGAGCATCTCTGAAGGTGTACACAAGGTTTTGCTCAAGATGCAATCTCAGAACAGATCTAGAAACAAAACTTTTGTATTTATGCACTTGCATCTAGAAGCTGAAGATCACTAGCCATCTGAATCATTGACTAAGCCAGTTATTTTAGTATGCTTCCTCACATTAGAGTTGAATATCAATTGTTATGCAAACTAAGGAGATCCAAAGATAGGCAGGGTAATTGGGTATGTCTTAGTAATACATATCAGAAATTACATTTATGTTTATCATAGGTTTGAAAAAGAGCAGAAGAGAAAAATCCTGTAAAGTTCCTCAGGAGAAATAAAAACTGCACTTTCAGAATACTTTAACTAAAATAAAGGCAATGAAATTTTCTCACGTCTAGAACACACATGTAACAAGGTTTTAACTAGGACAGAATTAATTTTCTTCATTGTATCTAGTATGGTGTTGTGTTTTGCATTGTGCTTGGATTCTTGATGAAATTAGTAGTGATAATTAGCAACTTGTTGCAGAGCAGTGCTCACACAGAACCAAGAACCTTCTTCTCAGTCAGATTTCCCAGTAAGAAGGATGGGGTGCACAAGCAGCTGGGTGTGGACATAGCCAGGACAACTGACCCAAATGGACCAAAGGGATATACCATATCATATGATGCCATGCTCAAAATTTTTAGCACAGAATTTCTTCCAGCATTCTTGTGTGTGCACTGTTGTGTGCATGTGTACATGTTTCTTCTCTTTCCAGAAAATGTAGTGATCTCATGAAAGATCTGATCACTTCACTGAAGACTGCATTGTAAGGAAACAACTGGCTTACATTTCAGCACATGCTGACCACAATATTCTGAATAAAGCAGAGATGTTGCTATGGACTAAGAGCTGTTTCACTGACAAATACCAGAACATGCTATAAAACAAAATTCAAAGAAGCTGAATAAGCCTTTTCTAATTATGAAGATAAGACATGGGTAATAGAGACAAATATCATATCATGGTCTCAATTCTAGTCATATCATCCACACCTCAAGCAAAGCACCTGTTAGGTAGAATAATTACCTTTTGTAGCTGGTGGCTCTAGTACGATCAGTTTCTGTCACTATCATATTCTTTATTTTGCATGTATAAATAAAACTACTTCATCTTAATTTCTAATTACACCATAGTTATGATGAGATTTCCAAACAGTCTCAGAAACTTGCAACTTCAAAATACTGATTGAGAAATCTCAAGCCACTTCTTTGTGATATTAAATGTTACATATTAGTGAAGCTCAGTATACAGAGAAGAATAAAGAATAAAGTTTCCATGCTCAAGTCCATGTGACAAATTTGCAGGCTGAATATGTATGCTTGGGTATTACATATCAGAACTCCAGATTAGTAATAACAGCATTTCCATTTTTGTGAGGAAAGATGTTTATGTTTAATTTCAAAAGTAAAATAAAAGAAAATGGCTTAAAGCATTTTCAGTCATAAAGTTACAGTGACACAAAAGCAAGGATATCAGTCAAACTACCTTCATCTTCAGACCTATCAACAGTTTCCCATACCTATGAGTAAGTGTGTTAGCAAATGTTACCCATTTTATTTTCAAAACACATGAGGTCTGTATCCATTCCAATTCTATCCAAAGTCAATGAAACTTAGATACTGAACCTGTGTGCTTGATACCTGTGTGCTTGAAAAACTCCATTCTTCTTTAATATTCATTCTATCAAGCCACTTCCACTTAATGTCAGCAGGAACTGATAAAAAAAAAGATGTGACTGATTCTGTCAATTCTCATGCATTTCTCAATTCTAAATAAATTTGCCAGTTTGTTGCTTATAAGATGACTAGAGGAACTAAAAAATCTGCCTAGTTATCTATTGTGACTTCCATACTGAGATTTTCAAATGGAGACGGTCATTTGTATCTTTAAAAAATGTAAATGTAGATGTGAAATTCACTGCCTCCCTCCTTAGAGTAATTAACTGAGGCATGCATCCTACAAAGATGTTTATAACAAGGCCTTTCACTGTGTAAAATTTGTCTTGCTATCAGGCATTGTTTAAATAAATATCTAAACTGAATGCATATTTTTACCCATCGTTTGCAAACTACTAGAAAGAGAAATTGCTTTTTCCTGTGCTAATTTTTAAGACCATATGCTACCAGAAGTAGAATGAGTATTGAGTAAGATTTTACAAATCATCTGATGTGAGGAAAACATCTAGACTGTAAACCTTGGATGATAACCCTGAAATTCTATACTATACTCATTTATTTGGCTTCGGAAATGTTTTAAAACAGCCTGTGGCTTACTAGCAAATAAAACACCTGACACTGACAATCCTGGCTTAAGCAGATGTTCTGCAGATGCAAACGAAGATTTAGAACGTTTTTCTGGACAAGCAGCCTGAAAATTACTCTCACACAGATGATAAGTATCAGTACAAAACATACTGTTGCAATCCTTGTATTTTTGTATAACAGATAATGAAAAACCATCTGTCCATTGTAGTAATTTGGCAAGAAGCCAGTATAGCATACCATTTTACTTTCTGCATTTAAAATATCTTAGTAATAAACAATATTTCTCATCTGCTTTAATTTTGTTTGCACACACTGAACACAAAATTCACCATGTTCTTATATTAAAGTTACTCATTTATATAACAAGTAATTGGACCATGCAAACACAACTGGATTTCTCTTTTGTATTTCAGTAATAAAAAGAGCATTGAAGTGAAAATAAGTGTCATCACTTCATTGCACAGGAATTCCTCTATTTCAGCATTTGAGGAAGTCTGCACTTAAATACCAAGGCAGAAAAAGTAAAGTGTTATCTAGAGAAATATTTTTGAGGTTAACTTAAAAAACAAACACACGTACAAGACACTAATATTCAGCTGTCATTTTGAATATCCCAATCTTCAGAAAACTATTACTTGAATTCTTACTTGCATAATATTCAACAGTTAATGTTCAGGTTTTTGAGGTATTACGTATGCATTACTTTAAATGATTCACCTATTTGGACAGCTTTCAACTAAAAAGAAAGAAACAAAACAATTGTGACAGCTTGGTGATTTCACAGACTTTCTGAACAACATCTAGCATTATCAATATCCATTCTACTCTAAATTGTCTTTAAAGTGTCAAAAGCCAATGTACACTAAGATACAGATTGTATTATTTTGACCTCAACAAACAATATCAAGAATAGGTTTACAACTAAAACTCATGTAATAAAATATTTTATTTCAAGTAACCACATTTTAACATCAAAACAATCACATGATAATTAAAAGCACACGGCTGCATAGTGCTCTGCTATATTATGCAAAGGAACATATCAAAGATCGTCTCAGACTCAAAGTAACAGGCATATAATATATTTGCAGAATGCTTTCTTACAGCGTGTATCGTAACAATAAAGGACATTTTATACTGAATTTTTCTTTTCATATCGTTGAGAGAAAGGATATGAATGATTCTCAGTTTCTTAATTTAAATTAGCTCAAAACTAAGACTAATTTAAAATTCACCACACAAAATAACTAAATATGGCCCCACCTTTTTATCAGACTTCACAGAATACACTTGGTTTCCAGAAGGTATGATGAAATCCCGGAACAGCTTCAGTCCTTCTTTTCAGCCAAACAAAGAAATGCCACTGCTTGTGCTAATGCTTCTGTGTGGAAAGCAAATTTGAAATTTTAATTTTTAATTAATCTGACAGATCTTTCCAAGTCTAATTCTATAACATGGAACCAGAGTTAAATCTGTAAACCTTCCAAGATACATGTCCACTTTATTAGTGTTGAAGCACGAGGTGTCCTTCATGCCACAGGAGTACTTGGCTTAACCTATTTGCACTGAACTTCAGATTATGCATTCTATATTTTTTTCATAGATTAAACAACATTATATATTATGCCCTGAAAAAAAGCAAAGCTAGAATGGTATTGCAATATATTACAAGTAACAACTACTTAACACAGATTACTGTACTTCTACTCTGAAAGAACTAACATACAGGTTTAACTTTTGACATATGAATAGTTTCAATTAAATACGTGAAGAGACTCATGAATTTATGGCTAAAAATATTTAGCAAGAGCCATTGGCTTATAATTTAAAAAAACACAGGTTAATGAGAATATTTATAGCAAAATACTGCAGAAATGAAATGTAATTTCAAATTCATAACATAATATTTTCCTGTAGAACACCATATTTTGCAGTATCCCAAGGCTAGCATTTGTTGTGTTTAAGTTTTAATTCTCTAACCATTATTTTGCACTTACATGAAATTTTGATTATACAGTGTAACAAGATAAGTTCTCTCACCAGCCTCAGAACAATTCTCTAAATAAATGAGTGAGATATTTGCTTTCTTCCAAAACTAAGCTTATGGTCTTCCTTCAAATATTTTCATTTTGAGTTTGAAGCTGCTGATAGGTAATTGGGAATAAAGTGACACTACCCAAATGCTTGGCAGGATGAATTTTTTATCCATTAGATGAATGAAGGCAGCTGTGTTGTTCACCTACAGTTTTTCCCATTCAAAGGATAATCTACAGTTTGTGTTTTAATTGCTACTGACAAAAAATATAGCAGGCAAGTATGCTCCATGAGCCATTCTTCTTTTCTTTTACTGGAAATTCTCTGAGCCATTTTTGTAAAAATATTTCATGTTTGGCTTGTTCCTCAAGGGCTAAAAACCTTTCCTATCTGCTAAGCTTCAAGACCAATTAAATGGCAAAGTATAAGTTATAGAAATATGATTTTGTCCTATTTCATTTTCTTCCCCTTGAATTTTCAAAATCTGCTGAAGGGTTCACCAATCCATCATTTTGCATCCTTATAACCAAAGGAATACTGCAGTCGTGTCCAATATATATTCCCCGATATATATAGCATAAATTACACGGAACAAAAAAACAGTAATACATATGTTACAAGGAGTTGTGTTACTAAGAAGCTTAAATGGACCCTACAGGAATTATGCAGAAATTTCACTTGTGAATTCTAGCTTCTGCCCCTTGAACATGTTTTTCATTCTATTTTCTAGGACTGAATATTGTTTCAAAGGCTCTTAACCTACACGATGTATGTAAGCCAACAGTCTCTGTAGTTCATTCCCTAATGCTTGCACACCACAGATGTTGATTAGAAGAAATTTCTTTTTCTCTCCTGTGTCTACAGAGAAGTGGCACTGATTTGAGACTTACACTTTTTTATTTTAACATGAATCAGTAAATAGAGTCTTAAAATATTTTAATAGAATTTATAAAATCAAGAATAAGGTGAGACTTTTATGGAGGTCAGCACAGCCATTACTGCTCACATACACTCCCAATTTCCTTTATAAATTGATGTTGCCATTGGGTTATTCCAGGAGCATTTGTGCTGACGTGAAAATACAAAGAACAACTCTTTATACTTCTTAGTTTTCTGCGTGAAACATTTTCACACAGATTAGTACTCCTTCTATCCCTACAGTTAAACCTGTTGAGGTAAACCTGTGTGCTCATGGTAAGTCACAGAACTAGACTAGCACTAGCAATATTATTCAAACTAACTTATATACAAATTGTCAGTTACATTACTTACATTTATACACTTAAAATTAGAAGAAAATTGTTAATTTCACAGAAAATTGCTGAAAATGATATAGAGAAGCTAATATTGACTCTAAAAGACAGTAGTTGCAAAAAGGTCATTTGGAGACATTCATTAATTGTTTATTTACAGTCATTATTCCAGGCAGCTCAAATTGGCAAAAATCACTATAATTGTCAGAAAGCATTAAAGGACTGTCACTTGTCAATATGTACTCTTCTAAAAAGAAGCAGCTTGAGAAAATCCCATTTTTAAAGTTAAATGGAAAAAAGAAGCATGAATACCCTAATGTGTTTTTTTGCTGTCTAGAACTAACCTACACGAACAGCCGTCATTCATTAAACTGTAAAGATTTGTAACAATTAAAATGAATAGCAGTGTTAAAAAACTTTTTTTTAAGAATGATTAGAAAAAAAAGCAACATAGGCATCAGTACACGAAAGCAAGGAGATACAATGCCAGGGGCTACAGGAATAGAAAGTCCCTTTTTTCAGGCCTTCTCCAATCTCCCATTGCTACCCAGAGAGAAAACATATACGATAGTACAGGTCCTTCATTCCAAACTCTTCCCGTCAGCTTGGAAAATAAATGAGTGCTGTTGTACAATTATATGGCTCCGAAGTCTGAGAAGAGCTCATATTATTCTGTGTCTCAAGGAAGTGGATGTGAATGTATTAGAAGATGCACTGATTACTCCTGACTTTTCTCTCCATAAGTAACTGCACAGACATCACAATCTCAAAGGTTTACAGCTCCAAGCATTCATGTCTCAAAATCCTCCTAGACTCACTGCCTCAAACATCACTGGCCCCTCCCGAAGCCCCCAGAATATTACTGATTCAGCTCATGCTTTTGCTCATTTCACTGAATGGTGAATATTCACTGAAGATGAATATCCAGCATTTACTACTAGGAAGCCTTGAACAACCTCACTGAAAGTAATGACTTCACACTGAGATATAAAGAAAACCTAAAATCCTTCAATTCCAGAGCTTGCACAAAATACATTAGAAATGATAGTCCCAGATTTGTATATTAAACTCAATAAATTTGTTCAATGAAATCATACATTTTTCCTTCTCAAAATAAAATAATCAACATGCATTGATTGCAGTAGAAAAAAAGGAATCTGTGCTCTTAAACACAGGCATGTAAATACTATGAATGCTGAACCTTAGACTCTTTAAAGACTCATTATTCTAAGAAAAGAATGAGCAGAAGGATGTTATCCTAAACTTCAACTTACACAATTCTGCTTTGAGTTTGTCCAGGTTAAAGTGTCTCTTTTTTAAAAACAAACAAACAAACAAACCAAACAACAACAACAAAAAAAACCTTCCCATCTATTAGTTGGGGACACTAAATACTAGTTCTATTTCTAAACATAGCTCAATAATTGTCACAAGAACAATTACTATTTAAATGAATTTATATGAGTTTTCTACACTTTGTCTAGGGGAAAACTTAACACTGAGATTCAGTATCCTGTTTTTGTTCTAAATATATGACCAAATTCTAATCACAGCAGAATTCAGTTGAGACTTGGAAGGTGGAAAGGAAAGTACAAATGAAAGTTTCATTGCTCTGTAATTTTCCTTTAAGGCATTCCAATAATAGAATTAATGTACAATTTTTAGTGCTGTCAAGTTACATTAAAAGCATTATTAAGCCTTTCCCGAATCTACATTCTAATAAATGTCAAGTCTTTCATTTATTAGATGTTTAAATATTTGCACTAAGACTTTAATAATGAGAGTATACCTTGCAGATCTGTGTGCTGTTGCACTATTAAAGTGAGATAAATCACTTGAGACTGTTATTCACAGAGTATTAATAAAATGGTTTTTCTTATCAGATCTTAATAATACCTTCTTTTTAACATGGTCACAATTGCACTAATAATTAAGAATTATTATTTAATAACTTTGAGAACGCACAGGAGCACCATCAATCTTCTGAAAACACTGTAAGAGCGTGGTATTAAGCCATTTAACTACAGCTATCTAACAACAGGTATCCTAGGAATGCTTCATCCTCCAAATGCTTCCTCCACCTCTGGCTATCAAAATCTATTTAACGTAACTCTCCATGTTTACTTCTCAGCAGTGTGTCATCTTTCCAGATGGCTACAGGGAAGGAAGCTTTTAACATCTGTAATGGTATCAGCAGTAACACATATTCAAAGATTTTACTAGAAATTAATCCCTCTATCAGGCGTTCAGAGCACTTGGTACAAGTAAAACATCACCCATAAAATCCCACAGAAAAATTTGCCCTTCATTCCTAAATATATTTCTGCCTCCTCAGGTAGGTTATGTGCAGCTCAGCCTCAGAGTAAAGTTTCGCTAGCTATACCTGAAAAACCAAAAGATTTCTTATCAACTCAACTTCTTCCTTTGTCACTGTCAGTATATAAAATTAAATAAAGAGCTTTAAAGAATCACAGGACAATCAGAAAAGCACTCAAAAGCTTATACTGTACCTTTATTTTCATCTCTGCCTCTGACACAGAAGAGATAAGAAGAAGATGGATGAGATGATTAAAGAAAAAATGAAGATGACAACACTTGTGATTTATGGGGTATTTTGTTCACTGTCTAGTTCTACACTGCCAGAAGGAGTGCCATGAATGTATTTATTTTCTGAACTACAGAAGAAAACGAGCAAAATTATTGTATTTTCTCCTTCTGTCGGGGTTTTATGACTTTTGTTATTGGTATTCCACACCATAATATCAGATAGTGCACTGGATGTTAAAGAGTTAATGCTCCAGTTCTGTGGACTGTCCATAGTCCTGTGGTACAGGCACCTGTTCTTAGAACAAAAAGAAAGAACTACAGTTCCCAAAAGACTTCATTACTCCATTTCTGTTTTCTATTCAGAGGGAAAGATAAAACTGTTTGGTAGACATGAGATTTCCCTTTTCCTTTCTGCTCATCTCTGCAGTGCATGCTCCCTAGCCATCTTACCTTCAGCATTAGAGTAAGACCTTTGATTTTTTTGCACGCACTCATTTTATTTATTAGCTTCAACTCCAATTATATTGCATTATATTATATTACCCTGAATTCCGATATCGTATTTAGTATATTAGTTTTCTCCCTTAGCTTGTTACCATTGTTGTTTTCCTCCTTGGGCCCATCTCCCTATCTTCCCCCTTCCTCCTTTCCTGCAGCATGGATGCCCATGACATCATCTTTCATTCAACTGTCTGCTGCTTGCATTAAGCTTTCTAGGCGAAACTAAAGAATGGAAAATCTGTGACTTATCGGCCAAAACTGTAAAAACAACTGAATGGAAAATGGCAAAAGCAGAAGTGTTAATGCAAGCCTTATGTCTTCAGGGGTGCAGACAGCTTTGAGTACTAATTTAACCATGAATTTTTTTTTAATTTTTAGTTAATTCATTGAAAAATTGAATTTTCAAATTAATTTACATAGTGTAAAACGATAACATCACTTCAAAGACTTGCACATTCTTAAAGAACTTGTTCACATGCCTTGCTTGTGAATGACAGAGGAAGGGATGGTTACCATCTCACTAAAGGAGTAAAAGCCGCAATTCACCAAAAATATTATCTGAAAATACTATCCACAGAGAATGATTTGAATTCGCTAACAGCACATGACAGGTTTGTTACTGCAAGTTTTATGACTATTTATAAGGAAGTATTATTTCCTCCTCAAAAGTTACAGTGAACAATGCATTTGTTGAGCTTACTGATATTTGGCCTTTAAATCACACCCACTTGCTACACTTTTGGAGAAAGTGAATAATTGATCCAATGTGCTTGCAAATTACATCTTCCTAGAATTTGGTTCAAGCTTTGTTATGCTGGTTAATGTATTATGAACAAATATTAATGAAATGGCACAACCATAGTTGCACCGAAGTGAAATCTTGAGGTGTTATAACCTGAAATTGTCGTACAGTTACTCTTCCAATTCACAGGCATTCTGAACTGGAATACCTATCCTGCTACAGAAGTACGATTCAGTGTACTGTAGTTTGTGATGCTACTGGATAAAAGGGTATTCATAATAACTATTGGAAAAGAGATAAATTACCTTAGTTACATATACAGCTTCTGTTACCACAGGAACAGATTGATTACAATGGGTACTCCAAAAGTAAGGCCTCCTGATTTATTATTTTGGTCCACATTGCCAGAAGTGGTATGGCAGCAGATGTTGAATAATTCCCACCGGTACTCTTACGTTCTCTTATTGTGTGACACATGGCAGCAGTGGGGCAGTCTCACAAAATTGCATTTGTCACGGAAGCATGTATGAAGCTAAGGTGTGTCAGCAAACACCTTCACATAGAAAAAAGTTGCAACAATTGATATTCATCAGTGACTGCTGACTATTTATGAAGACCAAGCAGTGGATGTGTGCGCAGTGAGGTGGTGCATTTCAGCAGTGTTGACAGAGACAGTGAGTCACCTCCACTGCTGCAGATTTTTACAGCACAGCATGCAGCCTCACATTTATTGCTGGAGAAAAGGTATAGCAAATGTTGGTGACTATGCTGAACAATAATGTGTCGTAGCTAAGAATTTGCTCTATCAAGTGGTATTTTTGTGCTCCTTGTATCTATGATATTTTCCACAGAAATAAATTGGAGGCATTACTTTCAGAGCAACCTAGGTAGTTATATGACATTTCTATACTCTAAAACTACTGCTGGGCCATAAATTAAGTATAACTGACAAGGTAAGGTAGTCAAATCAAAGTAGAATTAGATTTCCATTTATATCAGCGGGACATTAGGTCACCTCTGCAGAGCACCTGCTTCCTCCAACAGCCTTCCCCACCTAAACACTTCCAGAGGACCTGAGGATCTTGAACACAAAAACAGCATTCTCTGATGGTGTAAAAACTGAATAGGCTTGTGAAGATGCTTCACATCCTAGCTGTTTCCTTATACTGACCTCCACATGGATGAGCTTAAACTCCTCTCAGCCTGTCACTGAAGCTTCAGACATTTCCGTTCTTCAGAATGTGCTACGTACACATCACTGACAAAAGGCCTTTCACATAGAATGCTTTCAAATCCTTTTTCAGAAGAGTGTATCAAAAATGAGCTTAAATTCCCTTCGCTTTCTACCTGCTATGCTTCCCAGAAGTACTTCTACGTCTGGAAAGGATTGCTCACTCTGATCTCAAGCGAGCACCTAAAAGTAGACAGAATATGTTTCATCTTTCTTGTTCACTGAATAAAAACCAGGTGGTATAACTTCTGAGAAAATAGATATGCACTGTAGAGTCTAGGGTACATAACCACAGAAGTCTGTTTTCTGTTCATCCAGACAACAAATTCTCCTGCTATGCGTGAGCTGCAATCACATAACCCACAGTCACTCATTGGCTGACTCAAGCCTCTCAAGCTTCAGTGACTTAGCTTCCTGAAGAGAAAAATGTTGCTACAGATACGGTTTGATCAAAAGACCAAGGAGAAAGGTGACTGAAAAGACCAATAATTAAGATAATCACAAATAAGATTCATTTAAATAAATACATGGAAGTGGATACAGATTGTTAGAATGCTATTCTGCATGTACATGGATTGCCCACTGAAAGGTCAAATCAAATGTTAAAGACTCATTAACAAACCATCCGCTTCAGGATACTAAGCAAAGCATTCTTTGCGCAAACTTCATACATTTTCAGACATAATCAGCTAAACAAACTACACGGTTGAGGCGTGCATGCATTCTTTTTCTAAAGTATAGCTCAAAATATCTAGTATCTGCTAGATGTTTCATCAAGAGACAATTGTTTGCTTGCTTCTCTGCACCCAAGGGAAAAGCTCACTCAGAATTTGAGATTGCTGTCTCTCAGAGGTGTCACTTTCCCTCTTACATAGCAAAGGTTTATTCAAGCTATTTGATCATGCTCAAATAACCACTTCTGTGGCTCCCCTGGCCTGTACAGCATTGCTCTTGCTCTGAGAGCCTCTCAGCCTGTCACCAAAGCTTCAGACATTTCTGTTCTCCACTAATGTGCTACGTACACATCACTGACAAAAGGCATTTCACATAGAATACTTTCAAATCCTTTTTCAGAAGAGTGTATCAAAAAGTAAAATAGAACACCTTTCCTATCTTTATCTTCTCCTTTCCTACCCTGGAATATCTGTAGCGTTCAGATGAAGATTACACTGACTACTTGCCAGATAAGTATGCAGGCTAAAAGGCCCAGACTGTTAAGTCACACTGCAGTCACTTCACGACATAAGCAGAATATCTTCTAAATACAACAAGGTAGCATATGTAAGTCAGTGTACTTTCAGCTGTCCTGCTAGTTGTTCCTTACACACCTCCCCTTTCATCCATCACCCATTAGAAGTGCAGCCTATAGACAAAAATGCAGGAGGGAGAAAGATTGATTACCTAAGTCAAAAAACTTTTTTTGTAGTCAATTTGTTCATTTCCAGTCCAGCATTTAAGACAATATTCATTTAGTGAAGTTTGCCTACATGGTTTTCTCATGGATTGTTATCTCCCAATACAGTGTTTTTAGAGTGAACTCTGATTGCAGCACATCATCAGCAAGATATTGCAAAATTAAAACCACAACACTTTCAAAACAAAAAAAGAGGCAAAGATCTTTCCACTCTTCAAGAATGGAATGATAGGTCATATGGCAGAATACTTGGTCTCCCCACAAACAGTAGTAGAACATCAGCAGCCAACTTAGAAATCTATGTGGCAGAGCTGGTTTTCTTTAGTAAGAAGAAAAGTGGAAGTGCTTTTTGTCTTGCACTTTTAAAATAATGAAAACAGGTCTAATCTTCCTAGTTCTTGAGTAGTTTTATTAATTGGATAGATTATTAATTATTATTTTATTAATTGGTTTAGATTAACAGTGAAAAACAAATGAAGATTTTGCTTCTAATCCGAAGTCAGTGTGTTATAGACTTACTCATTTCAGGCTAAAAGTAGCTCAGGAAAAATACATCATGATTACGACAAAGGAAGGAAAGAAAGAAGAGGAACCAATTCAATATTGCAAGTGCAAAGGATGCAGAACGATAAACTAAAAGTGATAAAACTATGCAGAATCCTCAAACCGTTTTAACAAATACTTTATTGTCTACATTAAAAATATAATCCTTACAAAAACTGTTATGTCCCTGTTTGAGATGCTGCTATATCTCAAACAGAAAATTCTAGAGTAAATTCCAATTAAATAACTTATTTTGGTATTAGCTGTGCTGCACACACATGCTTCATTTAAACAATTATTTCATAGAAAGCTTTGATTTCAGCAGTTTTGTAGTCCAACTGCACAATTAAACAGTAGTGGCATAATGGATAATGGTGGGAAATATCTTGCTTTAGTAAGAGTAGTAGCTAATCTGATCTATTTGCAAGCTAGCCATCATTTAATTTCCAGCATAACGTATAAAAAGAAATCCTATATCAAATACTCATATACTATCCCAAATGCCAGTGATAGCACAAATAAAGTGCTTTCAGTTTTAAGGTGTCTATTACAATTAATTATCCATAAAGTCTTTAGCATAAACTGCGAAAAAGCCTTTCCTTTTGAATAAGTGGAACTCCATCAGAATTATTGTGGCACCTGAACTGACTACAAATGAAAGCAATAATCACTAACATTTTGTTACAAAGGCTTTTCTCTATAAAATTGTTTGACACAGGATTTTGCTGTCTTGAATTTCTAGTATAACAGATAGCATAGTGTTTTTACTAGAAGATAAGTAAGAATTCATGTTTTATAATACTTCAAGAGATAAGCTTGCTTACGAGAAGAAAAGATTTTATGGCAGTTTTATACCTCTATAAAATCAGTAATGTTATTTCACATTCATTCAAAAAGTTTGTTCAGTGTGAATTACAATGACTACAAATAAAACAATAATAGGAGAATCTATCTTTTTCTCAGAACCACTAATAATACATAACAAGAAACAACATCCAAGTAGACTATGAGCTACAAACACTTAAGTGGGAGGAATGAACTGTATTAGCAGTAACATCTGGTCTGAAAAATGTTCCTAAGGAATAAAAATTCTTTAGTTGACTTAGGTTACAGAGTTTACAAAAGCTCAATAATTTCTAATGAGTTCCTTCCCCTTTCAGGGTTGGAATACTATAAATGAAAAGTAGTGTTTCACCATTTGTATGCTGTGTTGTATCTCATCTTCTTGACCTCATTTGCCAAAGTTAATATTTGCCTTTCATCATCCATAAATAAATTCTGCTTATTATAGATACTACCTGGCATTTTGTAGGAGAGTCAGCATTTGCTGTGTTATGAAGTCTGCGTTGTAGATACGTTAAACTGTATCCTCCCTCTTAGAGAAGTAATTTCAATAACAATAACTATTCTAGGTATCTATTTTGGGATGGGCTTATATTAAAATGATTGTAAAAAGCTGTCATTAAAATACAAATGAAAGAAAAGTCAGCAGAATTACTTCCTTCACATCTCATATCCCTGAACTGGTGATCCTGAGTTGCGGATCAAGGAAGAAAAATCCCTTCTGCTCTAAGAGCAAAGTAAGTCCATGCTCTCCTCATAAGGTTGAACGTGACAAATCCACAGGGCCAAATGACATGAATTGAAGGCAAACTACAGGCCAGTAAGCCTCACTTCAGGTGAGGTGATCACAGAGCAGATTCTCCTAGAAGACATGTTAAGGCACATACAAGTTGTGGAAACAGTCAGCATGGCTTCACCACAGGCAGGTCATGCCATACCAACCTGGTGGCTTTCTACAATGGAGTAACAGCATCAGTGAACAAAGAAAAGGCAACTAATGTTGTCTACCGGGGCTTGAACAAGGTCTGACATGATCACAGCACTACACCCTTATCTAAATTTGAGAGATTTGGATTTGAAGGCTGGACTATTCTGTGGATAAAGAACTGATCAGATGGTCATATTCAGAGTCTTGTTGTCAACGGCAAGGTGGAGGCTGGTCACAAAGTCCCCCAGAAGTTCATCTTGGGATTGGTGCTCTTCAACATCTTTATCAACAACACAAACAGTGATACTAACTGTTCTAACAACTGACCTGAAAGTAGGTTTCCTTTATGTTTACTATTATTGGTATAGTCTTTTTCAGGAGTCACAGTATTTCTCTGTGATTGAGACTTTGAACATTTACCTCACCCTTTGTGTCACTTTACCCTTTTCACAGCTGGTAAAAAGTACAACTTTTCTAACTATTCACTTTATCCTTGGCTTTACCACAGGCAGGGTTGTTCTAGACATCACGTAAAACATCTGGTTAAGAGAAATCTAAGGACCACATGAATCTTACCACTTTCCTCTGATGCCTACTTTTAGGCAGTCTAGAGAACCCAACATTAAAGAGTATCATAGCTGCAACTGCCATACATACCCCGAAAAAGAAGAAATAACAGAGCATTATTATTCTACTCCCTTGCTCCCTCTACTACAAGTAGACTGTTCCTATTAAAGTACTCTGTCATAATGATAGTCTACCTCATTTAAACAACAAAGTTCCTAAAAGGAAAAATTCCTCTAACACTGGAAAATTTCCCAATAGTCTACATTTAGAGACTTACATTCACAGCTACAAATGAAGCTACAGTTTTACTCTGAATGACAAAGCAGCATACAAAGATGATAATCTATGGTCACACCCAACCTCTCCTCACAGGGATTTCAGGCCAAGAAGGCTTTTGTCTTTATGACTAGCTGGAGGTGACCTTCAAGGGACGAGCCAATTCCCTGAGTACCTTGAAGCTATTAAACGTTTTTCAGCTTCTATCATCGTGTCTGCATGCCTCTTGCATTACTAGCAGCCCATCAACCAGAGAGAAGAAAATCCCACTAAAATGTGTCACAATATGCGTGATGCTTTTACCTCACTCTGACTTCAGGAACTGGTGTTACATCACAAGCGATTCTTACTAGCATACATTATCAATCCACGCTCGGTCTGGGCACAAAACAAAACCTACAGCAAGAAGAGGAACATATCAAGCTGGGAGAATTTGAATTTATCTATTTATTAATACTTAAAAAGTATATAATAAAAAGAGGAAAGTGCTCTTGAATACAAACAACTCAAAGAATAAACTAACCAACTGTAAAAAGCACTGCAGTTTATGGTATAACACAGAACTTCCAAAAATCTGATGTGCATTATTAAATGAGCATTGTGATTGTACCACCTACTCCAAATATTTCTGTAACATATTTTTCCTGTAAAGTATTGCGCTGCTAAGAATTTTTACTTTCACAATAAACTCCAAAAAAGCAAACAAAAAATGCCCACACAACGTAATTCTAAATATATACATCATTACAAGATTAGCTTTAATACATTAAATATTAATATAACTCAGAAACTCCCAAAAAACTACTAACAGTGTGGCAACTTCCAGTCTCCTATTTCATTTCTCTCAATTCTGCCAAATGAGGGAAATTGTCTGAAGTTAGCATCAAAATTGATTCTGATTATCAACCTAAGAACTCTTCTTTCTTCGAAAGATCAAATTAATTTCAGAGCCTGCAGTACATATACAGGCTTCCAGTGTTAAGAGCAAGCAATTGAGAACAATACCGTCTGTATTCCTCAGCTACACCCTGATTTCATTCACAGTATTTATACTGAACTTATTTCTGCAGTCTACTAGGCAACATTTATTCTAGAATTCTAGCAGATATAAAATACTACCATTCTGTGATGAAAATTTTAAAATACTATTTTAAATCATATTTAATGCTGTGAAATGAAGTCAAGCAGCTGTGCAAATCTATCATATGTTCCAAAGTATGGACACATTTAACATTTTTCCATCACTGCTTCAAAAATGTAAAGCATTACACGAGAAACTGGATAATAAAGAATGTGTCCCATTCATCTCCACTTTAGAAAAGACAAGCGTCCTCATTGTTGTGCTCCCCCTCACCCCCGATCAAATGACATCTAACATGGAAGGGCATATGAAGAAAAGGCATGTCACTGAACTCTTCCATGCAGAAAAATTTGCATCCAGTGATAATATTCCACGATCCTCACTTAAGGTTTAAGGAGACCAAAGGAGATGTGTGGTGCATTTCAGCAGTAATGACAGTGAGTCACCTACATTGGTGCAGCTTTTTTGAGTATAGCATGCAGGCTCTTGTTCTTTACTGGTGAAAATACATAGCAAAAGGTGGTGATTGTTTTGATTATGTTGAAAAGTAGCATGGTGTAGCTGAGAATTCATTCTGCTAAACAGTGTTATTGTGCTCTTTTTATCTGTGATTGCTTCCATGGAAATAATAGAAGGAATTACTTTTGTACATATCTACATATCAGACATCAAAAAATATAAAACCGTGTTAGGTATCATCTTTCTAATATAAGCAAGGACAACAAGATTCAATGCTCCATAACACTGTGCTGGTTCTCTGCTTGAGACGAGGTTTTGATAGAGTAAATCACATAACTTTTGGAGCAAATATTCAGTCAACTTTTTTTTTTTTTTTTTTTTTTAATACAACAAATGCTGTTCCTCTAAAATTCTATTTGCTGTCACTTTAAGTAACTACTTTTTTAGTTGCTTTTTCATAAAGGAAGTAACAAAGTGTGCAGTTACTAACATGCTCAGATTCCAAACTAAGGAGAATTTACCACTACAGTACTACTGAAGTGAATTATATCCTTCTTCCAAGTTACTCTAAGGAACTTTAAAGATAACTTCTTTCACAGATAAAATTGTTGCAATAAAACTGATTAAAATGTATTACATTATTTATAGTTCAAAGTTACCTTTACTTCAGGCAAGGTATTAATACCTTTCATCAGGATTAAGTATTTTTACCTAGTATTTTAAAAAAATATATGCCTCTCTCAATTTTAATTCAGTCCATTACACCTTTAAGTCTGTTTTGGAGAGATTTGTGAGGATTTATTTCACAATAGATGAGCTTAATGCATACTTCAATAGGAGACAGGATGGGTGGTCAGAGAGATATGGAGGCATGATCCATGGGCATCTGTCTCATTACAGAATAATTTGATATTAAATGAGAGAAGAAATGCTCACACTTGCTAGAATTTAAGATTTTTATCCTATCCACCTCCTCTTTCAATATAACTGATGAAAAATACTACAGCACATCACAACTTCTTCTTTAGATGCATGTTATTATTGGCCATTAGTGCACACAGACATTTTGTCAACAATTAGAGAATTTCACAGTGGTGCAGTTCCTTCTACATTAAAAGAATATATCTTATTTTCCTTCTCTTATTTTTCTTCACATTCGAGGGATTTTTTTTTCCCCAAAGGAAAAATGAATCGCAAAGAAGTCAGTGATGATAACAAAAAAAAAAAAAAAAAAAAAAAGAGCCAGTTCAGTACTTGTCAGAAATCTTTCTAAAAATATCATCAGAAGAGATGTTTTCATTCCTTGCATTCTGAAGTAAATTAATTCAGTTTAGTAAGCACTTTAGAAGCAACTGCCTTCATGTCAGAAACACACCCATCCTTTTCTTCATACAATTCATGATAACAAATTCCAGTGCATTGTACCTGTGCCAATATTTATCCGAACAGCTAATTAGAGAATTGCTGACTCTGCTCTTATTAATTGCAAAACAGAAATTGTTGTTGAAAGTTGTTATTGTTCATTGCTTACGAGCCTTAATTCAGAAGCATAAAGCAAGCGTTGTGTTGCACAGCATTCTCAGGTACAGTGCAGAAGGTAGGTTTAAAATGGTCTTTTTACTTATTTTGTTGTTCTAGGGAAGGCATTTCCACAGTTTTCCCATCTGCTTGTCATATATTCTTGCTTTATGCTGCAGCATTTGTTTACACTTGAATGACACATCAAACACGCTAAAAGCTCTTTGTCATGTTTTATCAATGTTTTCCAGCTTGTGTACTGCTTCCATGCTGACAAGCTTGACAAAGGCATTCTTGCAGGATAGGGAATTAATTAGACTCCCAAATTTTCATCAGATTTCTGCAGACATTTTTATTCTGGATTACCCTTGAGGGATATATACTCATAAAGAAACGAAGTATATTTTTCTTTCAAAACTCAACTCAAGCTGTTTAGCAGGTAATAAGGAAAAGAGCTATACTTATTATTTTTGAACCCCAACACTCAGAAAGTAATCTAATATTCCCTACTTCTTCGACAATGGTTTTAGATTTCATGTATAATGATGAGCCAATGAAAAGCCATAGCTCTTCTTTTTTAGTAAATGAATCTTACAGGCCATGATACCTTAAGTAATTATTAGCATGAAATTCTTACTATTTTGTTTTATTTTCCCATACTTTGGATATTTAGTTTTGCAGGAATTACAGGTACATGTGAAAAGAAAACAATTTTCTCCAAAGTCCTACTATAAATTAGAAAACAAACAGCTCAAAATTTCCTTGATACATCACTGCATTCTTTTTCCTAAAGGTTCCTGACCCTTATATCTCACTATCAGATTATTTTCACACAAAATACACTTGTAACAGCAGTTTCCTGCAGGTATCTCATATTCAATTCACGGATTTTCTTTCAAAACATATCTTCCATTTTGCATTCCAGGACAGAAGAAGGAAACACTGATTTTATACTGGCCATAACATAAAAGTACAGTTCAGTATGTCCTACAGAGTTTGAATTTGTGCACTCTCCTTTCAAGATCCCCTTCCGTAGCTTAAGCATTCTGTAAATAACTTCTTAAAGTAATTCCACAGATTATTTTAATCACACTGTCCAAACAGGACAAAAAAAAAAAAAAAGTGTTGAGATATATAAAGCAAAGGTTTAAGCTTTCAAAAGAATCATTTCAAATTCTCCAGTCCTCAGTGTGACAACATGATTCTAATACCAATGATTAAACATCCTTTCCAATACCCTTCAAAGTAATGTGATTTATTCATTAAATGTTCAGAAAGAGTAGAGACTCTAACCAGACTTCTTCCAATCATGAGATACTGTTTAATTAAGGTTATAACCGTCTATCAGTTACTACCCAGAGACGCATCATTTAAGGTAGCTGAGGTGGTGCATTGGTATAAATTCTACCAGATGGCTTCACAAGGATAATAGAGTTTGTACCTCTGAGATCCTAGGAAATCAAGAATACATAGTCTAACATAAGGATTTTAGAAGCTCTAAGTTAACTTATTGACACATACACAAAGATTTCTACAATATTTCTAAGTTTAAGAAAGCATAATTACTGCCTTTAAGGGTCAGTTCTTTGCCTTTTACAGCAGTCATCAGGTGTTAAAAAAAAATAAATCAGAAGTCCATAAAATTAGAAAGATTTCTACTATCATATGACTACATTAATTTCACATGCTCGCTTCTTGAGAATTAGATAACATGGTTATCATGTAAGAGAGCTTAAGAGGAAATAAAACTGCATAGAGACCATTTAAAATATGTTGAAAGAGAAGGCACTATTTTATAAAGAAACATTATGTTAATCACTGCTTCCGTATTGTATCTACTATTTTCCTCTGAATTCTCTTCCAGCTGGAACATTCCGATTCACTCCTTTCTCTATACACCTGTGACACACACTACAACTGCTTTGTTTCAATCTAAATAACACGTTATTGAGGGAAAAAATGACACTTTTCATGAATCAACAGATTTTAAAAGACCTTTGGCCTATTACTCTAACAGACATTCCAGATTAAGATATCCTTGATACCCCTTGCACAGACACATGCCCACACATGACAACAGAACTTCTGAAAACTGTGCTGCTGCTCATATAAATTTGCAGGTGCATGACCACCCCATGGCAGGTTCTCTGCTGCTGCCATATGATGTTCAGGAGCCAGTGCTTGCTACCACACAGCACTCTGGAGCAGGACAGATTCTCCTACGCAACGCAATGACTTTATGGATCAAGCAGGAATTTACAGGCTATGGAAGTACGAAGCCAGTACTCTCACAGAATAGAAATAAAACCTACTAAGGATTGCTACCTGGCCTCAAAGGTGCATACACAAAGGTCCAAACCCTTTTTTACTTCGGGTCATTTCATCTTTTTATTTCCTGCTGTCTCATGCAATAAGCATTCCCCATAAAACAGATTTGTAGCAGGAGAGGTTTTGCATCTGCTTTTAATGACTTCCTGTGAACAGCACACATGCAGTTATTTCCTTTCACTTTTCTTCCATTCTCACCTATAAAAACAGGTATAACGAAAAATTAAACAGTAGGAGGCAAAGGCATTACTCATTTTTACGTCTTGATACTTTCTATAGCACTCTCCTCCCCACCCAGCCATGAACACTGCATTATCACTGCTTCAGGTTGCCTCCAAGAAGAATTCTTCACAGAGAAGTTGGTGAATTCTCAGGATGCACTCCTAGAGCAGTAGCAAAGACCCCATCACTGGAGGTATTTAAAAGCTGTGTGGACGTGGCTCTAAAGGACATAGTTTGGTGACAGGACTTCGTAGGATAGGTTGAAGTTTGGGCTCAATGATCACCGAGATCTTTTTTTAACTAGACCATTATAATGAGTCTATGATATCACCTCAGTAAAAGGACATACATGATCTCGCTCACTTTTTTCCCCACTACAACAAGATAGATATAAGAAGAGAGATTTAGATTCAACAGATTCTTGTTTAGTGTAGCACACATGGCAAAACAGTGAAAAAGAACAGGGGTATTTTTTTTTTTTTTTTTTTTTTTTTTTTTGTAATTAAGACTACAGATAAAATGACATGCAGTTCAATTAAGGGCTTCTGCAAACAAGTAAAACAAAAATCATTAAAACAGAAGTTAGTCTGTTGAATAACACTGTATCAAGAAGAATAACCAAAATCCTTTTAACATACATAAAAAAAAAAAAAAAAAACCCAAAAAAACCTATTTCCCTCTCAAATATCTCTTCCTATTAAATTACAGAGCTCCACTACATCTAAAACACCACCTGTCCTTTGTTTATGACATCATAGTTTACCCCTGTAAAAATACACTGGAACCAGAAATTCAGGACTATGAGTAAAGTCACAAAAAATAAAATCATGAAACATGAAACATCCTACTGTAAGTTTCTATTGCAAACAACAAAGGTAGGAGAAATTCTGTTTTTATTAAATGGATGCTAATGAACTTCAAGTAATTGACATGAAAAAGATATAAAACTCAAATTAAGGTATACAGATTTTTAACTGCCCATATTTCAAAGTTTATTCCAGTAAGAAAGTCATCCTTATCTCTAAGCAAAGTTATCACTGCATCCTGAAAGTTAAAATTGAAAACATTCAGAAAATACAGGAATCAGGGGCCATACTTTGCCAATAACCTTTTTGATGATGCATAAATAGGAGAAGAGTGACACTCTATTCCTTGCATTAATAAGAATGATCATGAAATATAACTGGAATGAGAGTCTGAGAAGATAAGGCACACGGACTAAAATGCCTGATAAAAGTAATGCCTGACCAATTACCTCTTAAATAAAGTTCTCAAAATGAGGAGAACTGAACCTGAAATTTAATGAACAAGAACACTTGTTCACTTAATTACCCTAAGCCTGAAAGCACTTCAGCCCTGTACTTGGTTTCGTTATGGAATTACATACAGAGAACAAGAGGAGTTCCAGATTCTATACTTCAGTAATTCTACTTTGGAAAAGAGGTCTTCACACCATCTCAGAAGTGAAATAGTGTACTAGCACAGTTTAGAGCTCCACTGCTTTAACCTACTAACATACATCATACATTTACAGTTTTGTTTTTTCCTTTTCCTTGACACATGTGCCTCAGGATAATTGCAGCCTGAAAGTACCAGTTGTTGATACAGATTTCATAATACCTCACTGAAATAACTTGTTCGGCTTACTTCCTTAACTACAATAATTCTGCAAGAGAGAAAAATATTGCTTATCATAAAGCAATGGAAGCTTTCATAAAACTTTGGAAGAAATATCATGCTAAGTATTTATTTCTACAATGCCAACTTTAACGAGTTGGCTTTTACAAAATTTTACACAAAGTTGTACAAACAAAAATATTTATATTTTCAACACAAAATAAGGATTTGATATTTATAAATGTTTTCTGAAATTAATTACCATAAGTCTGACATATTCATCCAGCTTTGGCTAAAAAGTGATAAATCCGTTCCCAAAGTATTCATAACATAGCCACACTTTTTTTTTTTTTTTTAATTCTATAGGGTGAAATCAATGTTTTTTATTATTTAATATTGCTTTTGGCACGTCGGTACAGAAATGGCTGGACTTCTCCTTGTTCAGAATGATGAGCTTAGCTCTACCACAAGTGAAGCAACAGTGATAACTCATCTTGTGAAGGTGTTTTCCCTAAAACCTTCCGTTGTGAGATAAAAGGTAAGGATATTCTATGCTATTTTATTCACATTTCATAAAGGACAGAGGAGACTATGCTACAGATAAAACCAGCCACCTTTCTGCATCAACCTGAGTTGTTTACTGTTCTCATTTTATCTTTTAAATCTTGTTTTTTGAATGAGTAGCATTATTTCAGTAGGAACTGATTCTGTAATAAAAGGAATCAGCAGCTCAGTTGCACTGTGTATTCACCCTTAGCAATACTCAAAACAAGCTAATCTAGTTGGAACCATTCAGAGTGGGAGGCTTAGTCTAACTGAACTCCTGGTCCCTTTGCAACCTAAATAACTCTATGAGTGTAGGTGACAATATTGTTGGCAGAAGCTTTACTCAGGATGTTGATCATCCTCGTGTACATTGTAATACCGAGAGAAATCTTACACTAATTTGCTGAAAACACTGATGTATTTATTTACATTTGAGGCTGCAGGACAACACCGATTTAATAAAAAAATCATTCCACAATAAAATTCATTAGAATTACCATTAAAAGAGAGTAGTAGTATTTCTAGAAGTATTTCTGTTGAATTTGGTAACTGCGTCTAGTAATTCACTTGAACTACAAGTCATGGCAGTAGGACCAAAATTAATTTTACTCACTCCTCTTATTAAGGGCAAACCTTCCTCAGATTTCCAAGATACGGTATTGAGAAGAGAAAATTGACAGAAATGTACTTCCATCCAACATACTGAGCAGTATATTTTTAAAAATAAAATTACGTACATTTTACCCACCAAGATGCTCTAAACAAATTTCTTAACTGAAACCAAAAGCTGAATTTGCAAAGTCTCTTTTAGACTGAACACATAAATGAAACTTTTGAAAACAGGGAATTTGCATATTAATATGATTGATATGGAAACTAGCAGCTTTGATTCCAGCATGTGGTTGAACTCTATCCTACTTTGTAAAGCTGCTGCACAGCACATAACAGGCAGTACAAACACACAAAAAAAAATAGTGCTGTTGTCATGATGAGAGCTTTCTGAATGCTCCTTATTATAATCACATGGAATAACTCAGATGTTTAAGAGTTCAGTATTGTTATACAAAGCTGTACACTACAATGGAATATCCGGCTGACAAGGCTACAGTTGCTCATGTATTTCTAATCTGAAAAATACACATCATTTAGCAATAAGGATTGATAAACTCAAATGAATATAGCTATTTTTAAAAGTGACTGAATGTTTGAATGACATAAACATAAATATAATAAATTAAGAAATAAAATGGAGCCAAATGATATGAGTTTCTTTCAATTAACTCAGAAAAAATATCCTTAAAAAAAAAAAAATACTACTTTCTTTGTAACCAGGTTGACTAACAGAACGGAGATCCACTGAAGGAAAAAGCTTTTCTGAAGTAAATAATTTCAAAGCATCTAAGGAGCTTGAGCTTATCTGTTAATTATTCATGTTTCTGCTTTCATTTTCAACCACTCTGGAGATGCTGATGCTGGCACTCTCTACTAAGTTTAAGTATCCTTTCAGCTCAACTCTTCCAAATTAAACTGTCACTTCCTATTAAAAGAAAAAAGTCTATTGGAGGAAGTTTTTAATCTTCCGATTCGTACTTTGTAATAGGAAGTCAAAGTTTAAATTAGGACAGTATGAGCTTATAAAATAAAGCCTAAGCAGTATACTGACAACCACCAGTGAAGAACTTCTTCCTGGCTTACGTTAAAGTGCATAGTAGCGCAGTTTTATTTTTTATCGCCTTTAAAGTTTTATTTTACTAAGTCTTGATTCAGTCTCACACTCTTATTTAAAGTAACATTACCCTTAAATTCTGATGGAATACAAACTAAGATTTTAAACTAAAAGAGGAGAGATTTAGATTAGATAATCAGGAAAATATTTTTTACTCAGAGAGTGATGAGGGACAGGAATAGGGTACCCAGAGAAGGTATGGATGCCCGAGTCTTGGAGATGCTCAAGGGCAAGTCGGCTGGGGCCACGGGCAGCCTCATTTATGGCAACACTGACACAGCACAAGGGTTGGAACTGTATGATCTTTAAGGTTCCTTCCAGCCCTAGACATTCTATGATTCTATGGTTCTACAAGCAAGTGTCTAAACTGTGCCTGTTTGCTTATCTATGACACCTGCAACCTGTCTGTCTTTCAGTGCGTTAACCAAAGTTCTGTTGAGTTAGTATTTCCTTATGCAAGCTGCTACACTTCAAACACTCATGAGGAGCTAAGGGAAAAAAAATTTCCCTGTAGGAGCTGAACCAATGTTATTAAGAAAACAGGCTTATACAGTACATCTTTTTCCCCCTTTTTTGTTGCATTCTTATACAAAAAAAAAGAGAATATATTATCAGTCCTCTTTGTTTCTCTTTCATACCATCTTTCCTTGACGCTTTTTTTTCCTGCTAAGCCTTTTTTTACTTTTTTCCTTCTCCAATGCTAACACTATTTTCCATCATCATTTTCTAGTCCTTCTTTTCCTCTGTTTACCCCGAGTTCATTCTGGCAGAGATGAAGAAAATTTGCTCACACAACATGCTTGAAATAGGGAAAGTGACTTCAACATGGGACAACAAGAACTTATTTTAGGGTTACCAAAACTTAATGGCTCAAAATAACTATTTATTACAATCACTGAGACTCTCAGCATTGTCCCATCTCATGAATTTCGAGACCACCTTTAAAGTTTAAATTGCCTGTAAAAGCGATCTTGCTACGCAATCTTTGTGTTCTTGCTTGAAATTTTGCTCCCATGCTTCCTTTACCATAGGGATCATAGAATCACCAAGGCTGGAAAAGACCTACGAGATCATCCAAGTCCAACCATACACCCATCAGCAATAGTTCTCATTAAACAATGTCCCTCAACACAATGTCTAAAAGTTCCTTGAACACCCCCAGGGTCAGTGACTCTATCATCTCCCCGGGTAGCCTGTTCCAACAGCTGACCACTCTTTCAGAGAAGTTGTATTTCCTAACATCCAACTATCAGTAGATGGCTAAACCCTCTTTCTGTCCCTGCATGCAAAAATATGCTGTATTTCACTGCAGCTAACAATTACAGCCAGAATCGCATGTTTCTTCAAGACAACTCTGAAGACAAAACCAGGAAAGATATCATTGAGGAGTACATATAAGCTGACTATAACAGTCAATACAGAATACTACGAGCTTTCGAAGAGGATAATTAAACTGATTAAAAATCTGATTTATGCAAAGACTTTAGAAGGGACTACCGAAGTGGTCATTCTGCAGCATGATGTTCAAAGTATTGTCGGTTATATTTTATCATGCTGGTAAGGTCAAACCCATAAGCAACTTAACGCTAATGCTTAAAGTGAAGAGTATCATTTTTTAATGTACTTCCACAACGTTCAAATTTAATTCATGCTTTATAAACTAGAAGTTTGCTGGATATCTATTCAGCCATAAAATAAGCAGTGACAGCCTTATACATATATTTTTAAGATCAAAACAGAAAGAATCCATCTCTTTTCTCTGCACCAGTTAGATCTTATGCATAGAATGGGTGATGTCCTCTGAGCATACGGAATACAAATGTGGTACAAAAATCTTCATATTCCTATTTCCAAGATTTTTATAGATAAAAAAAAACCTACCTACAGAAGGCAGTGCTAAAGACCAGCTTTTAATGAATGAAATGGAAGCTTTGAAAAAAATAATTAGTAAACTTGATTTCATATGGCTTTTATATTATATCCATTTATCTTCATTCAATTGCTAAAGCTCATAATTGAAGTTACACTTTCTTTTGAACTCATGTTCATAAGTTTCTTGCATTTATAGTGTAATTACTACATTGGGCATCTAACAAGTAACTTTTTCCCTCTCAATGGGCTTTACAGAAAGACTTTATTATTAGAATTAAGCATCATAACTGATAAAAATATAAAAAACTATACATGCAGCCCTCTCAAGTCAAAACAAAAATTCATTTCATCATCTGTCTTCTATCAGTGCTAAAAAAAAAATCCTCTATGAAAAAGTACAGGGGCATGGCAACACACAGTGATAATTCCTGAGGACATTTTTCCAATCCCTAATAATTCATGACTTACAGATTATCTGAGCCAAACACTCCATTTTACTTCCAACAGTCCTCAGACAATTTTTCTTCTAATGTATGTAGATGCTTTTTGAATGTACGCAAATTCTTGGTCTGCTCAAAATCTTGTTGCAAAAAATTACACTGATTAACTAGGCAGTGTGAGGGAGTATCCCTTTTCTTCCAAATCTATGGATTGCTACTTCATTTGAGATCCTCTAGGTACCAACTCATCGTTTTCATGACTTCATAGACCTATTCTCTTTCTTCTCCCCAGCCTATTTCTTAGTTTTCCAACCAGAAGAGATCTTCATTTAAGATCTTCTACCTGCCTTTTACCAATCTTACATGATCATACTCCTTCTCCTCCTATCGCTTCATTACCAGCATAGTCTATTACTACTGACAGTCGCCGAGTTTAAAAAGCAAAAATCAACGACTGACTGAAGAGAGTAAAATACTGGTTGTCACCATCAGTAGAGCAAATGGTAAACAATGAAGTCAACATAACCACACTCTCCCTCCTCTCTTTTAAACCACTTCATTCCCTTGGCTCATATGAAAAAGAGCCCTCCAAAAATTACACCAATTGTGAAGTAGAAATTAAAATTACAGAGATCATCAGTAGTTAAATACTATAACTATTACCAGCTACATTTTCCATATTGAAGCAGCACAAATGGAGCAGAAAGTCACTATATGAGTTACACATTATTAAATTTAATTATTCAACACTAAAAAGAGTGTTTTCATCAGCAGATTTAAAGAATACCATTTTCAAGAAGGGAGTAATTTAAGATTTGGTATTTTATTCAGTATCATTAATTAGCTAACTTAAAATACACGAGTGGGTAAGATGTAAGATACTTCACAAGAAGTAATGGGAAAAGAAAGTAGCTGATATGTCTTCTGTGAGGAACATAATTCTGCCTTTCTAAGTAAATGTAAGAAAAGCAAACCTCATGGAACCAAACTTTTAATTTCTGTGTTGCAGAGGCTCAGCCAGGAACCAATCACTCCAACAGCAAGGACTGTGAGCATGCCTAACTCTGCACTGTACGTTTCCAAAAAAAAACCCATCAAGACTCAGAGAGGTGACCTGTATCCTGATGCTCAAACTGAGTTTGTGACAAGCAGTGTGGATTTGGTCACAGATTTTGGACTGGTATTCCAGAGTTAGTTTGGCTTTCCAAGCGATTGCTTTTCATGGATGTGGTTCATATTATTTAAGAGTCAGTAACAGTTCTCCAAATATTTCACTGAATTAAACTGAAACAAAACTTCCATAATCTCAGTAGAAAATAACTTCAAAAATTACGCTTTACCCACATTAGTAACCACTGACTGGAGAAGATAAAAATCAGTGTTTAAGCACTATGTGTATTTTAAGGTCCAAAAATTCAGTGAAAGATGATAAAATGAAAAATACGGAGAAAAAAAATGAAAAGTTATACTATGGGTGGGCGGGAGACATCAGGAAGCAAGTTACTCTGGCCATTTTTACACCACCCACAAAAGCAGGTGAAAAGCTGTGAAAGCACATGATAGGAGGCACACGATCGGACAGCTTTTAATGGACTTCCAGGTAGGCTGAAAATCAAAACTAATTTTATTTCTTAACTGGAGACCTGGAAACTGTTTCTGAATATTTTTGGCATAGAGATTCCTACCCTGACACAAACTGTCCTCACGCTTAACTGTCACTATAAAAAGTAATTTTCTTCATGTTCTGTTATCCATACTTTGATGAGCCTTTCCCTGATGATAACATCAAATGACAGTTGTAGAAAGAAATTCTTCTTTGAATTGTTTATAACTTCGATGAAGACAGATCACTTACCTTTGTTGAAGAGCTTCAGAGATTACTACCTTAGATTTCAGCATACTTCTGTCCCCGTAAATTACATGCAATGTTTTACTCATGCCAGGTAAAAAATAATTATCTTCTTTTTAAAATTTATCTAAAAGAATACATTAAATTATATTCTACTCTTAATGTATTTTCAAAATATACACATATAAGGATATACTTCTGTAGAAAAACTATCAGATATTTTGATGCTTTGAAGTGGGAATTAACTTACTGTTCCCTCCAGGTAGCCTGTGCAAAAGGTTTAGTAGTCAAAATTAATTCACATAGCTTATTGATCTGCAAGCTATTCTAAGGATTTTGAGGGGCTATATGTGAGTTGCAAGAAAAGTATTTGTCCCAACAAACTTGTGGTTCTGTCACATTTATAGCTCATCTTTCTCCTCCTAAATTGAAAAAAAACAGAGGTAGCAATGTAGATAACAGATAATACTATGAAAGCATAATTGCAAGTGTGCTGCCTTGTTCTCCCTGCAAGCAGTTGCAATGAGAATAACAACTACATAAACAAAACAAGAATTTGGATATCCAGAAAAAAAAAAATCATACAATGAAGTAAATGTTGCTATGTAACATAAATCTTTCTGTAATTCAATCAGTATCTACCTCATCCAAATTCTCAAATTCAGAGATTTGTTAACTGTATCATCAAAACAACACCATAAAGAAATTACGTGTTATCAAACTATATTATATAATCCACAAGGCCTACTTTAATTGCTATTTACTTGTGCTACACCACTGTGGGAAAAAGCACAAGTCTGAGTTAATTTGCGATAGAGCAGAGCAATGAAAAATAAGATCTAGTGTTTCATTTATCATACCATGTATCTGGCACTCTGTGAATCCAAATATTCGTCAGTTTGGAATTTAAAGGAATTAAAATAATCCAAAAATCCATACCCTGTGGAAATTTTTGGAGCTGTCCTGTTTTATTTATATTTTTTTTTTTCAAGTGAGCTTTACTGCCACTTCTACAGTGAGACAAAAGAAATGTTTTAAATGAATTGGCTCACTCTAATAAAGTAAAACTATTGTGGACAGAAGGAGGACAGGCCTCCACAGGATATGCATGAAAAAGGACTTTTAACAGAGTTTTGTATCTATTTAAACCTGCATCTTTTTTACTCACAAACAATATTATAACGCACTGCAGGCCAATGAAAATCTGCTTAAAACCTCAGAACACTTTTATAGGTGCTATGCTGAAACCTTGTTCAATCACTGTGATCAAACTCATGGGAGTTAATGACTGCATCAAATGTTCTACCTGTGAAAGATTTAAAGATATATTTAAAGATATTCTAGTTTTTAAATTCTACACATAGTGGAACGTTAATCCTGCCCAAACTAGTAGAATCTAATTAGAAAGACCTAATGATTTTTCACATTTCTCTAATAAATATGAAAAAAGTCTTAATTTGCTCTGCAGTGTTTACAATAACTTTTCTTCACATTGCAATCTCTTATATTCAGTTTCCAGCTTTTATGTCTGGATAGATTTGATAAATAAAATCCATTTCATTGTACCTACTAGAGTTATATCCTGAACTAAACACAGAAGGAGTTACAGAACCCAATCCTCAGCAGAAAGGAGAAAAAAAAAAGACAAGAAGGAGGAAGAAACAGAAAATATTAGGAACAGTAAAATTGTCTGGAGCTTTTTGGCAGCATAAACCCTACAGATCTGCAATAATGAACTGGAAAAGAACCTACAATAAGTTACCCACCAATCAGGGGTGCGTACAGGATAAATAACATTCATTCCCAGAATTCAAAGTCAAATTCTGCTCTTCCATAGGTTTTCACCAGGAAGGTAAGTCAAAACAAGTACATTAGTGCCACCCTAAGCATCTTCCTGCTTTTTAGGAGCATGTCAGAAAATAAATAATCTGTTAGGTAGATCAGTAGTAGAAAAAAAATCAGATTCATAAAACAAAAAGGCAGCCAGTTACATCATTTGAGGAACACAAGAGGAAGAAACGCCAGCTGCTCTACTTTAAAAAGCAATATTACTCTTAAGATTCAAATATATGCAAGAGTTTCTGGCACTGAATAACTAAATACTTCTGCAAGTACCCAAGCATCAAGACTGAAACTATGTAAACTTAGTAGCATTTTGAGACTGCATAACTTCCTCTGTTTTTATAAGAATACAAGGATAAAATAACTACACAGAAATTAATTGATTTTTATTGCTTTTGTTGTACGTATTACACAATGTTATTTAATTGCCTTCCACTCAATACAAAAATCAACTAATTTCTGTAAGTAAATCTCATCATTTCAAAAACATCTGCTTGAATATTTATAGATTAATTGTAGAATTATTGAGGGCATTATTTCTCATCTTAAATATAAGGCATGTTGCTATAAAAGTTTAGATACTTCATAACTTTACCTCTTCTAAGTCAACTAGGTCAGTAAGTACAACCGGGAAGACCAAAAACAAGATTTTTGAAGATGCATTCTTTTCTTCCTAACACAACTGAGAAGCATGACTTCTTGACCCATAATAAGTAGTCACAGTGGAAAGCACTTCTTCCACTTCCTTTAAAGATAAATAACATTATCATTTCTACCTTCCAGATGAGTATGACCAGCTTTGTTTTTTAATTTGAGAGTAATTTCACCCAATGTTTCTTCACATTATTATATTTGTGATACTAACACCTTGGATTTTCTACTTTTAATGTTTCTATTTAATACAAGTTATGAGGCTAACTCTTCAGAAAATCATCTTAAGGGAAGGCCAGGGTACAAATAAAATGTGTGAAGAAACCGCTCTCATATTTATCTTAACTGCCCAGCAAAATAAATAAATAAATAAATGTTTACAGATTAATTTATTTCATTAATTTAAACACTCATTTGTGTGAAGCAATTGCTTCCAAATTTGTGGTTGTGGCCAAAGCTATAATACAAGTAAAACTTGCACGGGTAGGGAATCACAACAGTCTTTTTTAGAACAGGAGAGCAAAGCTACTTTTTGAACAGCAGCAAACTGATTTTTATCACATGTTCTATGTTATGTATCTACATAATTAATTAAAAAGTTTAAGTTATCACACAAAAACAAAATCAGACATGCATTAATTGGTTAATAATAAAATAGAAAAAACTAATAATTAAATTCTAGGCCTCCAATAGCATCACTTCTTACCATCAGGGGACAGTACTGTGTTACTCTTCCAATTGCTTGATTTATTTGGGGACTAGAGGAGCACACATAAGGTTGTATCATTCTGGAAGGATAGGTAGCATAAACTTTAAATATCAGAAAAACACTGGTACTGTTTTAAAAGTAAAGCTGGGGTAGCAATGTAGCCACAATGAAAGAGACAGAGCAATTATGGATACCATTATAAAAGTCATCCAGCTCATTAACTGTATGAATAGCAGAAGGAATTTGAACTAATGGATGAGCTCAGGTCGCTCAATTTTATTATGTCGTTTGCATTATAGGAATCAATTTACTGCAGGTTATTTTAAGATGAAGCCTGCAGCCAAATCGATTGTGGCCTTTCATAATTTTGAGTATTTATCCCTCTGTGTATCTGCCACATACATGCCCTCCGATCAGTAAAGGTTGTGGCTGAATATAACAAAGTTATTTTTCTCCCTCAGGACTCAACTGTTCCAACTCCTTATGCCAAAAATAGAAAACCTGAGTCAAAAATCAGAATCCCTGTCCTTTTGATGAAGGCACAGAGTCACTGAGACAGTGAATTATTTTAGGTATCTCTGACACTTGCATCACCCAAATAGTACCTGGCAAAACAGCGGTGTGCAGGGATATTCAAGCTGCCTAGTTTGATGGTAGAAGCAGTACAATTACACTGGCACAGTATTCTGTGTTAGTATTCCCTGCTTGGATCAGAAATAACTCAATCTCTGTGCAATAATGCTTTACAATGCCATTTGTATTCTCTTTATCTTCCTTTAGAGGTTTTCACTGAATGAGCTAATTCATTCCCATGTTCACAACTACATCCTTTTCTCTGGTGACTCACAGACACACAACCAGTTCTGACACATTTTCTTATATTCAATTCAGTATATCAACATCTTTTTCTGACATCTCCCCAGGGATATGTTTATCATCTAGAATTTGAAAAAGGTCTAGACACTGAATTCAAATGGAAAATGGGTATGTCACTGCATCAATATTAAAGATGCAGAAATCAAAACAGCCCTGATTCTTACTTTTGTTTGAAATTCTTCATCTACTAGTTCTCTATTTGTGGGAAAAGAGTAAAAGGTTTTGTATCAGAGTTAGAAAATTAATCTTTATGTAAATACTTGATATGTATTAAACAGTCATGGAGCTGACTCTGAAAGAGCACTACTCAAACTGTGTGACCTGATTTGACCAAATTTAACTATATTTTCCAGTTTACGTCAAAGGGTATGTTTCAATTTAAAAGAAACAAAAAAGGTTTGATTTCAATCTATCTTGTTCCTTTTGGGGGAACACCCACTTAAAATCCTGCAGTATCACGCTGAAACGTAGAAATAATCTTCCATCTTTAGCCTCCATTTGTGCCTTGAATCCCTATTGATTATTTACCACTCTCAGTTGGTAACAATGTACTACAATGCACAAGATTGTTATCTATCCTATTAATACACAAATAAGTTCATAGGGTCAGAATCTTAATTTGGAAGAACGTAACAGGGAAGTCCTGTTATAGAGGATCTACCTGCATTTATATGCTCACAATGCTTAAGATGGATAGGACAATATTGTTCTAAATTTTTAATCATATGTGAATATTGCTCCACATATGATTAAGTTTCAAATCACATATTTTGTTAACTGTATTTATGAAAATGCACAGATAAATAATTAAGGGCCACCGTATGTTGAAATGTACAATTGCTAACAATTATACCTTTTCTTCAAAGAAAATGACTTAAACCAGAGTGTTACAGATATTAATACTTATCATGGAAGTTTTTCCAATTGAAGTGATAAAGATGATTTCAATCGAGTTCTAGCTTTTCATGGGATTAAGCCTTTGCATAAATATTAATCCTCTTATTCTGTCCACAGCTGTGATGAACTTCAGAATATGAGCCATTTTCTATTTTACATTTTAGGAATGCAAACCACTTATGGTAGATTTCTACAATGAAACGCACTGGGCCCATCAATGTGATTTTCTTTTTTTTTTTTTTTTTTTTGTACATCACTAAAATACAGGATTCAATTTTTGAGCTAAAAACCTAAAACCTTCTTTCAGTGAGAAAAATGCTCAGTAGCAACATCTGTTCTCACAGAAATAACAGTAAATTTTAAATAGGAAGAATACTTTGTGTTGATGAAAACTACATTATTGCATATTACGTAATACATAGAATTTTCATAATACCATTTCAGATAGCTATACAGATTTTATTTTTTTTTTGTAATTGCTTGTTTTCTTTTTGAAGCAAATACTGTTCAGAGGAAATTAAGAGCTTTCCTAAATTGTTTGAATCATTTATTTGTCCAGAAAACCTCCAAAATGACCCTGAACTGCAAAGACAGACCTATTTGTTAGTACTCATGTCAGCAAAACAGCTAATGGTTAATTAACTGCCTTTTTTTTTTTTTTTTTTTTTTTTTTTAAATAAACAGGACTACAGTAAATCTTCATTAACTGCAAAAAGGCAATCTCACAGTATGGTTGCCATCACTAAGGACTGAGATCTTCTGCTCAGTTCCTTTTGTTTCTAACCTCTTATTACCCAGCGAGCCCTCACAGTATACAGTAAGGAACTTGTAGGAGATAAATAAAAGAAATAGAGCTTAGGAACTGATCTGATTATCATTCAGCAAAACAACTAATAATGAGATGGCTGCAAAAGCCATGAATCTTTATTAAAAAAAAAAAAAAAAAAAAAAAGTTTCTCACTGCAGTGAAATCCTCTGAAATCAAAAAATTTCTTTTAAAACTATAGAATACATGTCTCATCTGTGTCACATAATAACAAGTTTTTGCTGTATGGTAACGGAGGGAATGACTATCATAATTTCACATAAATACACTGATTGCTGTGGGGCTGTACAACTGTTAGGAGTCAACAGTTCTCTTGCTGCAGCAAACAGTAAATACCAGCTGTGCTTCCAATTATGTGTGTCTGTTCAGGGGGAATGGGATTTTACTCTACCTTAAAGACTCTAGGAAATATAACAAAAAGAAAATTACAACTATTACTACCAAAATTAAAATTTAAAATTGTGACTATAACTAAGCCCTACTGAAGTTGAATGTATTCAATATAAGGACTAGTACTTAAATAATGATTATAATTTCTTCGCTTCCTCCCTGCTCACTTCTCTCCAGAACGGTTGTGTGAGTCAGCCTTGCCTAATTACCAGATGCTTACCCAGCCAATCTGCTGCCCTTTCTCCTCAAAAGGATAGGGGGAGATAATACAACAAAAAAGCTGATGACTCAAGATAAATCATGCCAGGCTCAATTTCACTCCATCCTTCATAACTCCTTTACCTGATCCCATTACACAATTGGACAAAGGAGAGTGGGGTGATCAGTCCTTAAGTGTTCTCTCCTCCTCTCCTCTTCCTTTTTCCCTGCCTTAGCATAGATTAATCCCAGGCTGCACTTCTTGTTAGGTGAACATGATCCGCCATGGTCACTTCCATAGGCTGCAGATCCTGCAGGTAGTATCTATCTGCTTTGGCATGGGGTTCTCTATAGGCTGCAGTGCAGATATCACTCCAGCACAGTCCTCACTACTAAGGCTTTCAAAGCAAACATTTCTTAAAGTATATCCACTGATCCTCAGATTCGGGTATGATGCCTGCACATACCCTTTGAACCATCTAAGAGGAGGTTAAGGTGTGATGGCATAATTCTCACCTGTCTTCTGAGAGCTTATTTTAAATTTTAGAACGTTTCCTAATTTTTATATAACTTCTGGAATCTAAAGACATCTGCAGTCTTTTTCTGGATGGCATTGCCCCCCACCTGATCCAAAGATCTATGCATCTAGAACTTTGGAAGAACGGCAAGAAATGAAAGGATTTTTGTGTCACCTCAAAACTGCTTCTTGTGGATGGAGAAGCCAGCTTTTTCTCAAGTCATAGAATAGCAGCAATCATGTTAGGATAAGAAGCTGTCTGCAGTTCTGGAAGGAAGCTGTTTTGATAGATAATCAAACAAGGTGAAGACAAAGAACTTTTTACCTTCATTACATCAGTAAAACAGAAGCTATTTAGTGGGAATATCATTCAAATCTTCTCTCAGCTTCTAAAGGAACTATGGAAAGCAGCAAGCAGTACAATTCAGTATACTGTCACAACCCCACGTTATTTCTCATAAGCCAAATGCAATCAGAAATTGAATTAAATTTAGATATGGTCAAGGAATAACCTTTCAGAAAACACAAGCCCAAAGGACAAAAATCTCTAGAGCTAGCATGGCTATCAGATTTGGATCAAAAGATTATATCTTGCCACAATATGGAAAGATGGAACTGCCCAGTGCCAATTTGATCATATCTAATTATAGAGGCAACTTCATACATTACATTAAAATGTGTGTTCTACTATTTCAACCCATTTCATTTGTATATATCATCCTTTGAAATGTATGCAAGCTTGAGCTCAAGTTCAGTTCCTCAAATCTGCAAGACAGTGTTGGATTGGCAGCAGAAATAAAATACTAATTACTTAGGCACATACTTCCCAAAAGATACTTCTGCAAAGTAACTCATCATCTTGAAAACTGTCCAAGAATTCAGCAATCTAGACTATATAAAATAAAGCTATGAAGCAGCCAATTTCTGTCAATTACTTTAAGTAGTCTACTTCAAAGCAAGATTTATGATAAAATCTCTAGGTAAATTAGAGAGGAAAAAATTGTGATGTGACAAAAGTGTCATTGCTCTGTTCCTGTCTATCTTAATATTTTCCCGGCAAGTTCTTACCTGTCTGTATAATTAAATTACTCCCAATTTTACAGGCTCTGAACCCAACTACTCAGGTGTCAATCACTTTTCAAAGAACTCCATTCACAGCTGAAAAAGCCACAAATTGGATGATGACATACCCTTGAGAGAGCTGGCAATAACAGCAGCTCTTTTACAGAGAACAACAAAAACATGTTTTCTCTACTTAAAAATAGACAATGCATAGCAGCAATCTGAGTCTGGGTTGCGCTTATCTCAATAGGTTGCCTGATACAATTATATGGTTTCCAGGAAAGGTAGCTGTAATTTTTTTGCTAACACTGTGCACGTCACAGTTACTTATATATACATAAGTATATATATATACACATATATATATATATACATATATATATATATAATATATATATATATGCAGAGTATAACATTTTTTGTTGAAAATATGGAGTTAGCACTTCACAGAATTATAGGGGTTGGAAGGGACCTCCAGAGATCATCAAGTCCAACCCCCCTGCCAAAGCAGGTTCCCTACACCAGGTCGCACAGGTAGGCATCCAGGCAGGTCTTGAACATCTCCAGAGAAGGAGACTCCACCACCTCCCTGGGCAGCCTGTTCCAGTGCTCCGTCACCCTCACTGTAAAGAAGTTCTTGCGCATGTTTGTGCGGAACTTCCTATGCTCCAGTTTCTGGCCATTTCCCCTTGTCCTGTCTCCACTCACCACTGAAAAGAGTCCGGCCTCACCACTATGGCCCCCACACCTCAGATATTTATAGACCTGGATCAGGTCCCCTCTCAGTCTTCTCTTCCCAAGGCTGAACAGACCCAGTTCACTCAGCCTTTCTTCATAGGAGAGATGCTCCAGACACTTCACCATCTTCGTGGCCCTCCGCTGGACTCTTTCCAAGAGATCCCTGTCTTTTTTGTACTGGGGAGCCCAGAACTGGACGCAGTACTCCAGATGAGGCCTCACCAGCGCAGAGTAGAGGGGGAGGATCACCTCCCTCGACCTGCTGGCCACGCTCTTTTTAATGCACCCCAGTAAGCCATTGGCCTTTTTGGCCACAAGGGCACACTGCTGGCTCATGGCCAACCTGTCGTCCACCAGGACACCCAGGTCCCTTTCCGCAGAGCTCCCCTCCAGCAGCTCATCCCCCAGCCTGTACTGGTGCATGGAATTATTCCTCCCCAGATGCAAGACTCTACACTTGCTTTTGTTAAACCTCATCTGGTTTTTTTCTGCCCAGCTCTCCAGCCTATCCAGGTCTTGCTGAATGGCAACACAGCCTTCAGGCGTGTCAGCCAATCCTCCCAACTTCGTATCATCGGCAAACTTGCTGAGGGTGGCCGTTATCCCCTCATCAAGGTCATTGATGAAGATGTTGAACAAGACCGGACCCAGCACAGACCCCTGAGGAACACCGCTGGTTACAGGCCTCCAACCGGACTCTGCACCACCAACAACGACCCTCTGTGCTCTGCCAGTCAGCCAGTTCTCAACCCACCTCACTGTCCACTCATCTATCCCACACTTCCTCAGCTTTGTTATAAGGACGTCATGGGGGACAGTATCAAATGCCTTGCTGAAATCAAGGTAGACTACATCCACTGCTCTCCCCCTGTCCACCCAGCCAGAGACAACATCATAGAATGCTACCAGGTTGGTCAAGCACGACGTCCCCCTTGTGAACCTGTGCTGACTATTCCTGATAACCTCCTCTTCTTCCAGTTGTCTGGAGATGACATCCAGTACAAGCTGTTCCATCAACATCCACTTCAGGAGACTTTTAAAATAGTATTCAACTATTCACATTGTCCAAATTTATCAGTAGTATATACTGGCTGTATTCTTAACTTCAGAAAAATAGGCATAGCAATTGCATACAAATGGCCTCACAGCTGAGAGCCTGCTCTGCATGAGAATCTGCAGCTATATTTAATAGAGCTTTTCATTACTTTCTGACTGCTGGTCACATCTTCCTAAAAATAAGTACAAAACAACAGAACACATTTGTGTTTTGTACATATAAGCTAATAAGTTTAGCAACAGGTTGACCAGGTTGAAGAAAATACATTTATTTTTTAGCTTCATTAAGCTCTCAGCTCTGCACATCTCAGTATTTAATATGCAGTCCTGACACAGTACGCATTACTGATGTCAGAAGTTGTAATTAGAATTTGCTTGAAAAAACTGATAAGTTTCCTGTTTCTTTTATGAAATGACACAATCCTATATACAGATTTCACCTGTGTATAGAGATGAATGTTACGGAAACTATTTTATTTTAAACATTTTTGCACATTTTTGCATTTCTTAGTCTTTAACTGCAACAATAACAATTTTTCTTGAAAAGTAGATTTCCCCAAAACAAAAATCCTGAATATCGAAGGAATAAGAAGATATATAGCGCATTTTTAATGCAACTTCGTTATCTCTCACAAACATGTCAGCAAAGTGTTTTATTACCTAAAGCATGTTCTTGGAAAAGTAAACATACCTATATTTCATGTTATTTTTCCACACTATATAATACAAACCTGAGTTAAAATTTCAGCAAGCATTCAGAACCACTATGAATCTATAACGTAAACATGGTAGAAGGAAACCACTGCGAAGACTCAGCTCTCCATTCTAGTCACAGGAAAATACAATTGCTTCTGCATCAGTGAAAAGTTACTCAGAAGAAATGGGACTACATTTTCAGCTTTTAAACTTCAGATAAACTTACACTGAAGGTTACTACTGTTAAAGGATCAGAACAACAAGAATTTTCACTGCTTTATAGTACAAATTAAAACAGCACCATACAGAAGTATTTAAAGTAATTCCTAATGAATCAGTAAATTCGTATTTCTATCAGAGCGCATAAACTCAGAAAGCGATGTAACCATTTCAGTCTAACACAGTAGCTGCATTCCACCTACCATATACTGCTTCTTGTCTAACAATATCACAATATCACTGTGTTTGGTTTTATGGCATGGACATACCCTAATGTCACTAACACTAACACACTTCAAGATTTAAAATCTTCAGGGCACCACACTTCTGCTGTTGAACATACCACTCAGTTCCTGGTAACACAGAGGCGTTGTCAGCCACATCCAAAACTTCACAGAAATCCTTCCTCTATCTCTCTCATTAAATGTCCTGTGCGTTAAGAGCACATAAAAGACATCAGAATTTGCTTTCCATCTTCCATATCTCTACCTAAAACATCTTCCTGAAATTTCAGTGACTCAAATTAAGATTTTCCTTCAGACTTTGTAAAAACAATTATCAAAGCAGATAAAATATGTCTCAGGACAGTCCTTGGATCATGCATTGATTTTTTTTCACTCTAGATCTTTTAAAAATAATATTAATTGGTGCAAAATGTCTTCCAACTACAGACAAACACCATAGAACTGCCTCCACTAACTCATTCAAATTTCAAACATTTAGTATAAACTCAACAGAAATTATTGGATCAGTAGAAACACTACTAATATGCATGAAAGTCTGCAGTTGTTTAAACTGGTCTCAAATGATCCGAAGTTTCTAACTCAGTATGACAAATGTAAAACTCATCAAAAAGCATCAAAGCATTGATATTCAGGTTCAGAGTGTCTTCTGTGTCACAACTGTCCAAAAGAATTAAAATCAGTTATCAACATACTAGACCACTCATAAGAGAATCACACATTTCTAGTACTTTAAAGACTGAAGCATTGAACATGAAATTAAATTATTTTGCTTACATATATAGATTTTCAAAATTAACCTTTTTTTGTCCACCCCTTTAATTACCAGCGATGTATCAGCATACTATAAATGTAAAGGGGAAAAATAAATAAATAAATAAAGACAGCTGTGAAGCATATGCTTTAATTTAAGGTAATTTGCTTTTAGGTTAGATGTCACTTCACATAATCAAAAATGTCAGGAATTAACTTGCTCTGCAGTGTATTTCAAAATCTTCTCACTTTCTAACAAATGGAATAATTATAAAACTTCCATGAGACATGACTTAACTACAATTTCCATACACATTTATTTGCCTTTATCCTAGCCTGTGTTCCTCTGCAGACACCACTGCACATAATTCTTTCATAGTCTGAAGACTCAAATCTACAATTGCAGGTTACTCAAGGCTCAGAAGACTCAAAGTATAGGACAGTTTCTCTTGGTGAGGCAGTCTTTCAAAGTTATGTTCTCTAAAGCAGGCCTCAAGGCATGAGCTAGCTCTAAAGGCAAAAGTTCATCTAGTCTGGGACTTCTACTGGTAGGAGAGAGAAAAAAAAAAAAAAAAAAAAATCACACAAATGGACAAAAAAATCTATTGAGTAGTCGTAATTCAAAATTTAGTGATGTAGAAAGAAAATTATATTTTACCATTATTTGAAGATGGGTTATGAAATATAGACTACGGGACTTAACTGAGCAACTACCATCTGCAAAAAAAATCCTTCTATTCTTCTTATCAAGATTTTTTAGGTTAATTTTTTTAAAAACAATATATTTATGTCCTAAGAAAATATGGGTTAGATTCCAATCATACTCTTTGTGCTGATCTACCAACAGGTGAAGGGGCAAGACAAAGAAGCCTGTAAAATTTGTAAAGAAAAGCAAATAAAATTTTTCTATATGTTTATTCTAGTCTGAAAAACTGCATAACTCACACAGCTAAGAAAAGGTAGAATATTCATAATACACTATTAGATAGCAATTAATTTACATGGATAAATTACTGATTAATTAGGAACCTCATAAATACTTAAATATTAGACATTACGTTTTACTTAACATTTCACCAGTCAGATTTGATACACAACAATTCTAATTAGTAACAGTTATCTACTTTGTACGAAGATAACTTCTGGAAAAGATAAAACCTCAGAAGTACATGAAAGAGAGTTCAAAGTCCCTATGGAAATGTATACTATCAGGACTAATTCTGATAAAACACAGGCACTAGTGTGGCAAGCATGTCTAAAGCTTCAAATTTTTCATTGCAACAACCATGCAAAGAAAAAAAACTCAGGTGAAGAGTTACATCATACAGTTTTTTGGTGATACTTTTTGTAACATTATACCACGAGAAGCATAAATCAATGCCAGCCCTCAGTTTAACACCAGGTTTTCTCTACACATGAACCTTTCAGTACTCTATCCTCCTCCTAAACACATTTTTTGTCCTCTTGTTGCTATGACATATGGCAGATGACTCAGTAGGAAAGTTTTAGATTTTAATCTGAAGATAATTTCTTTACAACCTATATGAACCTATGTAAAGCAAACACTTTCCATTCTACTCTAGCAATGCAGAGCAATAGAGGAAAAAAACCTAGTTTGAAATTGACTACCTCTAAACAGAAAGATAATGTTAATCTCTCACAAGATGGAGAAAAACAGTCAAAGTATTTTCTTTTTAATTCCCAGAATACCTTTAATCCTTCATCCTCTACTGAATATAAAATATGAATCATGACAGATAGGAACAGGCAACTCTGAAGCTCACAGGGAAGCTGCTAGAGTTAATACTCTTTCATCTGATGCAAAATTCATTGCAAATACAAATATCATCATTGTGCCATTTTGGTGATACACAGCATTCTTTTGGTGAGCAGCATCTGAAGAGAACAGCTTAAGAATAATCCAAAATTTTACCAATAACTTTCACTGGCAGTTTCATCTTTGCCCTCATGAGGGGAACACATCTCTACAGTTCCCAAAAGAACTCTAAAAAGAAAATTATTTCACATCTTTTCTTCATCCATGCCATAGGATGTGGGCTTATCGTCCAGTTTCTTGGATCAATCTGATCCCATTTTCCACTCTTACAACAGATAAACTACAGATTGCAACTGGAAAATTTACGACTGGTTCTCTAAGAGCATTTTCTTCAACGTGCTCTGTTTGATCTGGAAAGTGTTTGCAGCAGCAAATGAATATACCAAAAATATCACTTTTCCAGTATGGGTTCTCACTGTATACCTGCATAAACTCAGTGTCTTTCACTGATAGAGTCCTTCTGCCAGCTCCTTTGACTCATTACCCTTCAGATTCATGACACGTGTACAATGAAATAACAGTGTCGGAGATTTACCAAAAACATCTTCAAAAACTCCCTGTCTGCTTTGTTTTAACTCCAACACTTGACGAAGCAGGCTGCATTGAATTTCTGCTAGCCTTTCTTCTGGAGCCTGGTATAAGGCCAGAAGGCAAGCATTGGCTCTTCTGCTGTTATTAGCCTCTACCCCCACAACATATTTCCATTAAAAATCATAAACCACTGTCACTGTCAATAAACACGCACTGCAACGGTTTCAAGTCCTCATTACCTTCATGCTTTCCTAAAAGTTAATTCCTTGCACCATAGCCAATGATCACCACTGTATTTCTCACAACTCTCACTTTCTTTAGTAAACAGAATCTATTACATTCTGCAGGGAGTATGTCCTTTCTATTTCAATCCTTAGTGGAGAAGACATTCCTGACTAGCTGAATGAAACAGCTCAATGAAATGTAAAAGATTCATAACTTGACCCTAAGTATGAAGTTCTTTTTCAGGATCAAAAACACTCTTCTTGCAGAAAAGTTTTGCTAAACCATCATAAAGAAAACCAAAACAATACAAGTACATATAGGAAAAAAATAAATAGTTAATGCTATTTTAATCTAAGCTAGCCTTATAGGTCACTGAATCATAAGAGAAAGAACTAACTTAATTAGTTCAAAAAGATTAAACATAACCAACCAAAAAACTAGTAGCCTGCAACACTGAGAGTAAAAGCATTTAAGCCACAGATAATACTGTAAAGTAGATTTCTATTATTTAAGCTGTATTTCTTCAAATTTCACAGCGTACTACAAATATAAGATTTAAGAAAAACTAAGGAAGAAAAAGTCTACAAAATTTCCTGCCATGAAAAAAAAGCAGATACTTCACAGCGCTGTTTAAACATAGCATTCAAGCTCCCAAAGTCCTCTGAAAATACAAACTGCATCATCTCTCTCTGGATTTCACTCAAATACACAAAGTCACGCTTTCTTAGTGACTTTTACTTTGAAAATAACAGAATAATTTCAATAATATAAATGAAGCACCAATCCCTTCTGCAAAACTCCCTTCACTGTGCAATGTCTTTTCAGGGTAAAAAAGGTTAAGTGCTCTGTTAATAAAATCAATCTTTAAAAAAGGGTGCATCCATGCAAGAGAGGTTGACTGTTCTTCGTAATAAAATTCACATACAAATTCAATGTAAACGTTTCTCAACTATGTTTTCTAAAGTACTATGTGGATTAATGCCACTGATGGAAGACTCCCCATGCTAAAAATTGAAGATCAAGTCATGAAAGGGAAGTGATTGCATGTCTAAAAGGGAAAAAGGATTTATTACTCATTGCTGTACTGGTGATAATTTATTTTGGTTTAGTGACTTGACAATTATATCCACAAGGCAGTGAGATGATATCTGAAGTCCATAAAAAGCAAATATGCTTTTAGGAAGAAAGAGTCAACTATATGAAAAAAAACTTAAATCTGTCAAAATTCATCAGACCTAAAATATATTTCTCTGCAAATACTAACATACATTAAAATGCTAAAAATTCTGTCTCATGAATCTAACTGACCATGCAGGAAGATTGAAGCCTTAAGGGGAGCTGACAGTAAAATGACTAGAGCAGGTTTGAGAGAAACTAATTATATGCAAAAAAAGAGGAAACTGCTTCCTGCTGTAACTTCTTAACTAACGTACTTCCTAGGAATTTGCATTCCTACATCAGCTATCCCAGAGGTTTTCATAAACGCTACTCATTTACATTTAATTCATTTAAAGCTAATTACAACTGGCTATCTAACAATGCATTTATTAAGAATAGCGTATCAAAATTATGAATGAGACAGAGCTACAGCTGCCAGAACATTTTTGGGAGGTACTATAAAGGTAAAATGGTATTTAGACCATATAACTCACTAGAATGAAGTAAATATCTAAAGTTCTAAACAAATCATAATTTTAAATTATTTTAAACATCCAAAACTGATGTGCTTTTTTTTCTGCCAGGAACACATAATATAAAAACAGTTACAGGTCTTAAGTTATAGTTACCAGAGTTTCTAGTGTAAAAGTCAGCAATTTTAACCCTGGTTATCTGAAAAATGAATCTCAAACCTTCTGACAGGTTCTAAAACTATTATGTTTGTCATGGAGTTTGTGGACCTTAGTTTTCGTTTGCTTTGGGATATTTATTTGGTTCCTTTTCTTTCTCATTATTCATGATTAGAGAGCAAAATAAGCAGAAATCTTATAATCCTCACCTGAACACAAACTTTTTCACTCCTTCACATGCAACATCTACAGATTTAAGCATAGGCAAATTTTCAGTAAAAGACTGAAAGCCAAGTTCTCCTAGCAGTATATTGTAGAAAGAAATAAGACATTTGTCTGCAAAACTATATATGTATTCTTTCAACGAATATTTCATGATCCAAGAATGTTCTAATACTACAGTACTCACTGCTAAAGTGAATACTGTAGCAAGTACTGCAAAGAATTTAGGAGTACTGAAGTTGCATCAGAATGATCATGAGGGAGGAAAAAAAAATGCAAGCAACAACTAACACATAGCTAGGCCACACTCTTTACGCAGATAGAATTATAGAATTATTTGGGTTAAAACAAACCTTTAAGATCACCTAGTTCCCCCTGCTATAGGCAGGAACACTTCCCTCTAGACAAGGTTGTTCAAGCCCCACCCAGCTTGGCCTTGGACACCTCCAGTATGGGGGCATCTACAACCTCTCTGGGCAACCTGTTTCTGTTTCTCATAACCCTAACAGCAAAGAATTTCTTCTTAATATCTAGTCTAAATCCACCCTCTTCCAGTTTAAAATCATTTCCTTTCATCCTGTCACCACACACTGGTATGCATACCAGTCCTACCACTGGTTCCTGAGGAATACCACCTGCCACCAGTCTCCACTTGGACACTGAGACATGACTGCAACTCTGAGCATGACCATCCATCAAAGCCATTTTTCTTCAATTAAGCAACCAGGCTGCCAACGCAGGACATTGCCAAACACTTTGCACAAGCTCCATGATCTCGCCAGGCAGAGAGTTGAGACTGGCTAGCCTGTAGATCCGTGGATATTCTTCTTTTTCCTTTTCTTGAGAGTGGGCATTGTTTCCCCTTTCCCAATCACTGGGAACTTCACCACATTGCCATGACCTTTCAAATACGACGGTAGCATCTCAGTGACTTCACCTGCCAGCTCCCTCAGAATCCATGGATGGATCTCATTGACTCCCATGGACTTGTGCACCTTCTTTAGACTATCTTGAAGCTGATGTTCACTTACATTGGGCAGATGTTCCTTATCACAGCTCTTACTTTGCTTTCTGCAACTTGAGCAGCACTGCTAGAGCCCTCACTGGTGAAGGCTGATGGAGTACCTCAGTTTTTCCCATACTCCTCATTACTACGTCTCCAGTTTCCTGCTGGAAGGGACTCACATTTTCCCCAGTCTTCCTTTTACCACTGGTATAAGTGTAGAATTTCTTCTTGTTACGTCATTGGCTAGATTTAATTCTACCTAGGTTTTTGCTTTTCTAACCTGATCACTGGCTGCTCGGACAACTTCTCGGAAGCCCTTCCAGGTAACACATTCCTGCTTCTGCTCATTAAAGGGTGCATCTATAGAATTTCTTTTTGTGCTAAAGTAAGTGTACCCAGACTCCCACGACAATGAGTCCTTTCCCTGCCTTCCCTTTGACTTAACCCACAAGCTCTCTGTCAGCTCCTCATCCATTCCCAAGTGGAACTCCATGAACTTCAGCTGGTCATTGTCATAGAGGGTAGCACCTTATCTCCTTCCTACACGCCAGCTCTGAGAGCCATCCCACCATACCTCAGTGATGCCAATGGCATCATAGCTCTGTAGACATGCATATGCCTGTAATTCTCCCTGTTTGTTCCCCATGCTCTGCTAGCATACAGATATTTGAGCTGGGCTCCCATTAAGTTTATCAGCTGATCCCTTATTCTGCACTCTAGGTGCTGTCTTCCTAGAATGTGATTCAAATCCAGGCCCAGGGAATCAGCCTCAAAGCACCTCTATCAAATCTCAAAGCAATTATGATAGCAGTTTGGTAAGCATTCCCCCAATGCATTTGTCTGTCTAGAGATCTAATTTAAACACATCCTCATTTTTTTGCCCTTTCGTTGTGTTTCTTACCTCACTTTCGTAGCAACTTGATTTACATAGAAGACTCAAGATCAATATGACCCAAAGGAAAAAATATATATTTGACAACATTTGCCTAACATCTATGTGAGGAATGGTGCTCCCATAACAAATACGCATGAGACTAAGGTCCAGTCAAGCGAGTTTCACAGCTAGAGACAATACAATAGACACATAAAAAATCAGGGTATTTTCCTTGCATCTGAAAATTCAAGCATGTGTATATATATATATATATATACACACACACACACACACACACACATATATATCTGTCCACAGAAGACAAATTCAGAGAGAAATCTTTAAAGAACTGTTTTATACATTCTATTGCTGATCTTGAAGAAATCTTACTCATAACAAAGTTATTATATATAAGGTACATACTGTAACTGTTAACTAAATATACAACACTATACCTGCAGGTACCCAAAGACAGACTACTTAGTGCTGGAAAGAAAATTACAGCTGTCACTTTAATCAGTTTGAACAGTTTAGACAACTGTTAACTGACTACATCAAAAAAACTTTTCAACAATTCTGCTGGGAGATCGATCTTGTATTTTATTGGTCCAAAGTACTGAATGAATTTAAAACAAAACAAAAAAAAAAATTGGAGTCAGGAAAGGTAGTAAATGACGGCAATTATGAAAAAAGTTAAGGTATTTGGATCTGTGTGATGCAAAGGCTACCGGAAAATAATATAACATCACTAAGTTATAGGAAAAGCATTTCAGAAATCAATAGTGGTACTTGTATTCTTTGAGCTGAACATGCATGCAAGTATAATTCTATTCATGTCAGAGACATTGTTCAAAGATGAGTTCAGCTTCATTTCAACCTTTATAAATAGTTGTGTCAGGTTTAAAAAAAAAAAAAAAAAAAAAAAAAAACACCTGTAGCTGCTTCAAAAGTAGTTTTTCCATATAATCAGGGAAAATTCTATTCCTAATAGAGTGATAGAGATAAAGACTGACTAAATTACAAGACAAGTCTTCAAAGTACTCTAAAAATGTTTTCATTCTATCCATCTGCTGGCTTAAAAACAAGATCCAGAAGCACAAGCTATCTTGTCGTAAAAAGTACGTACATAAGACATTAAAAATGATTATAAATGTCTAAAATCAGTGTTACAAGAATCAGGTTATAAGCATTCAATTCACATTAAACACGAGACTGACTTTTTTCAAAGCATTAAAAAAGAAAAAAGAAAAAAAAAAAAAAAATCGATCTCACTCCCTAAAATTTAAAACTATGCTTGAGGTCTATAATTACATTTGCATAAATAAGCAAAACTGCACTAATTTTAGCAGAAACAGAAACTTAAGAAACATTAAACATCAGAAATCGCAACTATAACTTAAACAAGATTAGCAAAAGACAAAAAAAAAAATCTTGGTCTGAACTGGTCTAAATTTCATGAAGTCGTTGACAAAAAACAGCATTGCTTAAAACTGACTCATTAAAGATTGGCTTCAAACGCTAGCCATATCTTCCACCCAGTCTGGAGGTGTACAGTAAATGATCTGTAAAGTAACACATCACAAACTCATCTGAAGCAACTTGGGAAACTTGTTGCTATGCTTATCAAAGAGTAATTAGAAGCACACCATAAAAAACATGCTTATAAATCAGAGGCTTACGAAAGATGTTTTCAAGCCTTGAGGGTGAAGAAGAAAACAAAGACAATTCTCAATATTTTTTCAAAGCTAAATCATGACAATTTAAATGCAACGCGGAGAGCCGAGGAAGAGGATTTTAATATTATATTATTTTATTAATATTAGATACTAGCACAAGGATAATTCACATTCTTCAATGAGTTAACTTCAGAAGAGTCAACAGGTCACCAGACATTCATCCAGGAAATGAAAAGCAGAGATGTATGTTACTGTAGTAGCACTTTAGTGAAAAACAGACTTAAAAAAAAAAAAAAAAAAAAAAAAACTAAAAATCACATATTTACCCTAGTTTTCTCAAATATTTCACTGAATCATTATAAGAAAATTACAACCTTTTATGTAGTACAAGGAACACATGAATTCATACATGAATGACAACAGCAAGGACAAACACTTGATTTTATAAAAACGAATAAACACAGAAAACAATGAATTCTACCAATAGATATCTGTTGCTGAAATCAACTATTAAAATATATACGCATTGGAAAATCCAGGAGACTATCATTTGATAAAAAGGTAGTCTGCCACAAGTTAATAGGAACATGCATTTACATTTGTTGGGCCTTTCCTATCAAGCAATTTTATAATAAAGTTAAATGAAATTAGTAATTTAAGCTGAATTACACTTCAGTTACTTCAATTCTTCAGAATTCAGGGAAGCAAATAATACAAAAAAAAAAAAAAAAAAAAAGCAAAAAAAGAGAAGACAGTTCTTGATGCAAATGTACGATTCTGAAGAGCAAACAGCTGTGGTTTTACATCCTGAAAACTAATTCCACATTTTGACTATAATTCCAAGTCATTAATACAACATAAAAGTTTCCAGATGTCTCATTTCCTATTTTTGATATGATAATGAAGCAAAATGTGGTTTAACATCAAGCACAACTATATTGAGCCACTCATTTTCCATGAATAAGTTGCTGGTATTTAAAGGAAAAACTCAAATGAGTTCCTCTTAAATGAATATATTCCTTCTTCAGGACAAAGAGTCTGGTCATGCAGAGCTCAGTACAGGATTGCATATGACAGATTTTTTTATTTTTTTTTTTTTGCCAGTTAAATTCCATAAGAGCTTTTAGCACTTTTTGTTTAGGTGAAGAATGTGTGGCTGACAGTCACTGAGGTCTGAGGGAGTGCTAATGCATGAACATGGTTTTATCACACTGAAGGACATCACTTACAGTATTTCTTGGCTTCTTTACAGTTCACTAACAGACAGACAAATTAGTGCCAATTAAAGCAGCAGTTCTGCAACATAAATCTTTCAAACTGACACTCCCCTGACCTCCCTGGTATTTCTTGGGATTATACCTACAACACTAACTGAATACTATAGCAAAAGCTCAGCTTTTCTTAACGTTTTACAGACACACATAAAGATCTATACCTCTGTCAATATTAAATGTGTGTATAGACATACACACACGTGAAAGATTAGCTGCACAAATCATACTTGTAATAAGTAATGCAGAAAAGAAAATATAAAGCGGAATAGAGATAAACTCAGTTTAAAGAATAATCTTTCATACTGTATCGAAATCAAGTCAACCTTGATTTTAGTAGTTTTAAATATCTCTTAACATTTCAAGTCTTGTATTAATTATACTCTTTACATATATAGGGGATGCTGAACCTGTCTACTGCTCTTCACCATATTTACAATTCTAACTCAGACCTCTCTGTTAACTTACAATAAAGAAGCAAAGCTTCATACCATTCTGATATGCTCTCTCCTGACGCAAAACTGCTCATACTGCAGGAAGGTCCTTTACTACAATGAGAAGTATACATAAGTGTAGAGTCATCATAAAGAGTACAATCTCCAGTTAACCTGCCACAGCATCCCAAAGAAAATGAGAAATTGATAAATGAGTGCATCAAGACTGTATTGACATGAGAACTGACTTACACTAAGGAAATGCTTCAGAGATTTTTGTATCAACTACTGACTTGTTATCACTGGGAAAGTCAATACAAGTCAAGGTTGAGAAGCACCAGTTTGCAACTTGGAAGCTTGTTGTTTGTAGTGCTGCTTTAAACACACAGCCACCTGTAACTCTACTAGGTTGCACTGAAATTGGACACCAAGTACAGCACATTTCATTTCTTTTCCTCACTCTGACTTCAGCAAGGAGATTTTCTTCTTCCATTCTTGATCCCCTAAACTGGGACATATACTTTTGTATTGGTAATTGGAAAAAATTGCAAGACACAGACTTTTAGTCTGACCTTTGTATCAAGAATTCTCTCCAAGAGGCATATGTTTAGACAGCAACTTCGGGCCAGGTCATCTGAAGTCGTATCTTATCCTTGGATGGGAAACAGTATTTTCCCCTCTTCTATGGAAACCAAATAAACAATTCCCAAAACGGGGCTAGAGAATGAATTTGTCAGCTGCACAGAGATTTATTGCACACTACTGAGTGCCTCTCACTCCAGGGCAGCTCTTTCATTTCACTGGCATCCACATTTGTGCAGACACTTGGATTTTGGCATGTTATGACAGAATTAAGACTTAATACTCAACCACTTAAGGCTAGTTCATAGTATTCCTTTTCTCTACCCAGAAGATGTACCAAAGAAGTTGATTTGTGACAAACAGTAGGAGGTGACAAGTTACAGCAAGTCAACAGGAAAATCTGGAAAATGAGAAACAACTCAGTAATATTAGTTATTCCCATGGATAGGCAAATAGCAGTTGTCTTGCTTCTTTTGTTTAATTCAAGTAGTAAATATACTTTTCACATAGCTGTTTTGGGCTTCCACCAGAGAACATAAACTTGGGCTGATCTCACTCTGCCTTCTCCAGGTAAGACTGCATTAGTTTATTAGGAGAGGGGTACTGCTGGACCTTATTCTCACTAATAGAGAAGGGCTTGTCAGGGAAGTAAAGGTCGGGGGCAGCTTGGGTTGTAGTGACCACGAGATGGTGGAGTTCAAGATCCTGAGTGGAAGAAGTAAAGCAAAAAGTAGGATTGCTATCCTGGACTTTAGGAGAGCCAACTTTGATCTCTTTCGGGGCCTACTTGGAGCTGTCTCATGGGCTAGGGTGTTGGAAGGCAAGGGGGCCTGTGAGAGCTGGTCAGCATTTAAGCAGCTCTTCTTCCAAGCTCAGGATCAGTGCGTCCCTGTGAGGAAGAAATTGGGAAAGGGTGGCAGGAGACCTGTGTGGATGAGCAAGGAGTTCGTGCACAAACTCAAAGGAAAGAAGAAGGCCCATGAAATGTGGAAAAAGGGTCTGACTACTTGGGAAGAATACAGGAATGTTGTCAGGGTCTGCAGGGATGCGACAAGGAAGGCTAAAGCCCGCCTGGAATTAAATCTGGCAAAGTGGATAAAGGATAATAAAAAAGGTTTTTTCAAGTACATTAACAGTAAAAGGAAGACTAGGGAGAATGTGGCTCCCCTGCTAAGTGACGGGGGTGTTCTGGTAATGGGGGATGCTGAGAAGGCGGAGATACTGAATGCCTTCTTTGCTTCTGTCTTCAGTGAAAAAGCTCCCCCTCGGAAATCTGAGACCCTGGAGATTAGTGAGAGGATCTGGGGAATGGAAGACCCCCCTTCTGTCAGGGAAGAGGTGGTCCGGGAGCGCCTAGGCAACATCAATGTTCAGAAATCCATGGGACCCGATGGGATTCATCCACGGGTGCTGAAGGAGCTGGCAGAGGTGATTGCTGAACCGCTTTCGGTCATCTTTGAGAAGTCTTGGAAGACGGGGAAGGTGCCTGAAGACTGGAGGATAGCCAACGTCACCCCAGTCTTCAAAAAAGGCAAGAAGGAAGACCCAGGCAATTATATGCCAGTCAGCCTCACCTCTGTCCCTGGAAAGGTGATGGAACAGCTTGTACTGGATGTCATCTCCAGACAACTGGAAGAAGAGGAGGTTATCAGGAGTAGTCAGCACGGGTTCACAAGGGGGACGTCGTGCTTGACCAACCTGGTAGCCTTCTATGATGTTGTCTCTGGCTGGGTGGACAGGGGGAGAGCAGTGGATGTAGTCTACCTTGATTTCAGCAAGGCATTTGATACTGTCCCCCATGACGTCCTTATAACAAAGCTGAGGAAGTGTGGGATAGATGAGTGGACAGTGAGGTGGGTTGAGAACTGGCTGACTGGCAGAGCACAGAGGGTCGTTGTTGGTGGTGCAGAGTCCGGTTGGAGGCCTGTAACCAGCGGTGTTCCTCAGGGGTCTGTGCTGGGTCCGGTCTTGTTCAACATCTTCATCAATGACCTTGATGAGGGGATAACGGCCACCCTCAGCAAGTTTGCCGATGATACGAAGTTGGGAGGATTGGCTGACACGCCTGAAGGCTGTGTTGCCATTCAGCAAGACCTGGATAGGCTGGAGAGCTGGGCAGAAAAAAACCAGATGAGGTTTAACAAAAGCAAGTGTAGAGTCTTGCATCTGGGGAGGAATAATTCCATGCACCAGTACAGGCTGGGGGATGACCTGCTGGAGGGGAGCTCTGCGGAAAGGGACCTGGGTGTCCTGGTGGACGACAGGTTGGCCATGAGCCAGCAGTGTGCCCTTGTGGCCAAAAAGGCCAATGGCTTACTGGGGTGCATTAAAAAGAGCGTGACCAGCAGGTCGAGGGAGGTGATCCTCCCCCTCTACTCTGCCCTGGTAAGACCTCATCTGGAGTACTGCGTCCAGTTCTGGGCTCCCCAGTACAAAAAAGACAGGGATCTCTTGGAAAGAGTCCAGCAGAGGGCCACGAAGATGGTGAAGGGCCTGGAGCATCTCCCCTATGAGGAAAGGCTGAGTGAACTGGGTCTGTTCAGCCTTGAGAAAAGAAGACTGAGAGGGGACCTGATCCAGGTCTATAAATATCTAAGGTGTGGGGGGCAGAATGGCGAGGCCGGACTCTTTTCAGTGGTGAGTGGAGACAGGACAAGGGGAAATGGCCAGAAACTGGAGCATAGGAAGTTCCGCACAAACATGCGCAAGAACTTCTTTACAGTGAGGGTGACGGAGCACTGGAACAGGCTGCCCAGGGAGGTGGTGGAGTCTCCTTCTCTGGAGATGTTCAAGACCTGCCTGGATGCCTACCTGTGCTACCTGGTGTAGGGAACCTGCTTTGGCAGGGGGGTTGGACTCGATGATCTCAGGAGGTCCCTTCCAACCCCTACAGTTCTGTGATTCTGTGCATCTGCAACTATGCAATCAGCAACTCTTCATAAGGAAGAATTTAGGAGTTATAGATCAGGGAGAATAAAAGAGCAGATGCAAGTTCCTGTTTAGAAAAATGGTGATTTACTCAGTCAAAGGGAGTCCAATGTTGTTCTCTATGGCATATCTGTATGTTTTACACCACATCATCACTAGATAAAATATATCCAGACCATCAAGAGTAGGAACTTGAATTTAGTCTTTCCTACAAAGGGACCTTCAACACTTTCTTCAATGCCTTGAAACCCTTTAGCCCTCAGAATGGCAACCTGCCAAGAAGTATCCATCCTAACAACAACTTTTCAATTTTCTATGCACTTACAACCCTAGTGGCTTGCATCTCCTGAAAGTCCTAATCAGGAATTTTAATAGCCACAGAGAAGGTTTCTTCCAACTCCTGCTTTCAGAAGATGATTATAAAACTGTGGCTGCAAGGAAAGCAATTAAAAGGAAGTGCACTTTTCAACTTTGATTTTTTTTTTTTTAGCCACTTTTTTCTTGGGCTACTTTATTATGTGAAGTACTGATGTCTAACTCCAGTAACTGTGATCACTACACACCGCTACAGGTAAGAAAAGTAGGAAGTAAAACATTATGTAAATATGTGTGCTAGTAAGAGCCATCAGCAGCATACAGAAGTGAAACATTCACAGCTACTCACTGCAACAGGTACATGTTGCATTTACCTCAGGCTATTAAAATTTCACCAAAACTCTAAAGACTGTGTACTGTACACAAAAACCAAGTAATGTTTTAGTTGAGATTTTGTTACCCAGCTACAACATTCATTTACACTCTGTAATAAATGGAAATATGAGATCCAAGTACAGACAGGAATTGGCTGTTTCTCATAAGAAATTCTTGTCACTTAAATAGTCTATCATACTTCAATATTTCTGCCAATTCAAACTTGGAGTTTGACTATTGATCTATAATATTATCATCAGGTAATAGCTACTCATTTGGCTATTTTCACTCACTTGCACTGAAAAGACAAGTACTTATTTTAAAAGAAAAATTAGCTATGCTCTAGCAAAAAAAAAAAAAAAAAAAGGAATCTTTTCCTCCTTCACCTTCACTAATATATTACTCTATCTGCAATAAAATATATTTAACAATAGAATATATCCCAAACTCAATTTCATAGTCATCACATACTCCACGGTCCTCACAGATTTTATTTTGAATTTGAACTGAAAACTGAAGAGTGATGCAACTTTCATGTGTGTTAATCTTGAAAACATAATAGTAAAAAATTTCAGGCACTCCAAGTAGTTGGATAAACTACCTAATCCATTTGTTTGGACTAAACAGCCAGAGAAGGTAATGAGAGAAATTCAGAGAAAGAATGTAACTGAAAGATACGGGAGGGAGGGGAAAAAAGAAAAAACAAAAAGTCGGTCAAAGGAAAAGCACTGATCAGTAGGCTGCTGTGACCACAAATAAAGAACCGAGAGACCAGGACTAAAGACTGCAAGTTAGAAGTAGAAACTAGACGTTACCAACATAAGCCCAGGAAGTGGGGGGAAATGCCACACAGATGGCTTAGCTTCTAGATTTGGGAGAAAAATGTGATTTTTTTTTTTTTTTTCTTCCCCCATAAACTAGGAAATAAAGTAGTGCCCATATGAAACAAAGATTATATACAGCTGTTTAATTATGCCTGTGCTGAACTACTCCAACTTGATTGCAAAGCAAAATATCCTCCCTAGACTCTATCATCACTGCTTGTGGGCCTAATTAGAATTCCCCAAAACAGCATCAAAGCCAGGGAAATATTTTTGTGAAGATGTGAGAAATCTAGAGGGGACTTTACAATGAAGAGAAATCATGCTTCCAATCAGAGAAAGCGTACATTTGTAGTATGTCAGTCAGTGGAGTTCCTCAATTTAAAAAAAAAAAAAAAAAAAAAAAAAAAAAAAAAAAAAAGTACTGCAAAAATGCTGTAGGTCAAGGAGGCCTAAGATGCCAAAACATGAAATCGTTGAGGGAAAGAAAAAAAAGGCACAAAGCAAATGTTACTGGTAACTTAAGAAATCCCTAAAGCACAACTCTGATGTCCCAAGACATTTTACATGTAAATAGTTATAGCTCATAGCTTCTAAGAAGAAAATCGTCAGTTGCTCAGTACAGTTACAAATAAAAGCTTTAGTTGAAACTTCTCAGTTCAAGAAATGAAGCTTGAAATAAAGTTTGTATTCCACTGGATGATTCAAATTCCTTGTTTGAAGCATGAATTGTATTCTGATGGGATTTTAAAACAGACTTTAATGGACAGTCCAGTAAAATCCCACTGAACCAGTATGATGCCTTCACATTCTGTGCTTTGCATGCCCAATAAGAATAAATAGATGACAGATGGTCACTAACTCCACCAACTGGCAACAAAACATTCCCAGGCAGAAACCTTCATCTGACCTTTCTTTTATCCTTGTAGAAAAGCCCTTTGCATCACCTAGAGAGAGTGCAATACATGCAAAAGGACTCCAAAGTAGAACTATTTACAACTTAAGAGACAAACAATAATATAAAACAAAATTGAAATTAAAATACCTAGGATTTCACTGGGCAGCGAGAACAATTTTTTTTTAAATGCCTTTTTTAATATCAACTGCTTTAGAAAAAGACACATGGGAGTAATCCTTGAGTTTAAGTGTGCTCAAGTAAAACAAAAAGTAATGAAATGACTCTTGAGAACTTACTACAAACCCTTAAATATTGTGATGTATGTTCCACCTTTGGACTAAAGAACTAGTCAACAACAAACATAGGATATGAAAATCCATATTTATCCACTTCTACTGCCTTTACCCCTTTTTCTCCAGCGCACAATTTCATCACCAGTGGGCATTAAAGACACGGACTTGCTCTTTCACTTTTTTTTTTTTTTTTTAAACATTTTAGAAATGCTTCTAGGCATTATTCTCCCCTTCTGCCATGTGGTCTTTCTCTCTCCCCCCTTATTGGATTATCAAGGCATATTGCCTCACTGAAATTGTAGAATAAAACAACATAATCCACTACTAAATTTCTACTTAGTATTATTCTGCTCTATGTCCTATTTTCACTTGAATGCCTTTCATAGTCTTATTACCTTTCCCAAGGTACCCAAGCCTCCCTGGAATGCCAAGCAGATACAATACTCAGGTGCAATACATCCTGTCCACGTACTCCCAGTTCACTCCCTGTATCACCCCATAAATCACATATAGTTCTTCTGATTATTATCAGCTAAAGATTAAGAAATAGGCACTTGTTACATAGCCTTGACCATATTTGTACTGAACAAAGACATTCAGCAATAGAAAAATGATAGAGATGTAGAATTAAAAGTTTGGTGACACCCTGAGGTAGGGATGACTTTGCTGAAAGAGCAACAGAAAAAAATGCTGTCACGGTTTTATGATTTTGGTTATCAGTATTCCACATCATAACATCATGTAGTGTACTGAGAGTTAAAGAAGCTAGAGTTAATGCTCCAGTTCCAGGTACCTGTCCCAGAAGAGAAGAACAACTCTCCCAGAGCACTGTTCACTGTTTTGTTACCATTTCTGCTCAGGGGGAAAGATAAAAACTGTCTGCAGATCACAAGACACTCTCCCCCCCTTCAGTTTTCTGTCTTGTCTCTGTTGTGGGTGCCGTATCACCTTAGCTTAGAGAGAGGCCTTCAGTTTTCGTACACTTCCTCTCATTTTATTTATTACCTTTAATTCCAATTATATTGTATTATACTGTCATATTACACTGTGTTACCCTACATTCCAATATTTTAGTAAATTCATTTGTTTCTCCTCAGATCATTGTTGCGGGTCTGTTTTTAGGCCCATCTCCCTACCCTTTCATAGAATGGCCTGGGTTAAAAAGGACTCTAAAGATCATTAGTTTCAACTCCGCTGCCACAGGCAGGGTCACCAACTAAGTACACCAAGTAGATCAGGATGCCCAGAGCCACATCCAGCTCTTTCCCCCTTCTCCCCTTTCCTGGGGTGTGGGTCTGTGGGTCTCTCCAGCCCACTAGTCACAGAACCAGGCCAAACCAGCCTGTAAACCATTGACAAAAGCACATTTTCAAGAATAGATATGTTGAGCCACAAAGACAAAATAATATGCCAATCTCTCTCCTTAATTAAAATAAATCAGTTACTTTAAATGACATTTGCTTAAATAACAGTAACAAACTATTAAGGAGCATGATTAGTGGATTTTAAGAAGCACAATATTTAACAACATAGACACTAGGAACAGTTATAATCATTGTTTTATGGCATATGAGAACAGCGTTGCAACCATAAAAATGAGAACAGCACAATCATACTGATAATGTCAAGATGCACTCAATTCTTCAGTCCATTCATTGACTGTATTTCTATCAAGATTTAAAAATAATAGACACTGCATAGAAACTGTTTGGTCATAGCCTGAACCTGCAATTGAGCACCTAGTATAGCCAGCCCTGGGTGCACCAGTGGAAGCAATTCACCTGTGAGACCATGGGTCCACCTCTCTCTAACCTCATTTAAGGGCTGGCAGCCATATGGGAAGCATCAGTATTTAGAGATCACCTCCTTTGGAGTTTAGGGAATTCTGATTCTCAAGAAGGGGTAAGCAATTTCTTCTTTCTTACTAAATTGTGACTGCTGCCTTTCTTGAGATGAGAGAGTTGCGAATAGTGAGGCAGTCTGGTTGGAGACCTGTGACTAGTGGTGTTCCCCAGAGGTCAGTGCTGGTCCAGTCTTGTTCAATATCTTCACCAACAACCTTGATGAGGGGATAGTGCCCACACTCAGTGAGTACACCGATGATACAAAGCTGGGAGGAGTGGCTGACACACCAGAAGGCTGTGTTGTTGCTTGTTCAGCAAGACCTGGATAGACTGGAGAGCTAGGCAGCAATAAACCAAATCAGGTTCAATTAAAGCAAGTGCAGAGTCTTGCTCAGGGGGAGGAATAACCACAAGTATCAGTACAGGCTAGGACATGACCTGGTGGTGTGGAGCTCTTCAGGGAACAGCCTGGGCATAGGAAGTTCCACATCAACATATGAAGGAACTTCTTCACAGTAAGGGTAACAGCACTGAACAGACTGCCCAGGGGGGTTGTGGATTCTCCTCCTCTGGAGATATTCAAAACCCACCTGGATGCCCGCCTGGGCAGCCAGCTGTAGGGGGCCTGCTTTGCAGAGGGATTAGACTTAATCTCTGGCAGTCCATTCCCGCCCTTACAATTCATTGATTCTGTGATCCAAAACTGGTTTAGGGCAACTATATCTGCTGCCACCTATCTTTACAGATATCTAGGTGGTTGTTTTTGTTGTTTGTTTGTTTTTAATTTGACTCTGTTTCAGTAAACTATAAACAACTCAGGTAAGAATGAAAAACTTTTCACAAACTCTAGAATACATTTTAAAAAACTTCAGCTTCCATATTGGTGACAAAGAAATTACTATAACTTCAAGAGACAATGATAGGAATGATACTGAGAGAAGGAAGAGGATTTCATACTTATTCAAATTACTGTTAAGGTCAATATTTGAGTAATGATAAGTGACAAACCATTATTTTTGCTGTATTTATACAATCAGCCTTGATACAGTCAATCACTAGACCAAATTTTTCATAACTTCAGAAAAATTAAGAGTTCAGACTTGATAGTGCATTACATAAATTTGAATATATACAAAGCAGAAACAGAAAAAAATCTTGCAAAAAATTTAAAAAGTAAAAAAAGAAAACTGTGTAACCTTAAGGAGTTTCAAAAGCAATCACTCTACATTTTAGCCTACACAATGAATTCAGAAACAAAAACAAAAAAAAAAAAATCATACTAACTCACAAACTCTTCTTGTACCTATTCTCTGGATTTCCCATCGAATTCTCTGGCATTTTCAGGTGCCATGCTCATCTGAATCATGCCTTTGCTATCCATGATCAATACCAATTTAGACTTATCATACAACTAAATGACCATGTTAAATTTCCTTAAGGTAATCACTCACTGAACACAAAATACATAACAGATCTCTCTCGCTTTCATTTAAATGCTAACCCTTAGAACATCCATGTCTCCTTGCAAAGAAACCTGACACTATTCACTAGTTTGTGTAAGGGAACAGGAGGAAATTTGTTTCAGAAAACTAAAGGATAGAGTACTACATCTTTAATGGCAATCTTCAAAGATTTATAATGGCTTATTATTGACTCAAGTTTACATTAGTATATATACACTTTGGGCTTTAGATGATTAAGCTGGCAGGGGTGGTTGAAAGAATTCACAATAAACACTACAGACATTCAAGGAAAATTAAAGTAGAACCAGGTTGCATTCCATAATTTAATACATACCTCAGATTACGAAGAAGTAGAAATACAGTCAAGATCAGATATGAGAACCGGATTAAATCTTTCTAAAGTCTGCCACAATAGACAAGGAGTTCATGATGACTTCACTCCACTTCTATGGCAGTTGTAGGAGGACAAGTGATGCATGATTCAGAATAGAGTAAGAAAAGGTTGGACAGCTGCTACCTTAATGAACATAAAGGTTGCGAGCAAAAACTTCGCACATCAAAAATATTTCAACATTTTGTAGCCAGTGTTGTGTTGTATTTTGAATTGACATTTCACATCAGATGGAAGTTGCTTTTGTTTTAAATTCTCTGAATCCTAAAGCTAATTTTACTGTATGATTTACTCAAAACTCCTACACACAGCCCTTACTCCAAAACAAATGTGTAAAAATCCAACTGTATTTCCAACCTTTCAAAATTAGAGACTTCCATGTCAGTGTTGATGAGAACTTCAGCATACAGACTTAAAAAAAAAAAAAAAAAAAAAAAAAAAAAAAAAAAAAAAATCACAGCTCATTCAATTCAAGAGAGAGAGAGAGAAACTCTGAAAGCCAGCTAATTCAGTTTCAATATTCAAAGCAGTACAAGCAAGATCTGGATGCTCAAGGCTTGTCCTGCTCAACAACAAACGCGTCTCCAAATACTGATGTTGTAAGTCTTCTGGGACCTGTGCCAGAACTCACCCTCCCTTTGATTAAAAAAAAGTTCTTCCTCATACTCAGAATCTCTCATACTATAAATCTGGGTTCAGTGCCACTCATCTTCTCACTACACACTATAGTACATTTTTGCTGGTTGTATTCCACAGCTAAACCACTAAAATCACCAGTAAGCTTCAGTAACAGGCAATGAACTTATCTCAAAAGATGTTCTAATCACACTTAACAGCTCATTTCAGACCAAATTTGCGATGGAACTGCCTTCCAGACATGTTTGCTATTCCTCACTTGTCTGGACACATCTGCTAACATGGGTATTTCAGGGGGAAAAAATGCCTTATTAACCATAGTTACTGTTGTGCACCATCTGCTTGCGTGATAACTCATGTTATTTTCAATCTGTTATACCTTTGATAAATTGTTGCTGTCATCTAAATAGGAATAATGATTTGGAAGAATATGAACATACAAATCAACACATCAACACCTAAACCTCACATTCATACTGAAACGCTTCACCAAACAATGTACAAAGAAATTTATTTTGGTTTGCACAACAGTGGTAAGCTTCCACTTCCAATCTTGTAAGTTAAATACAAATGCATCTAAGTTTAAAAAGAAAAACAACACAACAATAATAATGATCTGGTTCTACTCCTGAGCCTCTGCATGTAACTTACTAGATATGAAGATAGCTTTCAATTCCTCCACTATAATTAGGGCAAAGACACACACGTACAAAAAAAAGGAATAGTAGTATTTTCTAGTATTCTACAAGCAGCTTTGCTTACCTGAACACTGAGAAAACAGAAAAGGGATCAATATTGTTGATAATAAATACAGCAAGAGAATCTAGCCTTTCCTCTGCAACAGCCACTACTTTACATTCATTAATAGGTACCTATGTTTCTCAACAAACAAATTACAAGGAATTAAAAATCACATCAAAACATTTTAATAAGGAGTGCAATAGACAAAACACGCAGGAGAGCAATACACGCCAGACCCCTGCACAACTATGGAGGGTGTGGATTGGTAGGTAGTCTACACAATGAAAAGAAGAAAAGGTCTAGTACCAGGTTCAAAGTATTCATTTCAGTAAGCCTTATTTTCTCAACAGACTGTTTTAGAAATTTTGCAAGATTAAACTAATAAGAATTTTCTGCTTGCCACTAGCAAAAGACACAAAATATCTCTCTCTCCTGAATTTGACTTGCTCCTACAGGATCTATTAAACTCAACATGCGACACAAAACTCCTTAAGATCAAGAAAAATGTTTCCATTAATTGCAGCAATTACTGATTAGTGACCTGCCTTTGTGAAGTGCTGAACAGAACAAAGTTTAAATTGTCTACTTCCCTATGTGTAAAGGAAACATCTGAACTGATTTCCTCATTTCATTCTATGTTGCAGGGCCCTATCCATTCTTCTGCCTTTCAAGAAATTGTGATATAATGCATAAGTAGTAGTCTAAGTGATTTATCATCTACCTATTACAGTACCTAATGATCTCCAACAAAACAATATGGAATATCTACTTTTTTTTTTAAATACATACAAATACACGTAATAAGATAATTTAATTCAATACTGAATATAATTCTCTTCAGAAAGTTGTTGAGAATTTATTCCGCTTTCCTAAAGACATAGAATCAGACAAATGATTTCTGTGTAATTAAATATGCACTGCCATATATGTGTAGATAAATGTACACATTTCTTTCCAAAACCAATAACTGCTTCAGCACTTTATTACATATTTATTCCTTTCTTTAAAAAAAAAAAAAAAAAAGTTTTAGAAGCTGCAGAATAGTTAAAGATTGCATTTAATTACAAAGCAGTGTAGAATGCCATTTAAACATTTCCCACGAGCACATAAAAGTAGATATACATAAGGAAAAGATTACTAACAACAGAAAAACAAAAACAAAACAAAACCATATCCTCTTAGTCCTAAACAATTAGTTTAAATTACAAAAAAAAAAAAAAATCACACTGTTGTAAGAATAAGGAATGCTGTCCAGTCTCTACTAAAAGCAAGCAACTTTTGAATACAATTATAACAATTAGGATGAAGGCTACATATTCACTACAAAAATAATGTACATACTTTTGAATACAACAAATTGTGATTGTTAAGAATGCAGAAATAATGTATTTTTTCCATTTCAACTCACAAAACTCCATGAACACCTTTTAAGACTCCTGCAGTTAACAGGATAGAATGATTTGAGGTCTTGATTAGCAGTCAGAGAAACTTCTTAGAAAAATATATATAAATGTATCATTCTGCTTACAAAGAAGCAAAATTGTTTCTGAGAGGTTCTTGACAATAACAGGTAAAATATTCACAGTTAGGCCAATAATCAGATATAGAAAGAAGAATAGAACTCACCCAACTCGTGAAGATCTCTGTCTATGCAGCACTCCACCTCAGGAAACAGCCCAGGTCTAAGAGATACCCTCCCTTCAGTGGCTGGCCCTTAAATGAGCCCAGGCTGGCTCTACCCTGGGTCCACCTGTTCTGCCCAGGCGGAGAGCACAGGTGCAAACAATTTGCCCGTGCTCCCTGGGCGAGCGACACCCCTTCACCAGGTGCTCAATTACCAGTTCAAACCCTGACCTAACAGTTCCCCTACATATAGCAAGTTCAACAGCCTATTTTTAATAATTTTATCCTACTTTAATAACGCTATTTCCCTGAGCAACTCTTCTCCCACTGACAATCGCACACACAACTTTCTTCCAGCTAATAAACAATATTGACACTTACATGGGGAGTTTTAGGGCATGCACTTTTTCCAGTTTCTTTTGAGCAAACAAGCAGGGAGTAATTGGCACCCTCTACTCAGCTGGTTTTCAGACCAGCTGAATGCAAGCATCAGAAACCTCTATAGAATCTGAAATCTTTTAAAACTGCCTTCTTTTTGTTTGGTGTTTTTTTTTTGTTTGTTTGTTTGTTTGTTTTTCTCTCTCCCTCAATATGGGAGGTAATAAAACAGTATTGGATAGTGATAGGATGAGAAGGAATGGTTTTAACTAAATAGAAGAGATTTATGTTAGATATTAGGAAGAAATCCAGAAATCCCTGGAGATGTTTAAGGCCAGATTGATTGGGGCTCTGGGCAGCCTGGTCTGGTGGGTGGCAGCCCTGCCCATGGCAGGGGGTCAGAACTGGATGATCTTTAAGGTCCTCTTCAACCTCAAACATTCTATGATTCTAAGTATATTTCTTATTCCTAACAATTTAAAGCAAAAGTAGTTCTATCAGTCTAATAATTTGAAGAAGAAGTGCACCACAAAGAAATTAGGTTACAACTAATTCTGGGTTCTGAAATTTGCTCTGGTGTCTCTGATATAACTTTTAATTTGTAATACACTGCACACTGACTTGAAAATCAAAAGAATTGAGAGTGCATATTTCTATGAAAGCATATTATATATATGCATTTCCTGTTCCTTAATGTTTTCTCTTAATATAATTATTGAAAACACATTTTAATATAAAGAACTGTTTTTTTTATAAATAAGAAAAATACTCTTCCTTTTTTCTAATGTACAAAAGCCACCATCTCCTAAAAAGTTCTCACTATAATTAGAAGATACTAAAATAAAAATTCTTAGAAAATTTCTAAATTTGCAAAACAAAGTAAGACACAGAATACAAACAACTGTTGATTTTAAGTTATGAAGTGATATTCATCTTGCCTACCCTTACCTGCATTACTTTATGTTTTTCATGAGACATGTTCTTTGAATTAACCAGATTATCAAAATGAATCTAACTGAATTTTTTTCATAGTAAGTATGGCAAGCTTTTATAACTTTCAGATCAGATACAACAATACATGTGGCAGCAATATATAATTTGAGACTTCCATGAGTTCTCATATTCTCACAGAATCTCTGCCTAACAGTGTGAACTTTGAACAAGTACTGAAATTGCTCAGAACATTTTTAAGACTCATCTGTAAGCCAGATGATATTAGCACTTTGCAACACAGGTGAGAATGAGGAAAAAATGCACTTTCATACTACCAAAAAAAAATCTGGTTTCCCAATAGAAAATTCCTTTCTCATTAGTTCTACAGTCTTTTGAATTAAAACTTCAAAGACATTCAAAATACTCTGACTTCCTGGTACGTCTGCTTGTTAGATAAGAATAAAGTCCCTGCGAATGACTCAGATAAACTACTTGAAAAATCAGAAATAATGAAATTCTATAGAGATGGATAAATTAGCCATGTTTTCTTGTTTTGATTAGAATCTACATAAGAGAAGCAGAATCCTGAAAAATTAATTATGTAACCAAAGCTTCAAATAATACCCCAATCATGATTCTATACATCAACAAGAATATCTATGATTTTCTATTATATGGATGTGCATTTTAAATAAATACATATAGAGAAAAAGAGATGTTTAAGAAATGAAAACACACCATATGACATAAGTCTGTAACTCTGTCCTTGTTAATTAGGCATTTTCTAGCTGTTCGTCAAACGTTCAGATACAACTACCAGCACCCATTTTGTTGAAATTATCCAGTAGTTTCAAACCAATTAATTGAATGAACTGACAGGTCAGAATGGTGGGATCTCACAAACTGAATTTCTGTAGGAAATCAACTTCAAAAAATGCATATATATATGTGGAAAAAGCTAACCATCCCTTTCTTCTCCCTCAGCAAACATACAATATTATTAAGACTAGTGACATGGTCACTTATCAAAATAAACTGCAGAAGATATTTCCAGGAGGTGCCAATTTTGTTTCTACTGCAGATGCAAAATATACTACCATCTGGCTCTGAAAAATATTATGCCTCTCCATAGGCTGCTATGAGCCAACCAAGACATTAAGGAATGAATATTACTTGTTAACAGCTTAAAACCAAACAGGAAAAACTTCAGAAAAAGTAGGCAAACAAGAGCTATCATAAAAGCTGTTCAGATTACCTAATAAAATCTGTGGTAATTTTAAATCAGAAGAAAAAAACGTTGAAAATGCGTGTACTCAAGGATAATAGAACAGTTTTGATCAATGACTGTTTATTTGATCACTCAGTGCAGAGTTAATTCTTGACAAAAAATAGAGGCAGATTTTCAGCTTATGTAAATAACATGTTTTTTTTGAATCATGGCTTGACAATAACTTACAATAGTGTGGGTGTGTATATATATATATACATATATATATATGTATATATATATATATACACATACACATATATATAAATGAATAAAACTTATAAGGTTTATTTGAGTAGCTCAGCACGACATACTGAATCTAACAGTCTTGTTTTCATTATCCAAACCATTTTCAGAAGAATGAGAAGTTTATCATTACCCCTTTAGATTGAGATCCTAAATGGAAAGTTAGGTCTATGGTACATTAAAGCTCTCTGTGATGTGGACAAGTAACTTTTTTTTTTTTTTAATGGACTGGTTTCTTGTTTGAAAAATTGTATCAATTCTTTATCCATCTCTTCAACAATCTGTTTAAGCAACCCAAGATAGCAATAGTTTTGTACCACACTAGTCAGGAGACGTGGCCAAAAAATAACATCTCCCAAGAGAGGCAAAATCTGGTCAGCTTCTACAGCTAGACTCAAAATTTGACTCATTCTCCAACCTAATTCAAGATACACTGTAAATTTCTGATGTTTGAACTTTTCCTAATCAAATTGTAGAAAACAATTAAAAACAAAATAAGTACTTTCACAGACTTAGGATCATGTTGCCTCAGCTAAACTTCATGCCACCATGATGATAGGATATTTCTTTACAAGGAGAGTGGTTAGGCCCTGGAACAGGCTGCCCAGGGAGGTTGTGGATGCCCCGTCCTTGGACGTGTTCAAGGCCAGGTTGGACGGGGTCCTGGGCAACCTGATCTAAGTGTGTATGTTTGGTGGCCCTGCTAGGCAGGGGGGTTGGAACTACATGATCCTTGAGGTCCCTTCCAACCCAGGTGATTATGTGATTCTGTGATTCTGTGATAAGATGCCAGGCTACTTTCAAAGTCCAAACTGTTACGTTGATTTTTTTACAGCTACTTGCCTGAGGTTCCTCTTAGGGTACTGGGAGGTGATAGTTTTGCAAAGTACACGACTTTGGGAATTGAATTTACATGCACTGTAAATTTGGTCGGAAAATAAATGATATGTCACATAGCTTATCAAAAGCAGTCATTTTCTTGTAATATCTGTTAACCTCCTCAAAAAGTATTTTAGAAATCAGTAAATAATTTCTTTGCACAAGCAGCAAAAGGCAAAGTTTAATTTGGACAGAACAACATCCAGACAGATAAAAGCTGTCAGAGTTGGCTACCAGAAGCCTCATTTGGCAATATAAAACTCTGACAATACAATATCTCTGAATTTAATTATATCTGGTACTGAGGCTGCAGGTGAGGACAAACATACTTGAGCTGTGGTAACTCAGTTTAGCTTGAAAAATCTGAATAAATGCCTTCAGCTCAACCAAACAACAAAGTAAAACAAGCAATTTCAAAGATACAACTATATCAGAACTCAGCATCAGTTCTGCTGCAGCAAATACAGATAGGACAGGATTAAAATAATAGCATTGCCCAGATTCCCAATAGCAGTGGCACAAACATAGCACTCACACTTATAAACATCCCAATCTGTAAATATTGTGTTCCTGACTAAAATAAACTCAACAGTATATACTTGGGAGAATTATATTCATAATAAGGAAAAAATATCTTGCTATTTTTGCTTGAAGACCTATCAATCCTTGGGCTTCATATAATAATATAAAGTACTCAAGATTACAACATTATACATCCAAATATCAAAAGCAGCAGGTGACTGTTAACAAGAATGGCAGGACGTGGTCTCAATTGATCTTGTCATCGGTTGACCGCAGGTGTCTATGCCTGCTGTGAAATAACCACTGGAACTACCTCAAAAGGCACCAGATGCATGATTTGCATAAGTAGGGCAGTACATGTGAGCTATTTTTCCTGGTGTTTTTTTTTTTTTTTTTTTCCCTTTTTTGATAAGTACAGATTGACAATACTAAATGATTTTGTTTACAGATGAACGGAAAAAATCCTCAGAATTTTCTAGGTGTCACTGAGAAGCTCACTAAATAACTCACATTTGTGGAAGCACTGTGTTTCATTTAATCGCCTTGGGATGAAACTTATGCAACTTAGCTAATTACATTTCACCAAAATAATATAATGATGCTTGCAATAATTCTTTTCAGATAGTCACCTGCATGCATGTGCTGATACTAGGCCTCTCGTCGCACGCTAGGGATGATCTTAGGTTGGGCAGAACTGGGGAGAGATGAGGTCTGCATGGACATTCTGCTCTAGAACTCTCCTCCTCAGAGCATGAGTAGGACTTTATGCCAAGAAGGAGGCTATCTGTAGCTTCAGGGCAGTAAGATACTATAAGAAGCTATGAACACACTACAAAATACAATGTCATGCAGAATTGTTGGGTCCTGATTTAAAATTTTGATGTCCAAGACAAGCTAAATTTTAATGCATCTTACCTGGAAGAGCAAGAAACATCTTTTGAGGCAGGGCACATATCCAACACCTAAAATAAATAAATAAATAAATAAATAAATAAATAAAATTAACTAATGGCACGGTTTGTGTGATACCACAGGAAAAAAAAAACAAAAAACAACAACAAAAAGAAAAACTATGGAAAATCTTTAAAGCTTACTGAGTGTAAATAATTAGATTATCCAGGCAGGAGAATACCAGATTAGGTTCTTCTCTTTTTAGCTAACTGAAATTTGATCTCATTTCCCAACTAACTTTATTTCCTCTACAAACATTTCACAGCAACTTTCTTCCAAAGGTTATTAAGATCTTTTGGAAATCAAAGATAACACTTTTAGCTGCAAAAGGCAATCAGGTCAGCTTGCATTATAAATCAGCACACTCATTCATGGAATCCATTATATTTTATTCTTAATTATTCGATAAGGACTTCTAACCTTTCTTTTGATTGCTGTCAACTACTTTTGTACTGAACTTTACCATACTCCATTGCAACAAACTAGAAAATCTCAGACTCTGCAAGTTTCTGTTGACAGTAGTAGACAGTTTACTGAACCTCAGAAACTGCATCTTCCGGAGGAAAATCTCTTAAGAACAGAATCACCTGTTAAGAGCAAAATCATATCCAATTTTTCTTTGCTATTGTGAAAGAAAAGTTGAAGTTTTCTAAGCTTCTACCTATGTGAATGTCTTTTCAAGAAGACCTGTCTCCAAAAATATTTACTTTTTTTTTTTTTTTTTTTTAGCACTGACAGCAAACATGGAATCTGTATGAAGAATTTTATTTCTTACCTCATATAGTTTTTAAGAAGTTAAAAACAATTTCTGACAAATTCATGATAGATTTCCATTACAGTCATATCACAGGACTTAGGTTAGAACATAATCAGGAAGATCTAGTCAGAAATGTATTTAATATATAGTACATACATGAATTAATATTTCTCTTATGTTCTTATAATGTTTTAAATAAATCAAGGAGATGGCAAACATTCCTCTTACAATTAACATGCCTACCATATTCTATAGAAAAAAAAAAAAAAAAAGTAATAATTTCCAGGCATCAAAAAACTTTCAAAAAAAAAATAATTTTAGTTCTGGTCAAAGACCAACAGTTCTGGAAGGTGTAGTAGGCAACAATAAGTTAACTACAGTTACCTTTTGAACATGCTCTGATACGTATCTGGTGAGATATTCTCTTTGGTGCTATGAGTAACACAGAGAATTTAGATGTAAAAAAGTTAAGCGGAAGTGAGCTGTACTAGAACCATCCCCCCAAAATAACCAAACACTTCTTCCTATCTCTTGTTCAACAAACTAAAAAAATTGAATTACAAATTTTATAGTGCAAAAAGCCACATGTCAAATCGAAATTGTCACTGCAATTTAGGGAAGATTCTGTGTTTGTTTTAACACTGGAATGTACCATAGGAGTGGAAACGGTTGTTCGGAGTGCATAAAAAAGTAAAACATACAGGAAATGCAGACATGAGAACCTAGCCTCTGTCCCATACAATGGATGACTTATGGCATCCACCCTAACCTAAGAGAAGTTAATGAGTTACAATTGTTAGCAACACAGAAAAAGAAAATAAAACCATTTGGGGAAGAAGAAAAAAAAAAAACAGTAAAAGAGATATTAATACCAAACTATGTTTATAATTATAAAAATTTCATCTCAAGAAGTCATACCATCAAATATTTTTGTAAGTATTCCCCAGGGAGGCAAAAGTAAATCAGTGGGATTCTTCATGTTTTTGTATAATCGAAGAGATGAGGAAAAAGCTAGACTAAAGATGAGTCAGAAGGAAAAGGCAAGTCTTCTGGCAGAAGTCTTACTTGGGAGGAGATTAAGGTGATGTTTAATGGGAGTTGAGGAAATAATAGAAAAATTAGAAATATTAGAAGTAGTAATCAGAATAGAGAATGAACAATGGCAGAGTAATTAAATGTAAATTAAATGTAATTACTGCAGGCAATGTGTATGTTGGAGAAGATGATGCCCAGCCATCCTGAGAAGAGCACTTAGACCACAGTTTAGGGAAGCCTGATGGAACAGGGGCTCTCCCACTCTCATTTCCCTAATGGAGAGGGCTCTCATAATCATGACTACATTGTATAAAAACTTTGTAAATCTGCCTATGTGCCATCCAGATTAAGGTTTGACTAATTTTGCCAATCCCCAGAATTACAAAAGTAAACAAAGTTAACTTCACATATGATTTTACTTTCCATTATGAGCTCAAAAAGATGCTAAAACTCTCCTATGAATTCCTAAATAAATTTATCTTGGAAGAAATACCTCTCATGTATTTCAGAAAATTAAACAGTAACTATCAATAAGAACAAAAAATGAATTTCAAGGTTTTAAGGGAGTAATCAGCCTAGCTATAAAGCTAAAAAAAAAAAAAAAAAAAATCCTTTCAGAAATAGTTTACAGTAATAGGAAGCACAAGCTGTAGCTATGCTGAGTAGTTGAGAAACACAGTGATTAAAGGAGAATTTGCTTACTACTGGGCTTATTAAAAGTGTTAGTATAAGGATGAAAATTACATTTCAGTTTGTAGTAATTGCATTTTGTTGACATCTGATTAGTCATGCTGGTCTTAAATGCTGACAAGACCATTAATAAGCTGGGAATTAATGAATGAGGTAATCTAGAACGTTTCTGAGTAAATAAATCTTTAAAGTAATTATCCCCTATAATGTCATTTTAAGACAATGAAGATGGCATATTTTACTGATAACACTTTTTTTGTTTTTTGTACAGTAAAAATAGAACGAGTTTTCCTTGGTACAAAGAAACATACTTAAAAATTACTAAAATGCCAGGTATGCTCTTTTTGGAAAAATACTGGCAGGAGTTAATAAGTCAGCTAAATCCAATAGCTCTTCATCTCTACAATGTGCCAAAATAATCACTGACTGAATGTTATTTTTTTTCTACAAAATGACATTTGTATATTCATGCCTAAAAAAATTCCAGTAATATTTTCCAAATACAATATCACACCTCAGGCAAAGTACTCTCTGGAGCAGGTAGATGAAGAAATGTCACACAACAGTAAACTGAGAAAAGTCTTCATAATAAATAAAAATGGAAATAAACAAGGTTGTTTTTTTGTTTTTTTTTTTTTTTCAAATTCTAATAAAAACATGTCCCAAAATGTTACCTTCATGTGAAGTCCTGAAAAGGAGCATACTAACGTAAATGTAATGATTACTGTATGCTGTAGTTATCACTACATCTAATTTCAGTAGCTGTTCAGAGAAATAACTTCCATCTTTCAGAGATAGACTGTCTTTAAGGGTAAAGCAAAATTCTATGAACAGTGTCTTAGTACTTCCTTTCTAGTGAAACAACAGCAAAACCACCACTTTATGCTAAGAGAAGACCAATTCCTTTATTAGTAATATGTATATGTATATATATATATATATATATAAATTCTTTATATCTATTAGTAATATAGGTAATTATATGTGACTTTGAAATAGAATTAGCTCTAAGCCAGTGAAAACATGTCACAGGTACGATTATCTGAAAAACACACAGCAAGAAAAGGAACTTTTTAAATATCTGGAATGACTAACCCAAATAACAGAAACATCAGTCTTATACTATTTTTGCCACTAATTCATTGATTTCAGACAGATTTACAGTCAGTTTTTAATGAAGATTCTTAGTATTCTGTCTGTAGCAATCTCTGCAGTTTCAGAAAGATTCAGGCTTCTGGTGGTACTCTCCACATAGACCTGCTGCCACGAGCAGAGTATGCAGTAATGCAGTAATATGTTTTCACATTACCTCCCCTCTGAAATATAGATAAAATAAAACTCCCTTTCATTTTGATTCGACAGACTGCAATGTCTTTTACCACAGTACATTTACCTACCACTGTGAGTTACCATCCAAGACTATGGAACTAGTTTTGATAAAGATAAAACAGATAAGCAGACTTGAGGCTGCTTGGCCTCAGGACTGTGGGGTGAAAAAAAAAGTTTCAATTATTAACTGTTAGTTATGTGAAAGGAGTTTCATATGTTCTGAGCTCATTCAAATCTTTGGCATTAGTCAAGCTTTGGTTATTTATAGGGTCAGGATTTCATTCCAAATATAACCAGGCAACTTTTGCCTCAGGCTTTGATAGACCAAGATTTCTCACTTGGACTTAAAAGCAAAAGACTCATGTAATGTTAATCACAACAACCCGAATGAGAAAGCAGTCTGAAAATAAGTCTTCTAAGATGCAACTTCCCATGGGGTTTCCTGACAAAATGATTAATATTTCTCAACTCATATGGAAAAACACTACTCAAAACCACTTCTTCCTGGCTCCACTAGGAAAAAGTTAACTGAAATCAAAGCATATTAGAAACCATAAAATATTAACGCTCTGGATTTCTTTAGCAAACTTTTTCAGCTTTGCATTATTAATGACAGCTAATTGTAGGTGAGATTGCTGCAGGACAAGCTACTTTTACGTCTGCTACAGACTCTATATTTTTAACTATAAATATTTTCTTGTAAAATCCAATGGAGCCCTGGCAGGATTTCATTTTGTCATCTCACATTCTTCAGTCTTGGCTGAAAACTGATAAATAGCACCAATTCCTTGCAGAAAAAAAATAAAAACAAAAATAAAAATCTAGAAATGCCTTATTGATTGTGTAAAATCAAAGAAGAATTTTTACTTTTAAAATATTCTTGCATAGGCCACATTCAAGGAACATTAAAGCTAGTTTTAGTGTTTTTCAATATCAAGAAATATCTCACAATTACCACAATTGCCAATATTAAGGCACACAAGAGCACCATAAATCTGCAGCATTTTAAACAAGTTGTATTCTTTCTATAGAAGCCCAATATCAACAGAAACTGCAAACCCATGCATCTGGTCTGAGACATGTAATAGACAATGAAGAACGTGCTTTGTCAGCTACAGGTATGCATATTTTCAAAAAGAACCTCTCAAAACTGACTCTGCAATGAGGTATTTGTACGGAAGGCTCAGAACATCTTAAAAAGTTTAATTCACTCACATCACTCTGGGAGAAACAGTAATACACTGCTTGTACACACATTAAAGAGTAATAGAAATACATTGTTATATTCTTAAGGCCACAGCAAGTCCGAAGAAATGCATAAACTGCAGGAACAGAGTTCTGGTGCTAGGGACTTATCTACCCCACGGAACACAGCATAGGGAGAGGACAAGGGTGACATAACAGTGAACTACCCACTCTCCATACTTCCCAGGTTGACGTTAGCACTAAACCTTCAGGATACAAAACACAGCTTATCCTGTCATGGAAGACTGTTAGCATCACCAGTTTATTCATGTAAACGCACAATCCAGTTGGTCATGTATTGCACAGAAATAAATCCTTAAGCTTGTAAGTGTGTCTTATAGATGGTATCTCAAATGTGTTGGGTCCTGGCTATCCTAACTTGGCTACATCAGCCAGCAGATTCAGCAGAAGAGCCCAAGACCCATCACTTAATGATCCGGTATCTTCCACACAGGAAACTAAGCAGCAATTTGTTGTGGTTTTATGATTTTTGATTGGCATTCCATCTCATAATGTCACATAATATACCAGGAGTTAAAAAGTTAATAATGTAGTTAGCAATGTAAGCATTGTCAATATTTCTGGCCTCTCGGTCTCAGAAGAGAAGAACTACAACTCCCAGAAGACGTCATTGTTTCGTTTCCGTTTTCTGTTTGGAAGGAAAGATAAAACTGACTGGGAGTCACAAGACAGCTCTTTGCTCCCTCAACACATCACCTACAGAATTAAGTGTAAGGACTTTGGTTTGAGAAACTCCCTGTCTCTCATTTTGTTTCATTTATTAGCTTCAATTCCAACCTTGTTGTATTATCTCATATTCTGCTATTTTGTTTAGTACTTCACTCATTGATGCTGTTTTCCTCATCTAGACCCATCTCCCTACATTTTCCCTTCTGCCCCTCCTTTTCGTAGGGCATGAATCTGTGAGTCCCTTCACCCCTTTTGTCACAGAACTAGACTGAACCAGGCTGAACTGTGACACAATTACATAAACATCTCCTTTTCACATACAATCACAAAATGCAGATGACCACCAGAGGAAATATAATGATGGGACAGAGAGGACAAGGCACGCTCTGTCATGATACTGTCTTCAGAGTTACAAGCATTAGTTCATAAAGAAGAGGAGGTTATTCTTTTTTTTTTGTTTGGTATCCATACTGGAAGTATATTTCCACTTACGTATTTATGCCTAGGAGGTTTTAACTCAAAAATTATAGTATAAAGCAACATACAACTACAATTTTATTCCCAGATGCAGGAGGAAAAGTCATCAAACTAAATTCTTTATCACAAGCTGCAGCTCTGCAGCCTTTAAAGCAGAAGAGTCCAATTCATTGTTTCTGGACTATCCAATGTTTACCAAATAATTATTGGAAAAGGCATCCCCCTTTTTTTTTTTTTAAAGGGGAAAGAGACACGAAGTATTTGGAAAAATTGTATATTTTGCACTGAAAAGCAACTTAAGATTTCAAGCTACAATTGCATATGCCACAATGAGCTCTTTATTTGTCATATTGAATTCTGAAGTACGTGTAAATACACGCATTCATTTATACAACAATTGAAACGAGGCATACAGAAATCTAGAACGAAGCAACTTCAAGTTCATCAAACTTGAACCTCACACCAACTTCAGCAAAAGGTTGGAACTGTTCATTTAGTATGAATCAGCAAAATCATTAAAACCAGAAATCACCAGCTAAGCCCTTAAGCTAGGTACACAGAAAAAACTTAGATGTAAAACTTCATCTTTTGGCTCCTGAGGAGGTCATATTCTTGAAATAAAATCTGTCTGCCCTGTCTAAAGGGAATCTAGAAATTCACCATGTCAGAATAGGACAAATTAAATCACTGAGTAAGATGCTGTTTATTGTTGCATGTAATCACCTTCCATTAGCCTAGCATTTGATACCTCAAAATGTTAAAGTCCTTTAATTTCACCTTCACCCACTCCAGATGCATGGACTGGAACCCCTCCCCCAAATCAATTTATATGTTCTGCCATTAAAAGACCTGAACATTTTCACATCTCTTAGTGCAAAGGTAGAAGTTTACGGTTGCTGTAATGGAAGTTACAATCTATCTGTCTCATCAGATCACCAGTCTTTAAGACTTTCTACAAATGAGTTGGTAAGATCTATAATCCTTGCATTTGAATTCTTTCTTAAAAGAATTCTAATCCTGACCTCCCAAGAATTTCTCAATTGAAATGCAATTTCAATTGCATTGCATGCTATTCATGCTTTTATGGAACACTATATTTCTGAATTAGTCTTTTTAGCCCTGTGGCTTTAATATCTGCTATAATCTTAAATCAACTGAGACTGATCACTCCTGTTCATTTCTCTCCCTTATCATTCTAACTTCAATTGCATTAGCATGCATTGCTGAATATCCAAAATTACTGCTCCCAGTCTAATCTCCAGTAGTTCAAAATGCTAGAGCATCATTTAATTTAATCTGTTTATAACTCAAGGCATAGAATACTTTTTAATTTTACAGTTTACTTGAACTTCTATTTACTTTACCGTAGCCTGTTTCTGCAGTCCATTTTTATTACAATTTTGACGGTCACCCTTGTATGCATTTCTTACATGATCACACAAATCACAGAACATTCTTCACATCCAGACTTGAATGTTTTTTACAATCACTGCTACAGACATTTGCTACAACTACCTTTATTGCATTCTTAAGGATCCGTTTTAAAGTACTTTCTATGTAAGTTTTAGTAAGTTTTCATGCTGTATGACTTATTGTGTGGGCTGCTACATTAACATTCAACAGAAAAATTACCTACAATGTCAAAGTACTTTGCCATAAGTATGTTGAGATAAAACTATTTACTAAGACAAAAGAGGAAAGTCAAAAGAGATGTGCAGCAACAATATAAATATACAATGCAATTAGCCACCGTGTGCTGGCCAACACCCAGCTAACAATACAACTGCTCCCCACTAATGCAAGCTACCACTATCAACTGACAGCTGTTCCTCAGCCATGTCCCCACAACTTCGTAGTCTTCCACATGATGTAGCAGCATTGCCTAATTCAGCCCACCTGACCTGACTCCACTAAGGTCCCTGCTGCCACACCACAAGGACAGCAGCTCTTCCCTGCCGAGTGGCCTGTCCAGGCATCATTCCGCAGGATCCAAAACATCAGTATGCTTTTAAAACTGTTTCAGTAGAACCAAGTCATGAAACACATTGTTTTAATTAAACAATATTTGAGTGTTTCATTGTTCATATATACAGCTGCCCACCAAATCAAGTCAAATAAAGACATACGTACAAGGCTGACAAATAACAGACAAGGTGCCTATCTCACATTTTCTTCCTGTTATTACATTCAATTTATGTCACCACCACCTACTGTTATAGCACTAATTACAGTTGTATTTTAAGTCATTTTTGTATTCAAATATGAATTCTTTTTCAGCTTCTGTGTTTAATAAAAGAGTGCTAAAACAGTTTTGGATAGAGTTAAAATGAGACAAGATTTAGTTTCCAAACAACTGGAAGATTTAAGAGACAAACATTGACATATTACTGGTTAATTTCTAGAACACTTTAGAATGCATACAGAAGGAAGTAACGTTATCAAAAGAACAAGAGTCAACTGAAAGACTCAGTAATATTATGAAGCTCCATGTTATGCTTCTGATTTCAAACTACTTTTCCCATCAGGACTGGGCTCATACATGATGTATGTTTTGAAGGTGAAGCTTATTCTAAATAAAGGGACAAACAGGGTCCCAGGCATTTCTTCAGTTCACTTAAGTCCTTGAAATAGGGCTTACACTAAATTTAGAGAGAGGAAAGGTAGTGTATCAGAAAGGCAATTTCATATTCAGTTAGATGCATTGATCTTTAATGAGAAATTAAAATGAAATACACGCTTCTATTCAGTCTTCGGAGACACTTCAACAGAAATTATGGATACCTCAGTAAATAGGGGGGTCATTATTACGAGCCTTGGTGCCAGAGGTTTTGCTGATGTGTCGAGTAATAAGCTCAATAATTTTAGCCATTTGACTGAGCTTAACAGTGCTCAGGGGAAAAAAATGGAGCAAACACCCTTGCAAAACCAGGGAAATACTTCATTCGATTTTCATTGCCATGTTAGCATCTCAGATGCGACAAAGAACTAGAAACAGTTGTGAAAGAATGTTCAATTTCAACAGGAACACAAACTTTTTCAACAAAATCTGCCATGTTTCATTACAAAGGCTAATAGATCCTTTGTGCTACGTGCCTACGCTGAAATTTTATTGACCAATTCTATTTGTTTCACACTGTTCCAAGAAAAAAGAATAAATTCACTGAATGTATTATTAAATTACTGACTTTACCGCAGACAGCTTAGTCTGCTGCTAACTGCTTTTCTCTCTCCATAATTTCTCTCTTCTTAATTAAGATGCATTTATTCATAGAAATCTTAGTTGTCCTTAATTTCAAATTTGAGACATTTAAACAGAATTACATTTTCTTTCTCACTGTGAATGGAAAGAACAAATGTAATCTGGTAACAATGCTAGATGGTAAAAGAAAAAAAAAAATTAAAAGGAAATGTATCCAAAGAGAGGTACTTAAGCAAACTTAAGGTTAGCTATGAAAATCCTTTTAGATTTAAAAAAACAAAACAAAACAAAAAAACATAATGGCAAAATGTATTGTCAGCTCAGTGAAACATAGGAACACAGAGGTCACTGTCACACTGCACTATACCAGCAAAGGAAGGAATCCCTGTATATCTCACATTACAAAATATAATGACTAGTAAATGATCATGCTGCAATTTTTGAAGTTAGTTTTAATTCCCTTCCCCTCCATCTACCATTCCTACAGTATATTCTTTCCGTTACAGTATATGTTCAATTCAAAACCTGAATGTAAGAAAAATGCTAAATTGTATACCAGAGCTCATTATACAGTAAGCAATATAGTCTAAACAATATGAATAACTACCTCAAATAAATAACATAGGAGTACAAAGATAAGTTAAGCACATCACTAGGTCTAAGCTAGAACTGTGTTATACTTCCAGTTTTGAAGTATTCTTCTTTCTTAATAAGAAATCAAAAAAAAAAAAGAAACAACTACATATTACCCTTGCAATTATTTCATAAATATTCCCATTACAACTAACAAGTTAATTAGCAAAGAAATCATGTACGTTCATCTTATTGCACTCTGTGTCTAATGTAACAATATATTCCAGGCTTAATAATAAGCAGTAGTAGTAAGAGGAGACAAATTAAGAGCATAGAATTGAAAAATAAATAAATAAATGGCTTCTTTGTGGGAAAATCAGTGCCAATTAGAGTAAAAGAAGACTGTAAATAATGGTCTTTGAGGCATATTTTTAACTTACCTACTGATCCTAAAAGGAACCATCTAAACCTTGTCAGAGTTCAAAACAGGAGGAAGACCATGTAGAATTTTCTTCCAACCTTCTTTTAAACTGTGAAAAAGCTTTATTGTATGGGCATTCTAGAATCATTAGCTCTGTGGAAGAAATATATTTAATAGCAGTAAGCAATTATGCAGATGCATTTGTAAAGGAGAAGTTTCATTATGCTTTCAGATGAATAAAATAACGTCCTGTATAGAAATAGCCAAATATTTTAGAAGTTTACATTTTGTATTTAATCTATTCCTATAATTTAATCGTGATAGTCTTATGCATTATATTAGGGTTGAATAAGTGTGTAATTAGCTGAATGCAAGATTTTTATGCATGAAATAATTACAGTGCTACAGGCTTTCCTCACAATACAGACAAGGATAGATGAACCGATGAATTTTTTTACAGATTTTATTTCATGCAAGTGTTCCGTATTCTTGCGCAAATATAAAAGGTTTATTAAAAAAACCATCTATAATAAGGACATGAATATGAATTTAGCCTGTAAACATTTGCTATCTGTGAAGGGAGTATATCTTAGACCTAACAGAAATCTGTGAATGCTGTATTAGCTCCTCAATAAAAAATAAAATGAAAGTCTCTGAAGGAACAAAGTTAAGAAATTGAAACTAAATAGTTAAGTTTACTGATCCTAACATCATTTGCATGATAAGTTATCAGTGAACCATGAATGCACCTTTTCTATAACTTGACTTTAAACTCCTTTCTGCTAACATACCTCCACTATTGTTATGAAACACTAGAACTTACATACACACAGAGATTAAAAGGCAGAACATTTCAGGGACTTGCACAACTCCCACACTGAGGAGCTCACGGTCCCCTAAGGGAAGGACTTTATCCAAGTATTACCACTTCTCAATCATTTTTAGGCAAACTTACTAACCAAATTTTCTATGAAACACAACACCTTTAATACCTATTGGAAGCAAGAAGTATTGCACTTTAACATTCTAGTTTATGCAATTTTTAATATTACTAATAACAATACGCACATGTTAAAAAAGTAGACTGCAACAGACAAAGAAAAATTGAAGAAAAATTGTCTATCATATAAACTAAAATCTAGGAAACATTCATTCAGATTTGTGAAAAAAGTTGGATCATGTCATAATAAATTATCAGTATAATAAAACATTGGCAAATTTGCCATCTGAAAGGGAGTGTGATAATATAAAGCCAATCTAATTCAAGTATTAGCATTGAGGCTCTTATAGTTGATGCTACGAGCATTAATTACACAAACATAACCAGTAGCTGAGACTTCCCTTTATGAAGACAGTAACAGTATTTTATAACAGATTACTACTTGTCATGTGAAGGGCACAGTTATTTGCGCTATAAACAATTTGATGCTTGTTTATAGATGTCCTCGTTTCAGCCAAAACAATGTTAATAGCAAACCAGAATCTTGGTTGTTACTGAATGATTTGAGCACACCTGGGAACAGTTACACCTTCATTGGATTGCAGCAGAGGTGGGATAGAGCCAAGACAGGAGGCCTAAATTAGGCTAAGGATTATTCCATACCACCTGACATTGAGCAAAGGTCATAAAGCTGTGAGCAGCCACTGCTTTAAGGTTACTCAGGTGAGAGCTTGTGTTATTTGTGGGCTATTGTACTATTTCTGTGTGGTAATTATCTGCACTGTGGATATATAGAAATATATATAGATATATACATATGCATATATATACATTGTTATCATTAGATTTTTGTTTTCATTTTTCTGTTTTTCCTTAGTAAATAGTTTCTATCTTGATCTACAGGTTCTATTTTATCTCCTATTCTCTCTCACTTTCAATTTTGGTGAGAGGGATGAGCAAACAAATGACTGTGGTGCTTAGTTGCTTGCTGGGTTAAATCATAATAAACAAATTCTAAAGTACCCATGAAAGTTTCCCTGAGGCTTGGGTCACAATTTGCATTTGTTTGAAATTCTGAGCTAGAGTTTTTCTTGTTTCATATCAGGGTTTTTTATTATTATTATTATTTTCCATTAAAAATAGAGAATGATCTAGGACTTTGAATAACTTTTGGTTCCTTGGTCTGTGGTATACAAACCCTGGACATAAAACCCACTTTCTACTTTCAGGTATTTGTCCTATCCATACTTTTCTCCCTCTAACAAAAGATTTCTTTATTCAGTAGAAATAAAGATAAGCATACAAAATAATTGCATCACACAATTCACAATCAATTTTGGTGAAAGAGAACAGAGATGATCTCCCTACTCCTTCCTTAGCTTGCATTACCACTTGTATCTAATTACAACTAACACCGGCTCTGTGTGGTGAAGGGGTACTACAGGCTGTCACCTCCAACAGCTTGCCAGTAAGTTATCTATAGGCAATGGTTGACTTGGCATTTTAGTTCCCTTACAGGCACTATTACCAAACCCTACTAAATATGGATTTAGCATCTGTATGGTAAATGTTGAGTCATGGCCTGAACCACTCATTGAGCACCTGGGGAAAGGACCCGCCTGGTCAGCCCTAGAAGCATAGGTGAAGGCAATTCAGCTGTGTGACTAGAAGGGGTGGAGCCTGGCTGCAATGGCTGCACCTTTCTTAGGCTTCATTGAAGGGCTGACTGCCACTGAATCTCTGGTTGGAGGTCTCTCCTTGGTGGAGCTTTCCCCTCTGAACCTGAATTTTTCTGATACAGGTGAGCAATCTTCTTCCCTTCCTTTATAGCACCTTTCTATCGTGCTGGTCCTTCTGTCATTGTACCTCTGGTGAAACAACTTTTCCCATTGTATTGATCTGTCCAATTGCTACAGCATCAGTCCAAAAAAATAAAAAGCTGGCTTATTTCGGTCCTGATATTATAGGATCACAGAGTATAGACTTTCAGCATGTATGCCAAACCCTCATACATGGCCTTTAGGACACAGTTTTAGGAAGAAATGTGTGTCACATCACAGTCTTGTGCCCAAATATAAAAAGCTAAGAACAATAAAAGGAAACAACCAACCAAAGCTATTCTTTGCCTGATCAGGAGATGTACTACTATCCCAGAGATGTCCATTCCCCACAGTCATAGCTTTTAAGAACTTTCAGTGCTTTCATCTTACAGCATTTCAGGAAGACAATTCTGAAAACTGGCAGGAGAAACTACAATGATGATTGCCCGCCTGTAGTTCAAGACGTATAAGCATGACTACCACCAATTCACACATGGAAAAAAAAGACTAGAAAGCTACCTTGCACACTGAGTCTTCTCATCTTTTCATATCATTAGTTAGGAAAGACTGTCTTGCTGGAGACTCAGGTAACTTGTGCAGCAATCATTCTAACACCATCAGCATTTCTTTTGTCTCTTTGCACATTTCTTAAGTACATCCTAACAGCAAACAGGAAGTACCAGAATATTACATGTAGTCACATAAGGACACCTCACTAAGAGTCTGACTGAGAAGCCTTTGGAATGGAAAAGGAAGAAAACAATGAGCATTTCTCAAGTTCCCGGGTTGCACAGTGTGAAGCTTTCATTTTTATATAAATATATAAACAATGCAGATCTATTTTGTGACTTTCATTTCATGTTAGAGAAATAACAAGTATTTACTAAATGGGAAGATCATTGTTTTACTTTGTAGCAATCTGCAATTGTTCAAATATTAAGTAACCACCTGGAAATTTTTTCTTTTAATAGCTGCCAGAAATATTATATTTTCAATAAAGAAGGACGTGGAACTTCAGTAATGACCCGAAACAACATTATTTCACTAGAATGCTTTTGTTAAGCAATTTCACTACTGTTTTTTTTAATCAAATCTCATTTCCCAGCAATAGTTTTAATAGCTCCTTTAAACCCATCCCACTCCCTTAAGGGACTTTGGGGTCCAGTGAAAACAGAATCATGAATTTGTTTTCTTATACAGCAGAAACACACATTAGTAGTTGCAATTTGTTTCCTTAGCACCCTGCTGCACAATTTATTAAACGCAAAGAGAGTAAGGAGAACAGTTATGCCTCGACGCATCAGGACGAGCAGCAATACTAACCCTCTCCTGCCAGCCCGGCGCGGCTGCGTGAGCACCTGCCGGTCAGAGACACACAGAGAGCAAAGCAACCATAGCTGGCGCTGTGAGCATCTCCCCCTGCCATCAATTTACAACAACAAAAGGAAGGTAAAAACCGAACCGATGGTTAATCTCTGAGAAGGGTACGCCGCCACGTGATGGCTGAAGCCCACTGACCTGAGAGCAAGCTCCGACCCGCGCGGCCGGTTGGGAAGGAAGCGCGAGAGCACCGCCTCACGCACAGCACCGCGCGCCGGCGGGAAGTACCGCCGCGCAGCGAAACTTCCCGAAAGAAAGGTAGCCTGCCCTGAGCCTTATCTCAGCTGGGCGATAAGGTCGAGCGCTGCGGCGATAATTGTGCTTTAAGTCTGCTGCTGCTTGTCGTCGGCTGCCTTTGGTGAGTTATTCCTGAGTCTCCCTCCTCTTACAGGAGGCTTTGGAGCAGACCTGCTGGAGAAAAGATCTGTAAGGTCCCTTCCAGCACGAGCATTTCTATGAAATGCACCACCGGAGCCATGTGGGCAGCTGCTCCCGGCTGCAGAGCTGGATCCAGCCTGCTGGGGGGGAGATGTCTCTTCCGCTCCCAGAACAAGAGCGAGCAGAACACTTCTGGTTGCTCCATTTGATTCAAGTGCCAGATGGACTCACTCAAACCTTTTCACACGTCATTTCAGAAGAATATTTTTGATGTTCCTCAAATGGTGGTAGCAGCTGAGTCAGTAAGGTGAGGTGTACAGCCACGTTCCTCGCCAAGGACTGCGCTATGAGCTGTGCTATCAGCAACCCCCGCTGCCCATGTCCATGGCTTTATAAATGTTTCACCTCAGCATGAAATACAGTGCTGTAGATTCCATGGGAGGTGCCTAAGTTAAATCACATTTTGTAACTGCAGCAGGCTAACATTAAGTGAGTGAATAATCATGGTGGTGCAGCTTTCGTGATCACACATAATAACAGGCCTGCGTGCTACATGCTCTGCCCAAGCAAGCTTGGGGAAAATATGCAGAAACTGAAAACAGAAACGTACACATTCTCTGCAAGGAGACTGTCTGATGGAGAAACACAGTGTGTTTGATTGTAAATATGGTAAAATGTAAGAGCAGTGTTGGTACAAAACTTACCAAAGATTGATTGAGAATGGAGTGGGTGTGACTTTACTCTGAAGACTGTGGTTTTTATTTTTATAGACAAGTTATGTTTTTAAAACAATATGTTGTTACAAAATCTGAAGAAATTAGCATCAGAACATGAAAATTCCCTGTAACTCCAATACAGTATATCTAACATTGAATGCTAGGTTATACAGCGTTTGCTTTCAGGAGTAATTTCAATAATTATTTTTTCATGTCTACTAATCATCTACATATCTAATTATTGTTTTATAGTCAGAAGTCTGGGTGATTCTATACAGCTTACAAATCGTCTTAGAGAAAGAAGCCATAGCTGTTTCCTTATTTAATCTGAAACTATAACAATCTGTGGAAGCCTAAGAAACACAGTGATGCTTTGCTGCAGAAGATGCAGAATCTCATATTCAGTAAGAGACAAGAAATTCTTGTGTTTGCCTCTTTTTCTCTTACAGTTTTGCAATCCCATCCTTTGCATTTCAGTCTGACTGCATTTCACATGTACAAATTTCTGTTCTTTTGATTACTTCTTTAATTTCTCTGTTTACATTTCATTTGTTATGTTCTGCATTTTGATTTTCTTCAGCTTCAGACATACTCAATTTTATTCTTCAAAAATGAATATCTCATTTTATGACTATCACCAGCCAGGTGTCATTTTCTGACCTGTTAAATTTCCCAGATATTAGTAAAAGTAGTAACTCAGTAAATGTGACTAGGGTTCATTGCCAGTAGTCAGTTTCCACATTAGGTAAGGTAGCTATAGTAATGTTGTGTGGATTCTCTAACTTTATGTCTAAATAAATTTAACCTGTTCTTTATACCGTCTCTTTACCTTTGTGCTAAATTTCTGCTCTGGATTCAAAAGAACAAACTGACACAACTAAAGTTAGGAAATTTGACAATAGTATAAGCTGTTCCATCTATTTAATACCAAACATAGAACTAAAAACTTTTTTGAGAATAAATAGTTTTAGATTGTAGTCAGTACTGTTTAGAATTGAAAAATACTCTTCAGACTCAGCAGTGAAGTTACTGCTCAACTCCAGACAATGGTTTAGGTGTAACAGTCAAATATTCCCAGCCTTACCTTTCAGAACACTGCCTCAGTGTTTGCAGTGTTCCTTATATAGAAAATGCCTCAGAATGCATCCACAGAGGCCGAGTGTCTAAGCAAATGAATAACTATAAAGGCATATTTAACATTTAAATTTGATTTGAAAATGACTGCTGTGGGTATTGCAGCCTTAAGCTTACATATCATTCTATTTAATAGCAGATACAAGTAAGTATTTAGGAGTTGTTAAGCTTTCATGATATCTAAGGTATAATTTTTCCTTATTTATGTCATGAATGTGGGAAACACAGCTGGAAATATTGTTTTGCAAGCATGGGAAGCTTTTACCTAGTCATTTAAACAGTTTAATCTTACTATCTGCTGATGTAACTGTGAAACATGTTCTCTCTGCATTTTTAATTAGTATGGAACAGATGGTAAGGTTTCTAGTTTAAAGCCACAAGCCTATTTAAAAAATCTGTGGTGACTCTTCACTGTTAAAGATGTTTACTGGAAAGTGTGTATGGAAAGAAAATGAAGCCTTTTTCTTGATTTCATGTTGCTAATATGTCACTTTAAATAACTTTGGTATATTTCCGAAGATTCTCACTAGAGTTGAACAGTTCTTAGGCTACCTGCCCAAGAGTGATTTATAACTAATTATAGGAGAAGGATCTCATGATGTTTGTAGTACAGAACACTGTTGAGCATCTTAGAGAATATGAGCACAAGATAAACGGATGTGTATTTCTGGTATATTGCATTGTTGGTAGAAGGAAGAGAATTTATTAACTGCATCATCTGAATATTTAGTCTTCAGCTGCTATTTCTGAATCCCGAACTTAGTTTCAAGTTCTGAATGACCTTTAGAACACCCCTACACTTACAACTGACTTCAGTATTCTGCTTTTCATTCATGAAAACACAAGGGCATAAATGTGAGGGGGAAAAAAAAGTGGAAGGGCTCTTTAATGGTGCAAAATGAATGTATTGTGAAGTAAATCTCTCTCTGCTTATCAGTCATCAAAAGCCTTATCGATTTTTAATATTTTTTCAGAATTTTATCCAAAAACTGTATGTGAAGCATTTCTAGATGGAGCCAGAAAAGTCTTTCGGGGAAACTGCATGATACTTTAGTATAAAGACTTAACTTGTAATGGTTCTATCATTATATTGCTGTCTATGCAGATTTACAGTAGTGCTGCATCTGAAGTCTGCAGAATACTTTTTCTAATATAACAAGATCAATTCAGGTTTCCCACTGATAATTTCTCCTCACTAGAGGCTTTGCCTACCTTTTTTTTTTCCTCATCTTTCTTCTCAGTAGTAATCCAGTGATTATTTCATTGTCATTCTTTTTTTTTTTTTTTCTTTGTAGTGCATGTTCTGGTTTTATGTTAAATCAGTTAAATACAAGACCCAGCACAATGCAAATGACAACACTGTCAGAATTTTTTCTTCATTTGCTAAAGTTTTGCCTATGCACTGCAGTTGATCAAATTGTTTTTCTGTCATTGCTTCACAACTGGACTAAAAGTACAAAAATTAGCTCTCTGGGAATAGTATTACAGAATCAATTGGTTTTGATCTCTAGAACTACTTAAGGTATTTGGCTTCCCAAACATGGAGCTCCCATATTTTTTTATATATCTAATTTCTTTGCTGCAACTCTACTTATCTCATTTACTTTCAGATGTAAAGAAGTGCTGTCGGCATTTTCCAGATCTCTTGGATGTTGTTCTCATCATGGCCCATGCAAATCTATGTATCAGGAATTTATGTTTGCAAGAGAAAACTAGCAGACCTTCCCTTTTGCTTTCAAAGACAAGAGAAGATTCCTCATTATCTAATTTTTGTCTCACACTATTTCTCTATTTCTCATATAACAACCATAGTTAAAATCGGCTCTGAATTTATCCTTCAGCATACCATAAAGGGAGATATTAATGGTGGAACTTAACCAGGTCTGTTCACCAGCAGCCAGAGTTGTCTCTTTGCTGTAGCTAAATTAGCTTTGGCTCTAAGCACAGACGTAGAGCACACTGGCTCCAATTTCATACTTGAAAGGTTCATAGAAGTTCATCCAGGTGATGATGGATACAATAGTACTTGAAAAAGAAAGGAGAGAGATGATAGAAAAGGGGGGAAAAAAAAAAAAAAAAAAAAAAAAACTAAAAAAACAAAACAAAACCCACATTAAAAAAAAAAAAAACCTAAAAAAAACAAAACAAAACCCACATTAAAAAAAAAAAAAAAAAAAAAAAAACCAGCAAGATCACCATTAAAGTTACATCAAAAGCTTTTAATTCTTAGATTTATCTTACTGGTCCTCTTCGGTAGGTATGCAACTGGTTTAAAACAGTTTAGAGTAAAATACAATGTGTATAACCTAATTCTGAAGTCAAAGTATAAGGTGAGTCCAGTGGAAATGATAAACTAGGTTGATTTTTTTTGTTTTTCCCTTTCTTTCAAGAGGTGAAGGCTATATAATTACCTAGTACTTTCTTAATATATTTTGGCTTTTCATTGTTATAGGACTTTTGGCTGCCAAGATGGCTTCATGAGCCAATTACTATCATTATAATTGAGAGCTTGCTTGGTGTGAGAATATTCATATTATTACTTTCCGACTAGGACTAAATAGGTTGTTATGCATCACCTGTAATTATTATTATTATTATTTTTTAATGAATAAATCTTAACTAAGAATTATCTTTTGTTAACATAAAAATACAATTTATTTTTCTACTTTTATATACTTTTTGAATACAGGCATTGTTCTGGGTACCTAAAGTCAGGCTGATCCCTTTAACTGGCTTGTCAGCATACAACCAACAGCCATACACTTATAATGGATATTTAAGAGATGACTGCCGACTGTTAGTTCATAAACATTAGATTGGACATTACAGTTAAGCTGCTGTGAAATCCTCTGAAAAATGAGCAATTGTCTTTTAGCAGAATGCCTCATTTAAATGAGTGATCTGCTTCTGTAGAGTGCATTTGGTCTCTCTGACTCCCTTTATTTTGGATAATCAATAAATATTTAGGAATCATTCCTGCTGCTTTATATTTTTTTTATTATTGCATCCTGTGGGAGAGTAGGAACTTTTACACAAGACTGCTTTCACTGGAGATTACCACCATGGACAGATGGATTTTTCATTACCTGCTGTAATAGACTACACATTTACAAGAGCAGCAGTAATATATTCTCTCTGGAAAATTAAGAGCAAATCCACCTGCAAGAAAGTTGTTTTTCATCCAGATGTTCTCCCAAACTGAGACTGAAAGAAAGCTCCTTTTAGACCAATGAAGAATGTATCGTGTGCAAAATTTAATGCTATTGAGCTATTTTTAATTCACTGATATGAGCTAAAAACATATAGTAGCTTCCTTCTCATGTGGGACCAATTCCTACAGGTTGTATTAGCAGTAGGACCTTCCTCTCCTCAATTGTGAGGGCCAGATCTTTTGGCATGGTAATTTGGTATGTACAGCTTTGCAAACTGTGTGTATGAATCAGAAAACCAAGTTTGGATCAGAGAGAAGAGGAAAGTATGTTATTGCTTTCTCTCAACACAGTGAGATCAATCCATGGAGGCTGGAATGAAGAATTATCACAATGTGACTAGCCAAGGCAGTGGCAAGTGCCTTGAGAATATTTGGCATTTAGAGGTTAGTACATATCTCGTGAATGAAACCTGAAAGTACAGTAAGATTTTGGTTTGCACATTTTATTGGCATTCAGCAGCAGACTTCCTAGAAGTGAAATAGGAAGAAATCTAGATTAAACTGGTGGGGAAAATGGACTCATAGTTGTAACAGTTTCAAAACATGCAAAAGATGCTTAATTCACTGTGGTATTTATATGACATGATTTTTCACTCAATACATTTGTGCTTGCTTCTTCAATGTAAAACACTGCTTTATGATAAGTTCAGTCTGAGCAACAAAAGAACTGGAGTAGCACTTAAGATATTTTAATGCTATTCTTGGTTATTTTTAATGTCCACATGGTTCTTTTGGTTATGCTTCTAGAAAAACTAGTTTCAAGGATTGCAAAACTCACTGCATCTTCACTTCTTGTAAATATCATTAAGAGTAGAGAAACAGAAAATGTGAGAGGTGGTGTCAAAAGGAGGAAAGGGAGGAAAAATAGGAGTTCAAGGAATAGCAGAATATTGTTAGTAGAGGAAATAAAGGGCTGCTAAAGATTTACATGATTGAAATTCTTTCACTGCAGCCAAAGCACTAAGGCCATAATTCACGTGGAGGAAGATTGAAGTTCCAAAAGACTACTCAGTTTGATTATGTGCATGAAACATTGCTTCATTGATCAGCCAGGAAGTGACAGCTCATGGAAAGATTTGGCCACCATCTAGAAGAGAAAACTGGGGACATAAAACTAGCCACACAAATATAATTCCCAATTCATTAGAGATTGTATATTATAAAAGGATTATAAAATACTGCTGAGTGTGATGCATGTTTGGGCATCGCCCTTTTAGTCTTTCATTAGCACTGTCAAAAGTCATGACAGTATACTTCTTACACTGGCATTCTATTTCAGTGCTAATCTTCTTTTTCTGTATTACTGTAGTGGAAGGAATAATTTCCATGTATCCTCTTGTCATTTAATTGAGAGCCTGAAAACATCACTTCAAGGCATATTCTTTTCAAAAAAATCATTTTGCTCTCCACTTGTTGTCTGTCTGCCTTTAACTCTTACTTCAATGCATTTTTAACAAGGCTATAAATGTTAAGTAACTGCAGGGCTTGGGTCTTCTGGCTGCCTCTCGACAGTTTGCGGGGTTTCATTTCCATTATTATTATTCCACCAGAACAAAGTGAAATAAATTTTTGCCTGTATATCACAGTATTTAGGTAAAAATAAAATCTAGAGCAGAAAGGGGGTTTTCTGAAGACCGTTGTTCTCTGGGAAATGTTACAAAGTGTATATTGTTCTGTTTATTCCTTTCCTCTAACTTCTAGTACAAGCTCACCTGTTGCAAATATGATCTGCTTAACTGAACATGAAAAACGAAATAGGACTGACTTAGCATTTAATCAGAGATGATCTTTCATATGCTAATATGTTCCACACAAGATCTGCCATTCTAAGCAGAACAATGGTAACCAGAAAAGTCTGGTTTCTGACATGACTGATTCTAGTTCTTAGGTGCATTGTTCTCTAAGTTGATTTAGTCCATCCATGATTACTGCAAATCTCTTTGTTACTTCCCTGTATCATGGCCTGTGAAGTATGCTCAGTTTAGGATTGGACAAGGAAGGATTAGTATTGACATAGGAGATTTCTGTCATTTCAGCTTGAGATGCCTGACAGATCTGCTTGATTCAGAGAGAAAACAAAATTGTTGACTTTATGCAGCACGATCCTTGGAACAGCTTAACAACTTGCACTTGTCAGATGCCATAAAGAATCATTTTCCTTTCATGGGCACACATATAGTATTAGAGATTTAAAAAATATTCCAGGTGAAAGGATCAGTAACTAAAGCATCCACCGAGCTGTCTTCACTTGACCCTCAGAAGGATGGAGAAAAAACTAGAAGAGCAAAAGTGAAAAAAAATCATGGTTCAGTATGAAGACAGTTTAATTGATGAAGATGCGTATGTACACAGAGCAAGATAAGGAATTTATTCACTAATTCCCACAGACAGGCAGGTGCTTAGCTACTGTCTGGAAAACCAGGCCTCAGTAGATGTAGTAGTTACTTGGGAATGTGAACAGTATAGCAGTGAATGTCTTCACTTCCTCCTTTCCCTGAGCTTTTTGTGTATGATGTCACTCTCAAGTCAGTTCAGGTTAGATGCATCAACAGTGCTCTCACCCAGCTCCCTACACAGCCCCAGCCTGCTCACTGAGTAGGTTAGAGAGTGGGAGAAAGAGAAAACCCTGATGCTGTGCAAGTGCTGCTCGGCACCAGCAAAAACACTGGTGTGTTAACAATGCTGTTTTAGATACAAATTGAAAATATTGCCACAGAGGCTTAATGTGAAAAATTAACAGCAAGACAAATAGGTATAGAAAATAATCTAAACTGAAAAACAGGATTCAAGCAATCGCTGGGATTTTTCTATACTATGTTATCAATGTGTGCCTACCTATGCATGGCTATAGTTCTCCCTTGGGAAAGGTATCTCAAACACATTTGGAAATAAGAGTCTACGTTATGAGCATCTCGCTATTTGCTGGTACTCACCAGTCATCAATAAGTACCATCAGTACAAATTTTGAACGTTTTCTAGTTTTTCTCACATTTAAAGAGACTGCGTGTTTTCTCTGTATTTTGAATTTTTACAGCATTTTCAGGATATTTCTTCATTTATTTTATATGCAGAATAATAATGATTAGCACTGGCATAAAACTTAAGGGTTAAAAAAGCAGAAGAAAGAAAGAGATTTACAGAGTGCTTGAATTCTAGCTGATAAGAATTGTTTGTGAATATGTGTCACCTGCTCTAAGTACCATGTGGCAGAGCTTTCTGGCCTTTAGTTCAGACTACATTTTTTCCTCTTCTTGCCTCAGTATGTATCAGCATTTCTCTGAGGTCATCATCTCATACATGTTCTGTGTTTGGTTTGTTTGCTTTTTATTAACAAAAGACTTCTTTCCTACCATGGCACTGTGACAGCCTACGAATGTTAATAAGTATCACTTAGTAAATTTGAGCTTTGGGAATATCTTTGTCTATTATTGTTGAACTAGACCTGATGAGCCTGGAGAGAAGGCTTTAAAGAGTTTGAATAATTGACATTCTTTTTTACCTGGGCAATCTTGTCATCTTACAGGGAGAAAGAAAGTGTGACATTAACAAATTTTAACACTTTGTTACAGAGTAGTTGTTAGGAAATGACACGTGAAGCCTTCTCTATTTCAGCAAATTATCACCAAGAATGCTTTTTGCTTTTGAATTCAGGGGATGATGTTGAATTTAGTATTAGTTCAGAAGCACTCAATGCAATTTACAATGACAATCAAAAATAATGAATAATATATCATCCATTAATAACCATCCATCCATTTAAAAGTTTCATCCTAATGCATTCTGGAAATCTGCAAATTAATTATGCAAAACCCTGAATGAATATAAAATTGAAATGCTTAAGAATTTAAATGATGCAATTAAAAGTTATTGCATCTAACTGAAAGTTATTTTGTTCTAATACCTATTCATCAATCTTAATTTCAGTAAAAACATTTAGAAACAGAATCAGATCTTATATCTTGTCAAAATATTGGGAATTTGAACAAAGACTATTCTTCTATTTGAATTATATTATTTTCAGCCAGCAATTTAAAGTCTTTATTTAAAAAGAAGTGGCCTGCTAAGGACAGATTACAATGTTCATCAGAATTTCAGAATTAGCAGGGTGAGGTCTGTGGTGTTTCTTAAAAAAATTAAAAATCCAACAACAAGGACAGGTCTAAACCAATGACAGTCATAACTAATACTCCTATGTAATAACCAGGCCAAAACTCTATCTGCCAATAGGCCTACTTTTATATTCTGAGTACTCAAGTGCTAAATTAAACTGTGCATTAATATGCTAGGATTTTGGTGTGTGTGTAATGAATGTATCCACACATTATGTTGTATTATTCCTACTGGACAAAATCTAGCATTTAATCAAGGTTTTAAACATAATACTGTAGATTGCTGTTATTTTGTGCTTCAAATTTTGTTGCTGAATTTTGTGCTTCAAGTTATTTAGCCTGGTGTTTGCATCCATTTGTTTATATTTCTTCAGTGAGAGAAGTTTGGTTTCATTGTTACTCTCCTTTTATTTGGAAAGTAGAGTAGTGAGTTGAGCAACATATAAACAGCTGATGATTTAAAGTGGTGTTTTGTTTTCTCATTCTCTTTAGTGACCAACATACATGAGTGCTGAAACACAAAGGAAGACCCTTTCTAATGTATGGATGCAGACTGACCGTTGTAAAATGTCATTGGGCTCTACTAGAAAGGTAATCAATGTCCTAAATTCAATCACACAAGAAAGGGGAAAAAGTTCTGCAATCTCATCAGAAATACAGGAATAAATATTTAGCTTCCTTCCCCTTATCCTCTGACACCAAGACTTTCTGAATGCAAGGCATTAGCCTTTGCATTAGTTTATTGATCTTTTAATGTAAGATCTAACTTGCTTCAGGGGCACTATAAATACAACATTGCAAAAGTCCTACAATATCAATATTAATTTATTTTTATTGATTAGTTGCCTAAATTCTGGGCATTGAATTAATGTATGCTGGATAACTACTTCAATTAATAAAGTTAAAAGTGGCTCTTAAAATCTACAGAAATGTTTTCTACTACAAAAAATGTTTATTTTCTTACAGTCTGCAATTACTTGCTTAATTTGACTTAGCCTTGGAACTTCACTAGAGGTTGTCCAATAAGAAAATAAATACTATTTATAAACTTCCATTATTTACAAAACATCTTTTTTTTATGTCCCTTACCAAAGCACTGGAATTATTAAATGAATTTGACTGATTCAGTAGATTTCAGAAAGTTAAATTTTAGAAGATGAGTTTTAGATCTTGTTTTTTTCTATGATTGTTTTGGTGCACAAAGTACATCTATTTATTTCCGTATATGTCTGTTATTCATGGTTATGCTGATAGAATGCTTCTGTGAGTATCTGTTCAGAAATATGGTAAAGGTGTTATGAGTCTTTTTCACACTTTGTAAAGACACTCTCATGGTGTCTTTCTCTTTACAGCCCTTGTTTCTTCGGTAACATTTTGCTCCTATGTATTTGACATAGCAGCCAGTGTTAGTCGAAGACAGGCTGAGGGAGCTGTGCTTGTTCAGCCTGGAGAAGAGAAGGCTGTGAGGAAACCTCATTGCAGCCTTCTGGTATTTAAAAGGGGGTTATACAAAAGAACGGGGGAATTCACTTTTTACTAGGGTAAATAGTGATGGGGGAAGGGGAACTGGAAGGAAGGTTTAATTTGAATGTCGGGGGAAGTTCTTTACACAGTGAGTGGCGAGGAGGTGCTGGAACAGGCTGCCCAGAGAAGCTGTGGATGCTCCGTCCCTGGAGGTGTTTAAGGCCAGTTTGGATGGGGACCTGGGCAGCTTTTCTAGTACCAGATCTGGAGGTTGGAACTTAATGGTCCTTAGAGTTCCTTCCAACCCGAGCCATTCTATAATTCTATGATTACTCAGTAAGGAGAAGCCCAAATATTCAGAGTAAATTATCTGTATTTCAATATGTTTATTTCACTCTTATCCTCTTGTACTTGAATTCTTATTTCAACAAAGTTCTATGCTTACATCCGGCAGTGCACTTAATTTAGACAATTTTTTAAAATATTTTTCCATCAAAAACTTCCCATGTAGTAAAAGAATGAAACAATTTTGGATAAAATACACTCCCTTTTCCATTCTAGATAAGAAATTTCAAAAATTTATATGTTTTCTGAGCTAGATACTTTCCAAAAAAGTTTATTTTCCCTTTTTATTTTCTTCCTTTCCAACTGTTACTGTAGGCTTTATTTCTTCTCATAAGAATTCTTCTCATAAAAATAATGTATCAAACTCAAAAATTATAATTACTCATTCAGAAAGAAGCAAAAGAAATACAGACATGGATTCCCCAACATACAAAACCCCTAATGGGAGATGAGCATTGATAGGCCTTCATAGATGGCTAGGACATACACACACTAACATGAGACTTACTGGGAATGTATGTGATAGGCAGCTTAAACCTAAATGAAAGTAAGCTTTTAAAGCATAGTCAGAAAACTGACAGAACAGTATGACTAACTATATTATAGTTTGTGTAGCACACTTCTGTTAAAAAAAACCCTTTTACAGTTGTCTTAAAATCAGTTCTAGTTTTTATTTCTAAAACCTAAGTGTGTGATTTTGTTCTGAGTTCCAGCCTTCACAAAGTAAAAATGATATTCTTGACTGCTGCATAATTAAAGCTAGAGAACCTTGGCACAATCTGTGGTCTTTGATTCTTGGCAGTGCAGTTTGGTACAACTTTAAACAGATGGAGGAAATTTTGTCTTAGGTTAAGGAACCATTTGTCTTTGTGTCAGACTTAGGAATAAATTTTTGATGATTTAAATGCTTCTGATTGAGTATCATTATGGCATCCCCATGGTACAAGCTATACTGATAGTAGTAACCCCAATACTGACAACATGTTCATTGTGAACTGAGATAAAATCATAGATGAAACTGAAATTAAATTTCTCTTTAAGTTATGAAAAATAACTTTTGGACATACTCTTTCTAAGAATTTAACATTTGAATATCATTCTTCTCTTATTTTCAACTTAATTGCAATTTTAAATTCTCAGGATCATAATGCTTTTGCATTTTAGAAATAGCCCTGATAGTTCTGAAAGGCCTCTCTTTCTATTGGTAAATTCCCTCTTCCCTCTTTTGATGGACGTGAAGACATTTGTCTTTTATGGAATATTTGGGATATTTGAGATAATATATGATAATATGGGAGATTTGTCTTATTATGGAAAACTCAGAGAGCAAGAATCTGGATGTTTGGGTGTGCGTTAATCTTTCAAATGAGTTGGGTAGAAGTTATGTTTGGTGTGTGATAGGATATTGTCATGAGCAATTATTTTCATGCAAAGAAAGAAAGGAATCATGTATGATCTTTATAATTTTATTTAGATAGAACTTGCATGGGTGACATCTAACAGTGTGGTGTATTTATAATATTTTCATGTTAATCACCACAGGAAAATAATCTAAGAGAAAAGAAGAAAGGATTAACTAAATAGGATTAGTTCATGTGATTCTGTGTGATTTTCACTGTTTTATATGTTTTTAAATATAATATTTAACTATATTTTCTTATATTTTTAGTGTTCTTATATTCTTAAAATTTATTATATTCACTTATTTGACAGCATAAACTATATATATTTCCATCCCTATGAAGGGCTACCCAGTTTATCTCTGCATGTTTTTGTGCTAATTGTGAATGGAAATGCTGAATTTGATTTGAAATAAATGCTTCAGCTCCTACAACCAGTATGAAGTGTAAATACAGAGTAGTGTACCAAATCAGAACAGTCGTCAATCAAATTTTTGTGGGCTTGCAAGCAGCAGTAGTCTATAAAAGGCAGATTTGACTACAAAAAAGACTTAAAGGATAGTGAATCTTCTTTTCCTCTTTTTTAATCTCTCCTCTGTGAAGCTAACCTAGTTGATTGGTCTCTCTTAATGGATACATCTATCTCATCCAGAGAAGTTCTTGATGCAGCCAGCACATAACTGACAGTAGAATTTGACTTTAACAAGTCTGTAGCTCATATATACCTTGTGCTTGGAAGATAGCTATTATAGGAGACTACTGTTTCCTATTTACCTAAATCTTGCAATATTTATAATTGTTTCACCAAGTCATCCAAGTTGCAATCATCAAATAAGTGGAAAGAAGCACCTCTGGTTTGCCATTCTCCTTGTAAATCTATCAGATACTTAACTCAAGCTGCCAGCTGTTTAAAATCAATGCACAACAACAATATACACACACATACAAGCATCTCTGTTACCACTGAAAAATTTATTGATCTTGACAAGGATCAGTTAACTTTTTGAGAGAAAGTTTGTTAATATCAATTCTTACAAATAGTTTAGAAAAGAAAAAAGCAATTTGCAGTTTAGGCTTTGAATTTTTTGTTCATTGTTTGAGAAAAACGCGCTTGAAGATAAAGCGTAGGTGAAACAATGTATTCTTTCAGAATAGTGTCATAGATCCATAGAATCACTAAAAGGCTTGGCTTGAGAGGGAGCTTAAGGATCATCTAATTTCAATGCTGTTGGCATGGAAGAGGTGTTCAGGATCCATCCAGTATATTCAAATATATTATATTCACTAACAGCTCAGTAAAGCTTATGCCAGCTGGAACAGTCTTTGTTCCCAAATCTAACAATAGTCTCCTTGTTTACAGAATTTAGCTTCAAATATGCTTCCATTTTATGGCTCTGTCTTGTGTGCATTCTTACCTCTATCTTATGCTCTTCTTCAAACAATTCTTCAAATCTGCATGATGGGAAAATAAATTACAATACAGTGGCTGAAATTCAAGTACGTTGCAGTATACATGGAAATAGCTGACAACCAACCACAAAATTTAATCAGCTGGTTTCTGTGAGGCATGAATAAGAGGAAATTTTAAATGGATAACTAGAGCAAACAGTTAGGTTGAATGACTTTTATGTTCATGAAGTTAATGTTCTAATTTAAATTTATGTTCATAAAATGGTAATTTACAATTTAATGTTTAGATAAACACTATTAATTGAAGAGAAAGCAAAATATATCTTTTTTTAACAATTTGTTCGCATGCCCTGTATCCAGCAACAGAGGAACATCATAGCAGCTAGCTCTCCCTTTGAGAAAAAGGCTTAACTGGCTGAGCATTTCGCAGTTTAGAAGAAATAACTGGCTGTTTGCTGTGGATTTTTTGTTTGCTTCTTTGTTTTATTTTGTTTGTGTTAATTATTTATCCCTTAGTAAAGCTTTCTAGAATGTTTTTAGAAATCAATAAGAATTTTTGATAGGACATTCTGACCCTTCTTTAACAAAATCATTGTATTTTTTACGAAATCTTTTTACAGTCACTGGGAAAGGAATGATTTCAAATATAGATCACTGTAAATTCTATTAAATTTATATTAGGTCATAAATGTCCCCTGAAGATATAAAAATAATATGAAGTTTATGTATGTAAAGTAATTGTTAAAATAGGCACTTCAATTACAAAAGGGCATGTTTAAGGAACAGTTCTTAAAAATAACTTAAACATCATAATTTTTACAACTATTTGTAAACTTCTAAAGATGAAAAGCATGAAAAACTGCTAACTGCTATTATTGCTTCATTTTTGTGAACTTCTTTGATTTTAGTGGTAAATAGAACATTAAAGCTTTCTTTTTCTTACATGTAGATTTTCTGTAGTAAATACTGGGTCAAACCAATCTATTAATGAGTTTTTTTGCTTAATCTCAAGATAAACTGATCTTATCATTGACAGAAAAAATAGTCAGATATTAATGGAACGTTGAGTTTTAACATTCAATTTAGATTAGTTTGGAAAAAACATCTTCTTAGTAGTCTGTCTGTTGATGTGAATATTTGGATGGAACAGCAATGAGCTACTCATATTATGCCTTCTTGATTTGTCAGCTGATGATAAATATGGAGATTTAGAGAAACGTCCGTTAGACAAAATTAAACCAGTAAAATCAATGAATGTTTTGGAAGGACCCAAACAAGGACCCCAACTATTTCTTCTACTAAGTCAACAAATAGAAATTATAAACTTGAGGAAAACTTTTGAAACATTTTCTTTGCCAAACAGTGCCACTTCAGTTCTGCTTAGATAATTTTCTACCAGCTGTATTCCAGGAGGTAATTTTCTATGGCTAGTGGAATATCTGTAGAAGAGGATGTGTTACATCAGCTTGTTACATGATCAGTGCAACAATTCAGCTAATGATACATGATCAAACCTAATGGCATAGAGTTGGTAGCTTAAGTGTGTGCTGTCTTGTAATTTCTTCCTGAAATAACCCAATCAAGCAAGGTCACTTTCTACCACATACAAGTGTGGTCTTTTGACTTCTCACATATCTTAGTAATACAAATGGTTCTGAAAAGTAATATTAGTTTAAATCAGTCATGTCTTAGTATACTGTATGATGCGCTGCAGTCCCGTGTGATTGATGTAGCCTGTACTGCAGAGCTCTCAGTGAAAAATTAGCTAGGAAAGTGGGTGAAAAAAGGTCACTTTTTTCATATTTCAATTAAGATCTTTTCTACAAGTGCAACTGGTTTAAAGAATTATCAGGACTAGATTACATATAGTTTGAGATTTTGTGACCCTTGAAGAGTAAGTATTAAATTTAGGCAGAAGTATTTTCTGATATTCTGCCTCTAAGAGTGTGTTCTACTTCATTGTGCTCATGAGTTCAAGCCTGACTTGAGGTGTAACTCAGGCAAAAGATGGAGCAAGACTGAGCTTTTCTTGCAACAGGTTTACAAAGCTCAAATTCTCAACTCGGTTCTCAGTGCCCACTTAAACAGTATAATAACAGTAACAGTACCATAAACCTTGTCTCAAAATAAAGCTTGTCTCAAAGGCCACTCCATTTCTTGCCTGCTGCAGCCGCATGTTGTTGTGCTTCTCCTCCCTCTTGCTCCTGAGAAATTTGTTCAACTTTAGTGAGTCAGACAAGAATGTTGGCTTGTAAACAGTTAAATGAAAACATAAATCTATGTGCAAACATTTTTGTTTATTGTTTTCACTGACTGGCTGAAAGCAAGGTCACAGAAGTTCAGAGAGCTGGATATGTATATGAAATAATTAAAACAAAAAATAAATCTTAAGAAAAATGACACAAAAATACCAAGCTTCCCAATCTTGCATTCATGTATCTCAAATGTAATAGTTTTCATTAAAACATGATTTTAAGCCAGGAATCAAATGTAATAGTTGAGAAATACCAATCATACATTTATACAGCTGGATTGGCCTTAGGCTTCATTGTAGTGTGGGGTGTTTTGTTTTTTTTTTTTTGGACTGCTGTTTCTTATAATGACCGAAGATGTACAGAAAAGTAAACAGGCTTTCTTGGTTTTTGTGAACGCATCATAGAAATACAGGAATTGCAGGAGGGGAATTTTAACATGTGGTATTTTACAATCTATCTTCTGCCATTATTGTGGGATTGCCCTCGGAAATCTGAGGTGGAGTGACTGTGTCTGTATGTTACAAGAGCTTCACTTTTAAACTCTAAACACAATAGGGGCAAGCAGGAGGAGCACATTTGGACTACTTTTCATTTCATCATAATGGAGATTTGTCTTTATTGCACTTTACCTTCTTTCCATCTTTCAAGCTGTATTTGCACCTTGAATGTGAACTCATTTGAGGCATATAACTATTCCTTACAACACACACCTTTTATTCAAGCAAACTTGGTTCATATACTCACTGTATGCAGTCTGTATTTTATTTTAATGTCCTAAACTAGATTCAGCCACTTAATTGAACCTGTTCCAAAAGCAAAAAAAAAATCATCCAAAGTTTACATTCATTGTAACTGATGTTAATGGGATTGGCAAAACACAAAAATCCTGTGTAGAGAGAGAACTGAATATAGCAAATGGATACATTGTGTTATCTACATTATAGCTGTGTTTCTCAAACAAGGTGTATAAATTCACACATTTCAGAGTGAATTGTGTATTTTATACAGAAGAAAGAGCAAACAACATTAAAAAAAAAACATATTTTCCCTAATTTGGAGTGTTCTGACTTAGGCCATTCACTGAGTGTTTACTGTGGTTTTAAATTTTATATTGCCACTTGTTGGAAAACATGCTTTTTTACAAGTTCAGGCTATGTGGAGACACACCTATTTCTATTTCACCGGAATAAAGAGTTCTTTATTCTGATTTTGAAGAACGAAATACATGAAAAAAGTAGTCCAGTAACTTTAGGATCAAAACTGCTTTCTGAATAGATTTTCTCTCATCTTTTTCTTTTCCTTTTTTCTTCCATGGGGATTAGGAACCCCAGCTGTTTTCTGCTGATTAAAATATTTCTGTATCTCAAAGTTATTTTAAAACTGCATTTCCAGTGTTAAAATAAAGCTCTTCAATATGTCAGCAGGATCTTCCATAAATTGCACCATTGTTATGAACTTGTGCAGAGAGCACTACGCAAAACTGGTTTGGTTGTCATTCTGCTCATGCTTTCTGTGCACATAGATTTAGCTGAGCAGTCCTTAATATTTTTAAAACAGCCACTGGAGCACCCACAATGTATTTTCAAAATCAAGAGGGCATTAAACTTATGATTTCAAAAAGTAATGAACAGATACATAAAACGTGACCAGGTTTTTAATATTTGCTCATATGATGGGATTTTCTCAGAATAGAATAAAATCAGATTTCAAAAAACCACAAAGTCAAAGACACAAGGTCTACTTACATCGGTTTTGATTTCACTTTTTATGTGCAATTTATTGCTTTCAAAAATCAGCATTTCTTATTATTCAGAATTATTAGTTTTGGAAACTGTCATTTTCCGTTCTAATTATTATTGTGTCTTAACTGATGTCAAAATGACTTTTTCTCCCCTTTTATTGAACACAAAACTATTTAGGGTTTTCAACTTTCACCAGTTTTGAAATCCTAGTGAAGCTTTATCACTGGGTGATTGAGACTTGCAAGTATGCAGCTTATGAGATGAGATGCTTGACAGAAATACTATTATCTTTTACATACCTTTTTGCATACATGATGTAAAAGGGTCTTATGTTTTTCTTAAAGACTAATTCCTTGTCTTTTTCTCTTTTTCAATCTAGTAATTTCAAAGTATATAATTTTAAAATATAAAAGTGTGCTCATCATTTTCCTCAGTACCTACAAGTTTCTAACTTTTACTTAATGTGTTGAGTCACTTTGGAAAATTACTACTGAAACATTATTTATCAAATCTTCTAGTTGTAGTTTTTGTCTTACTACTCAATGTGATGATTAATAAAACCCTGTACTTGGTTGACTAAGCAAAAAAAATTGAAATCTTATTGAAAAAAAAATAAAAAAGGTAGAGAATAGTCTCACAGACCTATGCATTAAAATACTGTGGCTTTAAATGAATGGTGGCCTTGGGCAGTTTACCTGTGAATTAATGGGAGTAGACTACTGGAAATACTTATCAAAAATTGATGAGTTGCTAGTATATGCTATAAAATAGCAACTGCAATTAATAGCTTTTGGAATTCAGGAACCTTTTAAATATTGACAGAAATATGTTTAGAATGGCTGTAAGGGATTTGAAACAAAAAAATATAAGAGGGAGAGTAGGGGATGGAGGGACTTTGAAACTGAAAATACAATACGAAAGCAAATTAAATTGCTGTTAAGTTCTTTCAACTGAGCTGGCTCTTATTAGATTGAATTACTGCAAAATGTGCTAGTGCAGAAAAACAAAGTAAAACTGTAACAGAAACTAGCATAACATTTTAAAATTCAATTTAAATAAAGGATGGTTTGAACAGCTGCAATGTTTATAAACCAACAACTCACAAGTACAGACTAAAATGGTAGCAGTGCAGATTTGAAGTGGTTCCAATGATACTGAAGAATAAAAATAAGATGCCAAGAATAGATGAAGAAATGTAAAACAGGAGTAGATTTTCTTGAATAAGAATTTCAAGATCAGAATGTCACCTACCCCTTCCTGGAAATGAAACAAGGATAGTACCATGCTAAATGTGTTTGAAGTCAAGCTTTTTGGACAAAGCTGTTAGATTCTCCTACCTGTTCTGATTTGGAAGAAAAGTCAGAAAGAGAATGTATGCGTCACTTCCTTTCTCTCTTTCTTATTCTCCATCTTTCAAGAGCACATATGATGAATTATGACCAAGGAGTTATGTGTCACAAATTGTTCTCCATGTATACTGCAAGGAAATTATGCAAAGAGAGTAGTTTTTTTGAAAACACAGAAAGATCACAAACTTATTTAAAACAGTTCATAAAGCTGCGAGCATGACACAAATGTTTGAGATGGAAAGGTCATCTGGTCCCTGCAGTGAACAAGGACACCTACTGCTAGATCAGGTTGCTCAGACCCCATCCAGCCTGACCTTAAGTGTCTCCAAGTATGGGGCACCTGCCACCTCTCTGGGCAGCCTGTTTTGGAGCCTCACCATCCTTATTGTAAAAAACTGGCTGAAACCAGTCTTGGACTACAGTGAAGATATTAAGTTGTTCTTCATTTACTGGTAAATATGCATATAATTCAGTAAGATTTATCTAACATATCCACGTCAGAAAACGTTGCTTCCTGGATGTAATTCGTAAACTTGTGATTTTCTGGGATATTGAGATATCAGTTTCCAAAATGTGGTGAAAGTAGACTCTAATTCTTCTAAGTGCAGTGAATAAAATGCCTGTTTTTAATAATCCTATGTTTTTCACACTGCTCAGAGATCATAATAAGTTCTTGAGAAAGAGATTGTTTGCCATAAATGCTTAGAAAATGGCTTACTTCCTAGTATTACCATACTGTAGGTACCTGAGGTCAGGGGAGTAGGAAGAATATGTTCTTAAAAGAGTCAAGAACTGTCTTTAAATTCCTGATGGCCAACTGTCTCAAAATGCTGACAGAACAATGCTAGTAACAACTAACAAATGCTTCTTTCATTTCAGAAAAATATTAGTAAATCAAAGCCTTTTCAGTATACTTAGTGAAGAACCTATCGTGAGAATTAATTGTGTAAATGATACTCAGTATAGCAGCATTCTGCTTTTCCTGGGTTATTACTGTAGTCAAGAGGCAATTCTCCAAAAGTAGTCCAAAACTAGTCTGTGTTATAGGTTAGTGAAATGTGAATGTGCTTCAAATGAGAATTTTTTTCTGCTGTTCTTTAGAAAACTTCATTAACTTTCTTTTCATTATTCTAGTATTCAGGCTTGATTTCTCCTCATACTTACAGTTATACCATCCCCAAATAGTCCACTAGACTGTGCTGTAGGAATTTATCAGCTGGAAGGCTGTACCACATCTGCACAAGAAACTGGATCTTAGTTATCATTGTACCATCGTTGCTTGACACAGATTCTTGCCTTTATTCTGACTGTCAAAGCTGCAGAAAGAACATCAGTAGTAGGGGGGAATTTATGCCTTCTGGGCACTGGACACCGTGCAGAGAATTCTAAGTTATTTCTGGAGAGCTTTGACATCAGCACAGCAGAGGTATTGATCTACTGTGACTGGGTGTCAGCTTGATCCATTGATATCAGCAGAATAAAAACATAGCCACAGTTTTAAGGTCTTGAGGGTGTGAGAATCCAAATAATGACCCTATTAAATGTGCTTTTCAGAGAAAGGTAGTCTTTCACCAGAGATTCCATGCAGAAGTTTATAAGATGGTTTGTATACTGTTAGTATTCCAATTTCTTTTTCATTAAGAACCATCTGCAATTAGGGATGGAAATAGAGCAACCAATGAGCTAAAGAACTAGCCTACTCTTGTTTTTCTTAGGGCAAAAGAAAGAGGAAAAGGTCAAGTAAAAGATACTTTTTTTTTTAATTAAAAAAATTGCATTTATTCATTTAAAGAAAAAAGCTTTTACTGTAATTTTAGTGGATTTTGCCTAAAAGGACAATGTTACCAGGGCATTCCTTCATTCTCTTTAGGCATTATTATGTCTATACTTCTTGGCAGTGTATCACATTAAACTAAGTATGTACAACTTACCTGTAGTCTTTTATCACAAATAATCTAGCATGGGTAATAAATTCTGGAAATCTGAGGTTGCATAAAATAGAGATCAAAATAATCAGTCACTCAGAAAACCTGATCAAGCCTGGAATATAACAAGAAAAAATTGTGACAGGAACAAAAGAAAATATGGTTCATTTAATCTTTTATAAATTGATAAACTCTTCCAGCTTTAAAGGAATGACCCTTGCAAAGCAAAATAACCAAATCCATCTTTTGTCACTTTGGTGAGATTTATATGTGGAAGCTGATGATTTTTTTCTGCAGTACTGTCAGTCTGCTTTTGAGATCAATGCCAGTGAAATATTTTGTTTACAATTTAACCTCCATTTCCCCTAGAATTTGAGAGTTTTAATACTAAGAGTACTTACATTTAACTCTATTGATCCAATGGTAAATTAAATGGCAAAAAAACTGCAGTTGTATTACTTTGTCAAAATACTGTCCATAGGGAGAAAAATTCTTTATTAAAACAAAATATGTTGCACTGAAATGAAAAGCAAGTTTCATTTCAAAAATGATCTTAAAAAAAAAAAAAAAAAAAAAACCAAAAACCTTCACATAGGTAGATTTATTTAATGGAAATTGTAAAAAGGTAATAAAACTGAAATTGTGTACTGGATTTATTTTATGTAGTATAAAGACAAAAGACCGCTGAAAGTTTAAAGTAGACATAAAATGTGCATGCGATAGTTTTGTGTTTAAAATACCTTTTTCTTTATGTAAGCAGTTCACTTATAACTTGCCTGGTTTTGAGGTGTTTTCTGTTTGTTTTTGCTTCCTTCCAAATCCTCTGTTGATCTCTGAAACATGACACAGGGACACAATGAACACTTGGATAAAGAATTTCAGAAAAAAAAAGACAGGGACTCAATTCAGTGAAGTCTATTAAATAAGTAAAAACTGTCAAGGAGGAATTTCCAAGGTAGAATAAACTAATGTTTCAGCCAGATTAACGTAACTGGAGAAATTACTGATTTAATGGGTTGATAAAATTCTTATCACAATTATTAAGCACATGAATGCCTCTCAATCTGCTTGCCAAAGGTTCAAGGGGAGTTTTGGAATTAATTTCAATAAGGCAAGAATACACTTTCAGAAAAATAAGGGAAGTCATATAAAAGTTTCTCCTTGTATGTGATGACCAAATGTAATATGAAAAAAAAAATGATGTATGTAATAGAAAAGGATATTCAGGACTAATGATTTTCAATATAATTTGAAGGATTTGCATCAGTGCCACCCTCTTAACATATCCCTAGATATTCAGACTCCAGCAGCTTACAGAAATAAATTTTAGTCTAGTCTAGTCTAGTCTGTTCTACCATCTAGCCACCTGCAATTATTTTCTTTAATATGACATTGGCTATTTATACTGGAGGCCACATGAGAAAATTGATTTTTTTATGATAAATCTAGATCTGCTACAAATAGGACAGCATGATTCCTTATAATCAGCTGCCTGTATCAAGAATAATAATTGATGCAACAAATAAAAACTCTAAAGAATTCATAACGGTTTTACTTTTAGGAATATTCAAAGTCATTCCTTAAACTCACTGAAGTACTGTACTTTGGCTCCGAAGCTCTGAATGGGAAGCAAGGCAGAGCTATACCTCACCGCAGGAGGACTAGGCACACTGTAACTCACAATAACTGTGGCCTACTATAGTGCTTTTTGAACAGGTGTTATGCTGACCTATTGATAATACCTAATCTCCCTAGGAGAAGTGTCAGTGCTTCATGAATCTCTCACCTGGAAACACAAGTTCACTCGTTCAAGTTATGTAAACTAAAGCTGTAGTATTTCCTTATTCTACGAGTAGAATTTTAGAATTCACTGAGAATGAATTTCTGAATTGGGCATGTACCTGTTGGTGCACGTTGGCATTGATCTGTTGAAAAGCTGCGTAGATTGGACAAGTTACAGTCACTGAAGCAAAATATGTGACTGTATGGCAATATTTGTTGATACCAAATCTAATTGGTTCCTCCTTATATCAGTATCAGTTTTCCTTTGATGCAGAGAAATGGGGGATACAATTGCCCATTTTACAATGGGAAACTTACACACATTGCAAGTGTGTGGGATGTATTCTTACACCAGATGGATAGTAATTAAAGGACTCTCTCCTGAAGTATTTCCCTTACACAGATGCTCAAAAGTAGAATTTAGTTTTAATCAGAGACCTGGTTTTGCAGTAGAAGTTTACTCAAATACACCTCAACCCTTCTCTGCAATTTTGTGCTGGTGTCAGATGAAGTTCCAACTAAAGAAGAAACAAAAAGGGCTAGACAGATGTCTTAAAGACATAGCTTTTGAAAGCTGTTTACTGGTCTTCTTGTTTCTGGGTTGGAGAGTGTTGTGGCTACTAGTAGTGGAAAAATGCTCATGAACATATCTTGGCCGTCCCTCCTTCTGTGGTAGGACCTGCTCCACTGCACATAAGGCTATTTGTAAGATATCTGCAGGAGGCTACAGTTAAGAAGGATATCTGCCAGATAGCTGCTCAAACTAAGGTGTTCAGTTCCCCATTTTCCGAGGGACAGGAGTCTGCTGTCTGAACTTGCTCTCCTTTTTGTCACTGAGCTTGCACTTTGTTTTTTTTTCCTTATTATGTACAGGGATTTGTATCTATCTACAGAAATAATAAGACAAAGAAGATGGAGAAACTTGTGACACTAGTTACATATTTTTATTTAACTTATATTTCTTTGGTTTGGCATTTAGTAACTTCTGTTAATGAAGTTTGTACTAATTTTGTTATGATGCTCTATGGAAGTGTTTTATTTAAACAATGAAATTTGCCTTTAATTCTATTTCTGTTACTAAATTAATTACTCTAGTTCAAGAAGATGAGCTAGAAAAGCTTGCCCAAGAAGTCTGCTTGGTGAGCTGTCAAGACATGAAAATTTTCTTTTGATTCAAGAGATAAGATAAAAAGATGAAGAAATTCTAGTGTAAATGACAACACATATCAATGAGATTATATACCAATACTGAATTACTGTGTGGCTCAAATTCAGAGTTTAAAAGTCTGGATTTAGAAGTTTAAAAGAGCTGGATTTTACAGTTCAAGAAATTAAACTGTCATTAAAAAGCACCTAGCTTATTAAATAAATACGGAAAAAAATACTGGAAATAATTGAGAAAAAAGAAAACACAAGAGCAAAACCAATGCACATTACATGGTTTATGAAGGTTTCTTCTGTGTGTATCACTCTTAGTAAAAGCAAAAGTCAAGATTACCATAATTCAAAACAGACAGAAAAAAATGTTTAACCTAAAATTTGAAATGTTGCAAAGAAACTTAGGAAGGAAGCTTAAAGTTTAGGAGCAAATATCAGTGATCTGTTTATTTTCTTATGCTTCTCCAGGTGATTTCTTGTTGTTACTGATAAACTCTGTTGTGCTTAGCATGCAGACACAAACATGACGCAGAAACTGCAACTCTGTCTATGGCCAGGTGAAATAAAAATTTGTTCTTGCTGTTTCCATCAATCTTTTTGAAGGGGGTAATAAAGCTGTCAGGAAAAAGAAAAAAAAGAAAAAAAAGAAAAAAAAGTAGAATTAGTGGTTCACAGAAAATTTGAATTGTTTCTAATCTTGACTTTGGTCTAGATCTCTCCGAAGTCACAATTTCCAAAGTTCCTATTAACTGAAAGCAGACAGAATCTCATTTCAAAACACCAAAACATGAAATGAAGCAGACTTCATTGCGGCTTCATTGGTATTCCTACCACTTATACTGCTGCTGTTGACTCAGAGGCTGAGTAGAATACTAATGCCACTGAGCAGTCTGGTGTTCCCAAAATCTATCATTCTGGGTAGTATATCCCAATGTGAGTACATTCTTATCTTTACTTTCAAACTGGGATCTTGAATCTTTTTTTAATTCCAAAATCCCTGAATCTGGAGCAGGTGGACATTTCCATTAGTGGGGAACTACTTTGAGAAACATCAACATTGAGATGCTTTGGATAAAAAGAATATTGTTGCAAAATCATAAAGCACAGAATTCTAGCATTAACAAGGGTTAGTGCCCCTATGAGTTTCAGCAAAATATTTTATTTACTCATATATATGTCCCAGATTCATCTAATTCTGCAAAGTCAACCTCAAAAGGCCGTATTTTACTTCTGTACAGTGATGTCTTACGTACCTCTGACCAGCCTACAGAACAGGTCATAGGAACTCTTCAGAAATAGGCAGCAAATGTGCGGAACAACTGAAAAAGTCTCTGAAAGAGCACAGAGAGATAGAAATCATCACCCAAATACTGCTACGCCAAGAGACTGAGAGAACACACAGAAAGATATAGGAGGAGATATTATGGTGATATACTCTGTTGAAATATTTTAATAAGCTTGTGTTGCTGATTTAAGGATTTAATGGGCTTTCTTCCTGGCTCTTCAACAGCCTTCTCAGAGCTGTGATTGTCCTATGTTTGTTACTAGCATACATATGTTTGCTGAACTTGTAAATCAGATATCAAACTAAATACTCATAACAGAAAACAGCTTCATAATTTTTGCTTTCAAAATACTTCCCCTACTTTTTTAACAGCAACCATTTTTGTGCTATTATCAGTGCAGGTAGAATCATTTTTAAGAAGGTTCATGATATCAAAAGAAGATTAAAGCTGACATTTTGAATGTAGGTCCTTTGAGCTGAGGAAAAGATTGTTAAAAATACTTTTAATTATTAAAAAAAATGCTTATGAGTCTTATACTAAACTAGTGTTTTAGGGCTGAGTAATGCACATTCACTAGGAGAGTTCTCATACATTAATCTGTACGTCAGGATGCTGATCAGCCAACTTCCACATTTTACCAAGATAGCATGTTAACATTGAATTTGACTTCTCTTCAAAGTTTTGTAAGTCAAGTGCAATAACAGCTCCACTTGGTTTTCATTTTTCTTTATTTAACTAAATAAGAGCGTTAGCAAAATTGCATTTTGTATCATTGTTGTGCAGACCAACAGTGAAAGTATAAAGCTGTCATTTATGTGCTATGAGACCTTGATTTTTATCTAGCTGTATAAAATGGACAAAATATATTCAATGACAGTCACAGTAGCTAACCTACGAAAGATGTTTAAGGAGCATAAATTAGCCATATGTCTGAGTGTTTCATTAGCAGCATCTTAATATGAACATTGATCTTGCTGAACATGGCAGTAACAATGTTTGAAATGGTCTATTATGCTTAGATGTGCATTTTCAATTTCAGAAGATATTAAAAGTTGTTGAGCCTTAACAAATAAACAATGTGAGGGTACCACGTATGTTAAGAGCCAACTATCATAGTGCTTTGAATTGGTATTGACTTTTCTGGTTTCAGAGGAAGATTCTGCCTTCCATTGCTTTGTGAAGATACGTGCATAGTGACTTACAATGGCCACATCAACATAAGCAATAGCAATATCATGTCATGAAGTCCTGTCTGTGTTCTTCTCAATATGATAGTTGGCAGTTGAGAAAAAAAAAATGGATCTGCGTTTTTGTGAGCTTTCTAGTAGTACTCAGATAAAGTTTTATGATTAGGAAATAAACACAGGTGATTCAGAGCAGGAGTTTATTTCTAATTTGCATTCATTGAACTTGACTACAGTGAGACTCTAGAGCAATGCCTTAGCTGAATGCAACCTGCTGCTCTTATGCCACTGACACTGATGTAAATGTAGATATATACATTTTATCCTTAAATATAAGGCTGAAAGTTTTGAAATTAAAGCTATAGTATTCAAAAAAAAAAACAGAGCACAATATAAGAACAGACTCACCCTGTTTTAATCAAAGATGTGGAAGTTCATCATATGAAATACTTATGTGTAATTTTTAGTTATTTTCAATAATTAACAGCTGAAGCTATGTAAACCAAAATAAGGAATATACTAAAAAAAAACTTTCAAGAGCAAAATTTAATTGCCTTTTTGAGGGTGAGGAAAAAGAAAAAATTCTTTCATTACTGACATTTCACAGTTTCCTTAGGGTATTTATAATTCTTCTTTCTTTATGCCCTATAAAAACTTTGATAGCATGTTACAGAACATGGAAGAGACTTTTATATACTTCTTCAGGATAGATAGAAGCAGAACTATGGACTCAGTAGCAAGCATCGTAGAAAGCACAGCAAAAAATATCACTCAGAAAAATCATCAGGATGCTGTTAGTTCCTGTTCTCTTTAATAAAAATTGACAGGCAAGAAACTATACTGTACAGTTTCTAAGCCATAAGATATTTACTGGAACTATTGATGGAGTAATTGAGCCTTGCTTTGTGCTATTTTCTGCTTCTGTGTAATTCTCTGCAAGTTACAGTTCTTTTTGCTTGTTACTGGCCATGAAAACAGTCAGTGACAAGATGGATCAGTTATCTAACTCACATTATCCTGTGTTTCTGTGTAAGAGACATAGGCATAGATTTATGTCTTAAAAATCACATAGTATGTTAAGCTGACAACATTTAGATACATAGATATTCTTAAACTGTCTTTAACAGGTTAACCTGACTTCAAATCCTTTTTTACTCCAGCATTTAGAATGTTTTCTTGAGTACTGATTATTTCTAAACCTGATAAAATGATAATATACCCTAAAGTACATTTTTGTTTGTTATCGGGATTGTCCTTCTGTGATGAAGGACATTCTTCTTCATTCTTCTCAGATGACTGTAAATGGTCAAAATATTTTTAGATGTATTCCAGATCAAATTATGACCTATATACTTCAAAATATGCACCATCTCACCTTGGTAGTTAGATGGAAGCAAATAATCGAATTTGCATTATTTTTTACAAGCAATGTTATCAATTGCAAATTATGTTGATGAGATGAATGCAAAAATTTGCTTATTATCAAATTTTAAATGGTGACACTACAGCAATATTGCATTTTGAAATATTTGTAATACAGCTTATTGCTGTCTTTCCTTTGCAATATATTTGGCATTACTGTGGTGTGAGGAATATAAAAAAAAAAAAAAATTACTCCCTTTGGATGTATATAAGTTATTATATTTGATGGAAAAATTACATGTGATTTTTTTTTAAATAAAACTTGTTTAGTTCTATGTCATCTAATTGACAAATAGTTTTTATTTTCTTTCTATAAATGTTATTGGTTTACTTTTCAAAACTATGCATTTCAGAGTCGTTAAAAAAAAAAAAAAAAAAAAGCTTTAAGAGCTCTGCTCTTTCATGTTACACTAGAATTGGTTTTATGTCCTTCATTTTTCCCGTGTTTTATATCTGACAGACTGGTATGAGCAGTTGAGAAGTTTATTCTGCATGGTCTGCAATAAGAATTAGGGCAGTTATTCTAACATTATTGATTCTTGAAAGAATGTCTGTACACTCATTCCAGACTGCGTAAATTCTCTTTTCTTCAAGAGTTAGATGCTGATTATCACAAGTCTCATTGTAATTATCTTAGCCAATTGGAAGCAGTAATTTAGATATATTTATTTAGCTACAATGTAATATCATTATCACTGGCCCTTTCCAGTGTGGTACAGAACAAATAGCAGATACTTAGATGAATGCAGGAAATAAAATCGTGTATATATATGAAATAGTTTGTTATACAGGACACTTTCTGGCTAGTACAGATAACAGTTCAGACTTTTTTTTTGCACTTCAGCTATGGTTGAAGTTGTTTCATAAAATTTGTGGAGAAATTCAGGATCTGTTGGCTGAGATACTATATAAATATTAAATAATATTTTAGTGCACTACAAGATGATGTCACTAAAAACTGCTTTTGACAAAGATTCAGAGGTCTTGCTGGGACTTGGAAATTAGCATAGTGCAGTTGGTTTCAGCTGTTTGCTCCTCTCTGACCAGCTTTCCAGTCTGCAGATTGTACTTAGTGGAAACAGCAGCATCCTCCAGTGCTCTCTTTGAGGGAATTCCACTTATCAGTTCTCTGAAACTTTCATTTTCTTTCTGATTCAGTTGAGTTGTTCTGATATTCTGTAGTTTTCTCAGCAGCTCACCACTGTCACAGGAAACAGGAAGCCGGGTTTGAACAGAACTCCTCCCAGATCACCTAGAGCTAGGTTACCTAGACTGGACTAAATTTTCCAAGAACTCTGATGAAGTCTTTGGATGTTTCCAAGGAAACTTTACTTTCTGAGCAGAGAAACCCCATTTTTTTGATGTCTTTAAGGCTTATCCTTCACAGAACAGTTAGTGAGACATCAAAGTTTATTCATATGTAGACACAATGAACATTTACAGCTTTTTTAACAACTAATTAAACTGTGTAGCAATTTTCTTCTGTACATGCCATTTCCTTACCGAACTTACAGGTACAAAAACAGGCTGGATTAACACCACAGTTTGACAGGTAAAAGTTTAGAATGAAAAGAAAGTTTAAATCAACAAAGTATTGGTTAGCATTGGTTAGCACTTGAAAAAATCAGTTCATTCTTACCTTTGTTTAGTGAAAAATGACTGAAGTATTTTCCTTAAAATGAGAGATATATGATAACTGTCTTTTATTTCCCTTTTGAATTCACATTTTACAAAAATGAAAAAGTAGAAAATGTGGGGAAAAAAAAAAAGAAAAAAAAGAATGTGAATCTGTTTTCTATTTTGATTTCCGAATGTTGAAAAAAAACCCTTCTAAAATTCCCTCCCTCTCCTCTATTTTTTCTTCATTTTATGCCCGATTGAAATGCCTACTTTTCCAGCCAGCATGGGGCAATAAATATTCCTTTAGAGCTGTTTATACTTTCTTTTTGAGCCCTGATGAGAAATCTTGGAAATTTGCTAGATTAATATTACTTTTTAGTCAACTCACCTTGCAAAAATGCAGTGTAGTAAAATTACACATTACTCATAAATTCAAATCAAATGAATATTGAGAATTGTCAAACTAATAAAATGATTTTTATTGACTTCTGTCCACTTTTCTGTCTGCTTTCTATACATCTAACTATATAATGAGCAGAAATAAGAAATTCCTGTGGCCCATCAGAAACACCCTGAATGGTCTCAATATTTCTCTACAGTTAACAGAGCAAAATCGGAAAAGAATACTGTGTATTGCTGAGATGGCTAAACAGCAAACTTACTTTTATTTCCTGAAGTAGGCAAGTGAATGCCTATATTCTTTTGCTAAACTACATTATGTGATTAATCACTCTCCCTGAAAATCTTTAAAGTATCAGAAGAAATGTGCAGATCTTTTCCAAACTGTTTTCCCATACCAATTGATTGTGTGAGGTGAGTAAGCAGCATTGACAGCCTCGACATATCAAATTTGACTGTTCAATGAGTTCTTTACCTAGGAATTTGTAGAAGGGAAAAGGAATGCATAGATTTTTAAGAAGGGAAACTAACCAGTAATGTGATCTTAAATTATTATCTGCAGGAAGTAGCTACTTTTTTGTGCATTATGATTTACTTTGACATTTTCTCAAATACATGCTTGGTACTAGCAAATGCTGACCAGGGTAAACTGAGGTCTCAGAATTTACAAAATGACAAGCAGTTTTTCTTAATAGTTTTGCTGTCAGAAAGATGAATGTAGCCGATTCATAGAAGAAAACTTGCCTGCATCAGAGAGATTAGGGATAGCAGTGCTTAATAACTCCATAGGGCTCAGATTTCAACCTTTGTGTTTTGTGTGCAATTAAAATTCATCTTTGCTGGCTTTCTCAGGAAACCTGCCTTAAAATTGTAGCTAAGCAGATATAAATAAATACTATTAGTGCTTTCATCCTCAATCAGAAATCTCAGCTTTCATAACCTGCAGATGGATAGTTCTAAAAAAAATACAGATTAATTAGAGTTATGACTGAAAATTTAAGCTTTGAAATAAGAGATTGTTAGCAGGTACACTGAGCTTCAAAAGACACACATTGCAGGGAAGCTAGCAGTTAGGATTTCATGGAAATATGAGCAGAAAATAGCATCAAATCCCAATTAGAAAAAAATATACACTCACTGGTATTAAAGTGTGAAATATAAATAAAATATACTTTATATTTAAATATTATAAAGGAAATTTGAATGCAATATTTATTCTGATGATAGAACTGTCAGTCATTCTGAAGGGGACATTACCTGAAATGAATGTATCAAAATGTATCAAAGGTCTTCAAACCCATGAAGATAAAGAGGTCAAAGTTCTCAAGATACATTCTTGTTCTTTACTGCATTACCAGAACATAACCAAGAAAACAGTTGCAGCAAGTAGCAGGATAAATATATTATGTATTAATAGTACATCTGTGCTAATAGTTGAGAATGAGAAATTTGTGGGAAGGAAAAATACTCAGGATGACAAAGACACCTTCCAACTGCTAAATCAATTAAATTCATGCTATTTTAAAATCTGTGGATAGGGACTATACGTTTCACTTTTAATATTGACTGAATCCTGTACAACTAAAGCTTCAGGAGACTCAAAATGAAGCATTTATTTGGTGAGGTCCCGAGCGACTGGAAAAAGGGTCACATCACTCCTATCCCTGAGAAAGGGAGCAAGGAGGACTCAGGGGTCTACAGGCTGGTGAGTCTCACCTCTGTGAGACTGTCTTACTACTATGGCTGTGGGCAGGCTGTCTAGTGGTTGTCGACCCTGCCCATGGCAGGGGTGTTGGAACTAGATGATCTTTAAAATCCTCTTCAACCCAGGCCATTCTTTGATTCTATGATTTATAAGTCTGAGAAGAACAGTTTACAGAATTGTACATAAAGGAAAGAAAATATTTGTCTTGGATGACTTTTTTTTTTTTTTTTTTTTTTTTTTTTTTTTTTTGCTATAGAGTTGTACACTTGTATTTTTTCTCTTTATTATCTAAACAAACTGAGTTCTCCAATATTTTGTATGAGCGTTATCCTCTTCCCACACGTTCCACTTGAGTTTGTTCTGCAATGAGCCATTTGCTCTGTGTGGTAAATTATTTTAACCACTTCTATCTTGCATTTTGCATTAAGTATTTGTAATCTTTTCATTAAGTCTTCTGTTGGCTATGTGACTTACCTATTTTTACCTTAAGACAAGAACTACTATTTTTAAAAAAGATTTTTTTCCTGTTAACTGCAGTTCTAAACAAATGCATAAAAACTATGAGCAACACATATTTGAAGAATAATTAAACATTTCTGATAGACCCAACTGTCCAGATCTATTTAAGAAAATACTTTCACTAATTTCGTATGAGTAGAACTTTATTATGTCACAGGGTACCTATTCGAGTCAGAAAACTTCATACATTATTACTATTTATGTCCTACGTAACTCTGCGAGCTATAGTTTAAATGATACCTATGGTTAGAGATCTTAACTCTCCCTTTCTGATGAGATCAGTTTCATCCTGACTGCTCAAGCACAGTCTTCCAGAGGGGAAAGAGTCCCCCAGAGAGTGCGGTCCTTTGTCAAAGCGTATATAAAAATGATACATTTTCTGTAAAAGCTTCTTCTTACTAGCATGTCATGTGATCCTGTTGATCCTCACTTATCAGGAAATAAATGATGTTAACAATGTATTTCCTGTAATTGCCGTGATACAGAAATTTCTCTGACCACTCAGACATAGAACTGCCAGTAACTTCTTGGTCTTGGTTGAAACCTGGGGAAAGGGAGAACGACAGCAATCATCTCCTTATATGTAACTGTTACCTTAGCATAAAATAAGATGAAGCAGAGTATTTGCTCATCAAAATGCCCTTCATCAGGTGCAGAGTAGACAAGCTGTTCATGTAGTGTCCTTCCTTATTGCTCTTTAAACATAGATATAAATGACTTTATACCATTTTACTCAGGTAATAATTACGTCAAAAAGATATGCAGTAAAACAAAATAATATTGGAAAAATGTGCTCAGATTTCTAAAGAGACATCTTTTGTGGTTTGTGTCTTGAAATTTAATGAGACAAAGTCTGAATAACTGTTTGCATACTGGTAAAGGTTTTTATTTTTGTTTCAATCAATAAGTTATATGAACATTTCTCTGACAAAGTTTTTGTCTCAAAAAATTTGCTTCCTCACTTCTGTTTCCCAGGTACAGTTGGCATGTTGTTTCCCAGCCAAACTTATAGTTCAGTACTATTCCTATAGCAAGAAACTTGCATAATAAAAGGGAAATAGAAGATGTAGGGGAAGTAGAACTACACTTGCTAATTAGGTGTCCAGCTCTCATTGATTTTGAATAGACTCTATGTCCCTAAGAATTCTTCATGCTGTTGAAAATTTCTCATGTAATCACTTTCTGCTTTGCTTGTACAGCCCCTACCACTGAAAGACTTATGGTCTGAGTAAGAGAGAGCACATGATGCCTAGTCTAAATTATCCTTGATGGCAGAACTACTATTTACAAATGAAAGATTTTAGAAGGAGAGTCTATATTTTTTGACAGAAACAAACTTTAAGGCTGTCCATATTTTACACAATAACTTCTTAACTACTACAGTGCCTGCCTGTGTGTATCTTCATTCATGTGGCTTCAGTAAGTCTATGTGCATTAGATATATTTCTCCCTGAAGGAATTTTCTGAAACACAAAATTAAGTCAGAATAACACATTTAAAAGATTTTAACTTTTTACTGAAACAATGACATATTATGAGGTAAGGCAAATTGGAAATTAGTTATTCTGCAAGCCACACTCAAATGTGCAACGTGGAATAATGTCATACGAAGAATGTTTTGAATATATTATGTAACTTTTATAAATCTATTCTAATAGTCACTAGTTAACAACTAATTTCCCCTTAGATTCTAAGTATTCTCCTAGTTATTCAGAAAATGTTGAAATAGTATGTAATGTGTATTGAGTCTTTTCAGAAAGCTTAACCATTAGACTAAAAAAACAATTTTATAGTAAAAGTGAAGTGCAGTGGAGTGCAGTGTAAGTGAAACTCACTGTTAATATTGATGCAGCAAAGTAAAATATTTTCACCTCTGACTCTGTAGCGTACATTTCTGATTTTAGGGAGATGGAGAAATAAAAAAAAAAAAGATGGAAGGAGAGTTAGGGGAAAAGATGATTGTGTTCAGCAGATACTCCTAGTGGGAGGTATTCAACTCGAAACCTACATACCTTAACAGGCACATGGTTTGCCAAAGTATACAAGTTGAGTCTAAATATAATTCAAAAGCACTGGAAATGATATGAGTAAGCTTTTTTACAGGTGAATCTCTTCTAAAATTAGGACTGTTAGTTATGATCTAAAAACAAGCGGGAATTCTTATTAATATATGGCTGAATGCCTTGCTGAACAAAACATAATCACACGATATATCACATGCAGTCAAATTGGAAAGGGCTTGTTCTTCAGTCTGCTCTCCTATCAGTGGTGGAATAATTGCTTCCTCAGAAAGACATGTTATTAATGCCTCTTTAGACTTTGAATGCAACTCAAATGCTGCATACCAAAATAAAACTATTCTGTTGCAAAATCTGGCTGCTTAGAATAATTCTAAAAAATTGAGGTCTCTGTTTTTATGTCACAAGGATGTAGAGATATTGTCTCAGAAAGTTAGTTGCAGTTTCAGTGTTTCAAATTTTATTCAGAATAAGGAAAAATAAACCTAGTAAGAGGAGTTATGTTTTCTTCTAATCCCATTCAGCACTTTGAATGTTTTCATTGGTCTAAGAAATGAAGCAAAACCTCCAAATTAAATATTGTTTTTTGCTCTCAAGCACAGTAACTGGAATTTACTTTGTGTATCCCAGTTGTAATCTAACTGTAAGGAAGCAGGTAAAACTTTATAAAAAATTATGAACAGTGAATGCTAATGAAGTAGACACAAAATGGAAACAACAAACAGAAAACACATAACAGCTAATGGATAAAAACTGCTAAGTTTAAATTGCCCTCAATTCATTAAGGTGCTGACTACCTCAGTCTTCCTTCATAGGTAGATTTCCTAAAAATGCTATCTGATGACGAATCAGTTACACGTGCTCATCAGTATTCTTGAATAACTTTTGCTTTCCAGGAATTGGATTGGTCACACAGCTTTCATTAACCTTTTCTTCTTAGCTATCTGCATTTTCACTTCTTGATATATGTTTAATGAAATATTATCCAGGCATGCTTCTTTTGCAACACAGGCATAAATAAAAAAAAATAAAAAAATAATAAAAAAAAAAAAACTGATAAAAAAACCTCTATTAAGCTACCCAGTGTGGTGGTAAATGTTAGCCAAGGCTCTGATAAGTCTTTAAAAGAGAGTACAGTGTGCATTTTTATCCAGTGGTGAACTTGCAAATAAGTGTTATAATACTTTTTCCATTCAAATTCTTGGAAAACACCCTGATAATGCTAATTTAACATGAAAAACAAATAAAAAACAGATCTGTATTTATCAAATTATAAAAACAAAGCTAAATTTGGGATACTAAAAGGGATTTTCAGCTATTTCAGTCTTTAGTTCTGCCCTATTTCCTGTAGCCTCTGCAAACCACAAAGCATTGTATAAATAAATAAAATATTTGAAATATAGTTTGTCAATACTTCAGCAACAGGTCCTTGCATCTCTGAGTTTCTATTGGCTGAAAATTCTCCCTTAGATTTAAATGAAACTCATGCTGTAAGACTTGCATGTTGATTCAGAGGTAATTTTGTAAGAGTTATCCTTTTAAAGGCTTTAAACAAGTTTCTTACATTACTTGGAGAGAAATGTTTTCCTGAATGTATTTGTTTATGGAAAACTGCAGTTTTAATTAGCTGGATTATGTAATAAATTTAGCTTTTAACTAGAACACAAGTCATTAGCGCTGTAAAGTTTTCGTTTGAAAATAAGCTATTACTAGAATTCTTAAGTTTTAGCTTTTTAATAATTCAGTGACCAAAATAGATATCTATTTTAAATTGCTCATCCCATAGTTCATTGCCAGTTACAATGTCTCTTAGTTAATTTTTGTATAAATAGTGAAATTTTAAAGAAATTTCTGTAAATATACACAAAAACTCCAGAGCTTTTCTTTTAACTGATAGTAGTTCATGAAATTTTAAATATAATTCTGTTTTTCTCATCATGGTAGTTGCCTGAACTGCTGTATTTTTTGAGCTTTCAAAGTCAAACTTAAAGCATATGCTTTTTTACATAAATATCTTCAACAGCTTCTTTTTTTTGTTGTTGTTGTTGTTGTTGTTGTTGTTGTTGTTGTTGATGTTTATATTTCATTTAAGTTATGCCAGGATAAGAATGGAAGGATACAGTACAATCTTCTTTGTGACTGGGAGGCAATCATTGTTTCTGTAATTTTCCAGATAGCCTGCTACGTCTGTGCTGAAACGAATCATACACAATTGTCTGAGGCTTATACAAAAAAATCTGAATTTTCATTTTGTCCTAATTTTTTTTATAAAATAAATTGAATGAAAACTCAAGTTCATTGACATTGCAAGCAAGCATAAACAGTACACAATGTTAAATGGTTAAAAATCAGTGATCCATTTCTAAATTAACTGTAGAATCACCAAGGTTGGAAAAGACCTCCAGGATCATCTAGTCCAACTGTCAACATACCACCAATATTTCCCAACTAAATCATGTCCCTTAGTACAACAACAAAATGTTTCTTGAATACTTCCAGGGACAAGGACTCCACCACCTCCCTGGGCAGCCCCTTCCAGCACCTAGCTATTCTTGTGAAGAAAAAATTTTTCCTAAAATCCAACTGGAACCTGCACTGCTGCAACTTGAGGCCATTCCCTCTATTCCTATCAGTAGTTATGCGAAAGAAGATGCCGAACATAAATTCAATTTTTGAACTTTTTTTTAAGACATTTAGTTGTACCAAAGATTATTCACAAACTTACTAGTAAGTTATTTAATTATTTCCCTGTAACATTTTATGTATTTTAGAAAACGTTGCCTCTATTTTTGACCTAACATTAGGAAAACTTTAATCTCAATTTCTGCTCTTTATCAATTGAACTTCATAAAGTAAGGAAATTGAGAGCATCCTCACATCTTCCAGGAAAGCAATTGCATTGGAAAGCTTTCTCAGGAAATATGCAAAAGCCTACGTGGCAACATTGCTTCTCATCACACTTGCATATGAAATAGAACCTTTCTTGTCTTGCTAGTTATTTAAATACAGCTCTGTGTTTAACAGCAAGTTGGCATAATCTTGGATCTGTGTGATCAACTGTAAAGATGAGGAGAAAGAAACATGGAAAACAGCAAATCAGGATGCACTTAGGTAAGGTCTTTAGCAAGCATTCTGTCTATATATACAAGATCGCTAGTGATGTATATAATTTCCCTGGCATCACTTTTTTTTCCAGAATCTTGATTAGCAAAATTTCCCATGCTGGAGCTGTGCACCACTCATAAATGCAATGAAAGAAAACAAATTTGCTGGCATCTCTATCAATTCTGAAATTTAATTAACATTAGGAAGGAAAAAGAAACAGACAAAATGTTCCCCTATTCCTTTTTGAGAATGGTCACGTCCAGGTAAAGATATTCTAACAGAATGGCTTAGATATTTTGTTAGAAAGTGCATGGGAACTGCTGAATCACACCCTGAACCTCTGATTGACCACCTGAGGCAAGCATTGAGTCAGCCCTTGGTGCACAGGTGAAGGCAATTCACTTGTTCTGCTGGAAGGGGTGCAGCCTTGCTCCACCTCTCCTAGACCCTATTTAAGAGCTGACTGTCCCTCCCGATGGGAGCATTTGGAGAACACTTCTCTTGGAGTCTTCTTAGTAAGCTCAGGGTGGGGTAAGCTTTCCATTCATTCTTCTTTAGTGTGATTGTTTAGCCTGACTTTCTTGTATGTTTCTTAATTATAACATCTGTATATTCACTGATTATACAGAAAGCAAATAGATAATGTGGCTGAAAATTGGAATTAAAAGAAAACTTAGTCATGTGATCTGGCCTAACCATAGTTTTGTTATGAGTTTATGTTTACCCTTTTTCTAGCATAGTGTTTTCATTATTCCCTATACTTCATATTCATTGTTAACTCTTCTCTTTTGTAACTCATGTTGTTTAGTATTCTAGAAATATTTTCTAGTGACTTATCTTTGTAACCTATTTTTTACAAATATTTTTGAGCAGTTCTCAGGACTATTGTTATCTCTTGTTGACCAACTACGTAGTGATTGCTGCACATGTCAATGTAATCATGACAAGTTAATCAAAATCATAAGTCTATGAAGAAACAAATTAATGCACACAACTATGCAATAACTGTTGATTTATCTGTATTTTACTGGAGATTGTTTTTAAAAGATATTAACGGTAATGAAGTTTAGGAAATTTATTACCAGGCCTAGTTATTAACATCTGCAAAAATTTAACTTATGTAGGTTTATAGCAGGTTCAGGGTGAATGATTGTTATTGCAACTCTGTTATTAAGAAATAATTCATCTACTATCTTACATAAAGCACTGAAATATTCACATTCTTCAGTCTCAGAGACTTCAACCTTTCATCAAGTGCTAACCCACGTGAGTCCTCCACTGTATGTCATGCTGTAAATAACAAGCAAAGTATACAAGTAGGTCTTTCTTCTGTCAGTGGCTTGAGAACAAAAAATAATAATTCTGTAATTAAGTTCAAAATAAAAATAAATTGTTGAAAAAGTATGAATCTGTAGACATTATTGATGAATCTGATAAGTAGAACATTCTGTTTTCTAACTCAATTTCAAGACAAGTAACTTATATGTTTTAGGCTGACTCTACTGGCATAGAACAGCAAAGATACCACAAGCGAATATTTTTTAATTAAATGGAGGAGATATGCTATTATTTAAGGGAATAAAATTCATAAACATTCTTGCCAAATAGAGGGAGTTCAGGGTTATTCAAGGTATTCCATAACACAAAAGGGAAAAAATGCAAGAAAATAAATTACTTGAATTATTATGATGGTTTGGGGATGCTGACTTTTCATTTATCTAGAACAAGAAGCAGTTTAAAATATGGTAGCTTAGAGGATGTTCTTTTTTTTTTCTTAAGAATTCTTCAGATCTGGTGGTGGGGGTTGGGGAGAAGAGAGGTAGGAGGTGAAGATGACAGGGCACTATCACCAATTCAATTTAATGTTAAATGCCAAAAAGCTTTTCAAAATCAAATACAGAAGGGGAAATTAGCATAAGAATCACCAGTAATAAAAGTAAGGAGAAAGAATAAAGTAATTGCTTTTCACCAAAGTTTAAAGTAAAGCAATAACAGAGAAAATGCTGCAGCTTAGCAAATGACTTGCCATTGCAATGATTCATTTCTATCCTATAATAGGTTTTATTTCCCTGTTTTGCAGTAATGCATTCATTACATGCCCAATTTAGAGCAAAGTTAGCCAGAGAATTCTGTATAAATATACTACAGAGTCACTTGTCAGCTCATCTTGAATGCTACATCAGCATGACAAACTGGATATCAGTGTAACACAACAACCAGTGTGGATAATAGTTGTCTAACACCATTTTATTAGCTTAAAAAAAAATAAGTTAGTATAACAAGAATTCATTGCATAATTGATTAGACCATGTTCTAGGAGGAACTCTGAACATGGTCCTCATGTTCAGAGGAGTAGCCCTCCTCTGGACCCCCTCTGGTCTGTCTTCCTCCCTTTCTTAAAAATGAGAGTAATAAGAGTATAAGTTTTCCTTTTATCAGTCACTGAGAATCTTGCATGACAGCAGTAATTTTTCAAATATGATGGAGAGTGGCTCAGCAACCACATCAGCCATCTCTCAGAACCCTGGGATTCATATCATAAGCCCATGCACTTATACGCATTCCCAGTTTCATGAAGAGGTCTTGGATTCATTCCACTGTTACAGTGGAACAAAATCTGTTCTTCTCACCCATGCCTAGAGATTCAGAGAGCTGGTGGGGACTTGGAAAGCCTGAACGCAAGTGAAGATTGAGGCAAAGCACTTACTGAGTACCTCAGCTTTTTCCATGTCTGAGGAAGCCAGTTCTCCGTTCTCATTTACCAGAGGGGAAGATTGTCCTTGATCTGTCTCCTTCTGCCTATGTACATGTAGAACCCCTTCTTGTTATTTTCCGCATCCCTTGCTGAGTTCAGCTTCATCTGTGCCCTGGCTTTCCTGATCTTATCTCTAGACATGTGGACAGTGTCCCTGCGTTATTCCCAGGCTGCGCAACCTTGCTTTCCACTTCCTGCATGTTTCCCTCTTTTCCCTCAATTTAAGCTGTAGGTCCTTGCTCAGCTATGCCAGTCACCCACCTCTTTTGCTTGATTTCTTCTGCTTGAGAATGAAGAGCTCTTGTGCTCACAGAAGAGTGTCCTTAAAGAGCTGCCAGCCTGGGGGATCCCATCCAGCAGTTCCTTGAGTAGCTGCAAGTTCACTTTCCTGAATTTCAGGGTTCTGACTCTACTTTTTGCCAGGCCTGCACTTCTCAACCAAACTCCACCAGGGCATGGTCACTAGAGCCCAGGCTGCCTCCAACCTTAATCTCTCTAATGCTCTCCTCTGCACTGGTGACCATGATGTTGAGCAAGGCTTCATCACAGTTTAGTGCATCTAATACCTGGATCAGGAAGTTATCCTCAACAGACTCCAGGAATCTGCTGTATTGTCTGCCACCTGCTATTCTATCAGATGTCCGAGTTGAAATCCTCCATCAGGACCAGAGCCTATGAGCACGATGCTTCTTCAAATTGAAGAAAGAAGGCCTCATCAGGTGGCCTGTTAATCTGATAGAGGTATATGTGTTTTGACACATTGTATGCAGTCAGTTTATATGAGTCTAACTGCAGTCATCTGCAGAATAACTGTTAAGATTATACAGATCTAGCAATTTTAAAATTCTTTGTGTAATACAGGGTGTGGGAAAGTTGTATCTACTTATGTCAATGAAATAATATCAAATAGATGTGTTTGGCACTAGCAAAGCCAAATAGTAATTTAACACCAGAAATTCTCACCCATTTCGTGTTTACTGTTAATAACATTAATTTTCAGAGAAAAGAGGACATATCTTACGAGTTTTTTTGTTTGTTTGTTTTTTTAAGATAAAAGCCAAAACAATAAAGCCGTCTCTCAAATGTATGCACTAAATTTTTCTTTTTCTTAAGCATTAAGAAGCTAGCGGATTTTTTGTGCTTCTAGTACCTTACAGTCAATGGATAAGGTTTTGACTTCCTGTAAGAAGGAAAGCATTGGTTTTAAATTTATGTTCCCAAGGCAGGCAGACAGCAACTACTTGAAGCAGTTTTCAAAGGCTTCTCTGCCTTTACGTTGACTGCCTTGGCAACTTACACATCTCATTTCAATGTTCCTTAGGGTCAATAAAATTATGTGAAAACTGTATACATTTTTAACCACATCCAAAACACTTCATTTTGTCAGATGAGTGGGTTTTGGTAATTCATTTCCAAGAAGTTGTTAATGAAACATCTGCAGTGAAAATTGTCTTTCAGTAAGTTTTAATGGCACTTGATTTTTACAGTGTAACAATTGCACATTGCGTATGTACTACCTTTTTTCCTCATATTGACAGGTTATTTTTTTAGAGATGCAAAAGTCATGAAAAATAAAATGTCACTCAAAATCATAGCCCAATATATTTAGACTTTGCTGCTCCTAACATGTTTTGGTTTAATGTCATTAAATGCTTCCTTGCATCACTCATATCCTAAGGATTGTATATTGAAGTAATAATAGAAGGAAAAAATCTATTTGTGTCAAAGTCAGTGTCAAAATTGGAGATAGATACACCTCTGGAATGTAGCAGTGGTAAAAATATAGCACTATTGAAGTTAATTGCAGAATTGTTTTTGAATATGATAAGATTGAGTCTTCATGCTCAATCTTATTTTAATGATTTACATGTTCATTTTCTACCCTAAAATGATACATTTTTAAAAATTCAACCACTTAGTTATTCTGACATACAGTCCAGGAGAGCAGGTTATCTGGCAACTGAAAAATATTATGACTACTGGAAACTGTTTTTAGAAATATCAGTTGCTGAACTGGATTTCATTTTCAATTCATTTTTCAGTTTTCATTTCAGCAAAAACAAATAGGTTAAGAGCCTTCTCTTTGAAGGTTGTGTTCCTTTGTAATACAACAGATGGAAGTGGTATTCACTGCCCTTATCAATAGGCAGACTTATCCAAACATGATTATATCTTCCTTACAGTTGAAGTTTTCAGCTTCATGAGTTAGGGTATATTCTTGATGAAGTAATTTCTTGAACAACTTAGAGTTTTATTCATCATGTTCACTTTAGACAATATTCCAAGTTTCAGAGATGTGCTCTCTACTAACTTACACAGTCAATCATGCACAAAATGATACATCTATGGCCAAGCACCTTTATGAAAAGGTACTGGCTTTTAATTATTTGTCTAGGAATATCTGTTACTAGTTCACAAAGCAGCCAAGTGTACTCTTGCAGCATCTTGGTTGCAGAATGGAATTGTTTTGTTTTACTTTCAGAAATGAAAATAGCAGCGATGCTTTATGTATCATGGTTTTATGATTTTTCTTATTGGTATTCCACATCATAACATCATGTAAAGCACTGGGAGTGGAAGAGTTAATGCTCCAGTTTCATGGACTGCTGATCTTCTTCAGATCACTGCTGCTCTTCTGTATTTAGATCCATCTATCTTCCTTCCCCGTAGTTTTAAGGACTGTCGATTTGGCACGTGCAAACACTGAAGTTATTAATATAACAGTTTAATTTACAAAAAAGTTTTGGTGACAGTGATACTAAATGATGGAAAAGCAGGTTAACTATTGGGAACAATATTGCACTAGCTATATATATATATATATATATATATATATATATATATGGCTGAGTTATTTATATTTAGGTGTAGAACACTTTAACCAAGTGAAAGTAAACCTCTTAAGTCAACTAAAACACTTAAAAATAAAATGTACCACAGCAATGAAAACAGTCACGCAACTCTAGGTAATCTAATAAATATTGTTGTGTTGTTTTTGTTGTATTTTTTTTTTTTTTTAAGCATATGAAAAGTGTAGAAGTGAAGACAGTTGAATAGTGACTTAATGGGCATTGAAGAGAGCATTAAGATCAGGTTGAATTATGTGCAACTGAGCTTGATGAATAGTTAGAGCAAAATGAAACTAAATTTAGTGACCATCTCTGCTGCTAGAGACTATGATTTACTGGCTGAAAATGTCAGAAAGGAATGAGGGCACTGGAAGATCTTCCCCTCAATACTTTATTGCATAAATAATCAGGACAATGGAGAGTACTTTAAGAAACATTTAAGTAGGAAGACAGGTTATGAAAGATTTACTTCAGTGATGGCAGGTGTCCACACTATCTAGATGACGGGTTGCAAAGAGGTCTTAGTATGGAAGTCAGGAAGGCAGTTTCTTCCTGGCTGCATCTTGTCTGTATACTCATGACACTGGAAGGCTGTCGTGCATCCCTGTTTGTCACTGGCTTCTTTGCATTTAAGTTCAGCTGGTTACCAGGTGGTAAAAAGGCTTTTCAGTGGTTTTGTCATAATTGGTCAGTAGGCACTTCAGTTCTTTGTGATTTCATTTATTATTCTATTTATTGTCCCCTAAACTGGGGACAGAAATCTTGAACTGCATTTACAAAATGCTATAAAGCTAAGCAGTGCAGGCAAGAAAGCTCACATCTTACTTCAAAGATACCAAATACATTTTAAATATTGTCCAACACATTAGGACTTTCCACATATTTCCTGGAAACAAATGTGAGAAACTGAAGTATTTTTATTAACTGCAGAACAAGGTGGGTTTTGCAGTTACCTTCTTGAGGTAAAACCATATTGTGGTTATGTCAAATCTTACTTATGTTAATGTTTATTGCAATATATTATAATTTGTACTGTGATATAAGTTATTTATAATACAAAGTTAAACTTGTTAATCAAATCAATACAGGTAACGTGATAATACTTCAAATTAAATTAGTTCTTGGATGAGTACTTAATTGGCATGTAAATGATGATTATTGTCAGTTAATTAAATGTCAAATGTTTGTTCAAAGCGCATGTTTTGATACATGTAATATAGTTAGAAACATGGCCATGGAAGAGTAATTTGCAACACGTTTGTTTGGACTTGCTAATCCTAGAATATTCCTGAAAATGCTTTTTGCTCTCTGAAAGTGGAACATTTGTGACTTCTTTTTTTTTTCCCGAATACACTGCTAGCATAATAGCAGGACTGTTGTCTGTATGAATAAGTGAATCCGCAGTGTTCTGAGTTTTCTAACTTAGGGTATGGAGCTGTAACACAAAATACAAGTGATTTCTTCATCATTTTCGCAAAACAAAACAAAGTAATTTTGGCAGAAAACGCTACTGCGTATGCTGTCAACTGTACAGTTGACTGTTTCTCCTCAGGCTCAATTTACGGCTAGAAAATTTTACATTAGCAGCTATGTATTTTATTTTCTTTTCTGATGTTGAACTTCAGTGATTGTTCCTACAGTGTGTCTCTGAATCTGAATGAGTAGATAGCTTGTGCTGAAGGAAGTGGAGGAATGTATATGAATGACAGAGAGGAGGGGAATTGGAGGAATTCTGTGGCCTTTAAATTCTGTCAAAGTAATTTCATTTCTAATCCATTACTTTGTTATCCCTTATCACCTGTCATCCTGATAAGGGTAATGATTTAAGTATGGTACACAGCATGGTACTTCATTTTAGCTCAGTTAATTTTGTCTTTTGTTTTTCTTTGATAACTCAATATTGTTTTCCTTTTGTCCTTAGAAATAATTCATAAACTGTATCTATACTGATTCTCTTCAAGAATGTTTTTTTAAACAATTTGTTGATGTTTTCTGTTGAGGGATGGTCATTTCCTGAATGTTTTCCGTATACAATTTTAATAATAATAATAAATACCTTCAGTGTGTAGCAGACAACAGAAGAAACTTAAAATTACCTTTTTTATTAAAGGAGCTCTTTATAATAATGTAAACTAGACATATTTTAGCAAAATTCAATACTCTTACTCACCGAGCTGAAACAGACTAATGGACTAAATGCTGTGAAACTCAGCTGGAAATCCTTATTTTCATACTCTGCTACATATTTGATGGATTAGGAAGTTATGGTTGACCTTTTAAAAAGATATGTATTTTTTGAAAGGTGTGGATTTTCTGATCCCACTGAAATCCTTGTTTATTTGGTAGAGAGAAGCCTTACAAATGGTTTCTGTTCAAGAGTATAAATACGTCTGTTTTTCTGTTTTGTATCTTTATTATCACTCTTAGCAAACTGAGTTTGCATCTGAGTACTAGAGTGATGGAAGTTAAGGAGTGTCAAATGGGAAGCATAAAAAAAAAAAAAAAAAAACCCTCCTGGTTTAAGGATGCCTAAAGTTGGAAGAAATATAAGCTTAACTAGTTGAAACAGGAATAAAACTATATTACCTGAAAGGTCATTATTCATTTTTGAATGGTGCCCTACCGGAGGAAAAAAACAGCATCTAAACAACAGATTTTTCAGAGGTTTTTCATTAACATAAACTTCATATCACTCATAAATTGATTATTTTTAAAATATTTTTCATTTGTCATTAACAAGTACATACATCTGGAAGGAAATATCCACAAACAACATGATAAAATAAATAAAAAAAAAAAAAAAAAAAAAAAAAAAGACTTAAAGAAAGCAAATTGGTGACAGTCCTTGAAAGGAATTTGTAACTCAGTTTTGACTGAGTTTTTGTGTTTGTAGATTTTTTTAAATTACTACTTCTATATTTATTTAATAAGTGAACATCACTTTATGATAAGAAAATTTCTATCTTGGAGAGCTATTCGGCAAAAACTTTCCATTAGTTATCACAACCTGCATAATGAGTTGGAAGTAATGATAAAATACAATAAATTTCAAAATTCTTCAAATCAACAGTCCAAATAATAAGATCCTACAGAAATATATAAATAGTGATCATACAACAAAAAGAAGGTGGATTACAAAGTTTTATTTTTAGCCATGAAAAATTGATAAATACAATGGAATTTTTTTTATGTTTTATAAGTAATCCAGAGCATTCTACAGATACTGAGATATGTAACAATTGGATAACATAAATTAGTTCAAATAGTCTGAAACTTTCCACTCTAAAAGACAGGATTTTCAATACAATTTTGACTTGACTTACAGATTCTGTCCTGGAATACAATGAGCAGTTACAGCACTGTTAGATATGTGTTTCATGAAAATAAACACAGTCATATTTCTATACAAATATAAAGACTTTATCAACTTTTTTAGTTTATTGTGAAACTTCATCTGAGAGATGATTCACTTAAAGATATTAGTCTTTGTGGCCTGGAACCTGCGACCTGCCATTAGAAAAAATATATCTCTGTATCTCTTAGGAGAACTTCTTGAGGACAGCATGACTGGATCAGATCTCATCCAGTGTCCTCTCAAAAGCAGTGATCATCAGCAGCTATGTATGACAAAGGAAGAAAAGGATAAAAATATCTATAGTAGACCCCCAGTATCCATCTGTTTTCATTTCAGGGACTTAAACTGTCCTTGGAGTTCATGAGGTTTTATGTATTTAGTTCTATAAAAGAACTTGTGCGTTCAGTGATGCAACATTCTTTTGCAGGTAGGAAAGATTATGTCTTTTGACAACTGTAATCATTTACAGTTTCAGTGTACTCTGAAATACGATACTCATACTGTGAAGGTAACTATCAGAGTCAACCTTTGAGAGAGTCGCTAAGCCCATGTCTTGTTGTTGCCAAAATATGTTATCTAAATAAATGCCAGAAAATTATAAATATTCCAACTAAACAGAAAGCACCTTCTAGAATGTATTTCCAGCAAAATGAAGATGAGAAGAAAAAACTGGGATATATGCACATAATGTCTCAGAAAACATTTGTTTCTGCAATGGAATAGAATACCTCAGTAAGAAAACTGTAGAATTTAACATCTGAAACAAAAAGCTTTACTTGGAAAATGTTCCTTAAACATGTGCTAGTATAAATTGGCTGATAAATAGCCATGGTCAGGTTGTGAGCTTATGGGTTAAAATCAAGGATCGATCCAGTGAAAGACATCTGGGTTGTGGATGCCCCATCCCTGGAGGCGTTTAAGGCCAGGCTGGATGTGGCTCTGGGCAGCCTGGTCTAGTGGTTGGCGACACTGCCCATGGCAGGGAGGTTGAAACTAGATGGTCGTTGTGGTCCTTTTTAACCCAGTCCATTCTATGATTCTATGAAATTAACGATGCTGTAAAAGAACAGTTTTAACAGAATTGCAAATGATTTTGCTCACCCCTGTAGCAAATGTCCATAATATTTGTTTCTGACCAATATCAAGAATTCTTGAAAAAGTGTTACGTATTACCCAATTGTATGCCAACATTTTGTATACCAATTCAATGAAGTAGTGCAAGTGGTTGCTAATTAGGTGCAATCCACAGAGTCTCATCATCCTGTCCTGGCAAATGTGTAATTTTTTTGTTTTGACAAATCATCTTTTACTACAAAGCACTAACATATTTGTCTGAAAGAAATGCTGTGTGGAATTTTTCAGAGTTGTTAGAATTACAGGTGTATGCTAGATGAAGCTGGTTTTGTCAGTTAGGAGTGTTGTACCAGTACTTCCCAACCATGTGTAACATATATTCACAAGTGTCCATAATAGATAGTATGATTTAATCAAAGATTAGACACTTTCTACAGGCCAAGTTGTAAACTGTATACTTATATAATTTTTCTTAAGAACTTAAGTAGTCTTCATACTTACCAGACTTTTGTAAAGGAGGCATTCAGTGCTTGCCAACTGAGGAAAGAATGAAAATGGGTTACACTGAGCAATGATTTTACTGGAAGGAGATGGATCTCTTTGTCCACTTATCAGAGTAAGAAGGGAGAATCTTGGATATACTCAGAGTGAGATTGAGAGACAAACAAAGTCAAAAGTTGTCTGACTAGTTTATTAACAATTAAAGTGATGGGGAAAGGAAAGGCTGGTGATTATCACAAATTAGGGCAATGGGGAAGGGAAGGTGGGTGATAGAAAAGGTGGGAAAACAGCGAGAATTATGTAAAGTGGAGCACCAAGGATCCAGCAGTGTCCCGTTGTACGCCATTCAGACCATCTAAGGCCTATGCAGGAGTGAGGGCTCAGGGGAGAGGGTGGCAGAACAGCTGGCCTTGTGCAGCAAGCAGGTGAACAGTAGGCAACCAACAGTGGGACCAGGGGGAACAGACACAGTTCAGGTAGCAGGCCCAGGAGAATTGGGCAGCAGGCAGGTTATCACACCACAGGGTGTCTGATATCGGGCACAGCCCTCATTGGTTATAGGGGCCTTTTTTTTATCCCCTTCTGCTGGCGTGGCATTCCTGGGCACTAAGTCTTTTTTAAAAAAAAGTCATAATTTATCTCTTGTTATCAAAAAAATGATTTTCTCCCAGGTTTTTGGAGTTACTTCTTTCAAGAAACAAATCGAGTTATTGTAGTTATTTAGCATCAGTGTTGATAATAATGATTTGTAAAAACTGGGTTGCGTGTACCAGGTTCATAAATGCATTTTACTGTAATTAATCTCATTTTGTGTGTAGATTTGAGGTATGGTGAAAGGGAAAATAGGCCCTGCAGATTTGACATGAAAGAGCCATCATGTTGAGCCAGGGCATGCTTGTTCTTATCTTGAGCTAATTCTGGGTTACTCAGTTTTCAGCGATTTCAAATGATGAGATGCAAATGATGGCATAATAAATGGAGTCTTTAACATTGAAGGAAAGGGTTTTTTTCATTCAGTCTGAATAAGCAGGGAAAATAATTTCATTTGTTCCATACTGGTAAGATCCCATTTACAGGATAGATTTTGAATACCAGTGCATTTGTGGAGGACTTATGAGCCAGGGTAGATTCACTTTCTGAGAGGTAGTTAAGTTAACCACAATTATTGCCAGCAGTTCTACGCTAGGGTAGAGATAAGTATAATGTCCTTAGCACAACTAGAAAATTAGTTATAGATTGAGGAATGCTAGAGATCTCTGCCTTGACATTCCTAAAAATGATTAGTGAAAAATTAGGAAGGACAAAAAGTAGACCTAATCAGTAGTTCCCTCCAAAGTTCAGTCAGCTTTTTGAAACTTGGAGTTGATCAAGGGGGTTGATCACGGTCCCAGCTCTGGGCACAGTTCAATTTCTCATTCTGGTAGTAGATAAACTCAGTGGCTGAAAGTGGAATTTCAGTGTATTTGGAGTAGAAGTAGGATATAGTATCATATGGAGTAATCAGCCATTAGGAAAAAGTTTACCAAATGAGGCAAAGAATTTCTTAACGGATGAAAATACCTTATGAATTTGATGCAGCAACTCTTGAAAAGAAGAATTTCTGATGCATTACACAGGTCAGGTTATGATAATAATGGTTCCTTTGATCCCTAAAACCTGTAATAACATTGTATATAATTATGATAGAAGAAAAATAATCTCAGGGAATTTTGTTATAGGGTTATAGAATGTCATACTGTTATCATTATCATTCTAATAGAAAATATTAATCAAATACTGTAATTTGTGGGCCTGCAGGAGAGTGGACACTTTCTCAAAAGAGAAAAAAGTGAATAGGTCAGTATATTTCAATCAAAAATATATCTTGGTAATATACATATAGGACACACGCTTCTAGAATGTCAGATGTTTGATTGAAAGCAACACATATTGTAGAAAGAAGCTGTCCTGAATTGGATTTGAACCATCACTGCAGTTAGAAAAATACACTAAATAGTCACAGAAAGCATTAGTACAAAAAATGGACTTACGCTTCAATGAAAGACCTGGTTTCCTACAGTGAGAATGAAGTTTTAGGTCATTCCAGTACTTCAAGAAAAACAAGTGTTTGAATTTAAGATGCATTGTCTAATGCATTCCATCAAATGTTGAAGAGTAATAACAGCACAGTTGTTCTTTTGCCTTGACTAAGTTAAAACAGAGGAAGATGGAAGACAGATGAATTGATTGGTTTTTTTTCTTATTTTTTGATGCCAACAATGAGTTGGTTTTACAGTCTCTAATATTGCTATCCTAATTGAAGCTGGATGGGGCTGGGCGTTAAATTTTTTCATCATTATGGTTCAGAAACTATAGAATTATAAATATTTATCTGTGTTCACAGAAGTTCAAAACTCCAAGATAACAAAATTTGTCCCACAGGCTTTTCAAAACAGGTAAAAGAGAAAATATGACACCTGTACAAGTATCTGAGACTTGTATTTCCAAGGTTACTGTAGGGGAAAAAAAAGATTATCACAAAGAGCAAAGTATAATATTGAGCTCCAAACACTTTTTCTCTTTTATAAATAATAAACAGATTTAGTCCTACTTCTCACATTGCTTCTAATGATCAACTGTATTTATAGCTCAAAAGCACATGCTGTCAAACTGCAAAATAGATCTGAACTGGACAATGTCTTAAAATTATAGCTCTATCATGTTTAATTGTCCTGATATTATAGTAATAATACTGACAATTATGAACTCACTTTAATGTGTTTGTCATAAAATGCTTACATAATTGCTTCTGATTTTTTAGCTTGACCTTAATTTTGAAGGGCAACCTAGAAGTTCCTAGTGTGAAAACTTTACTTGGAATAGAAGGCAGGCTGGGATCATGATGCTTGAACATGAAGCTTGGTTTTCCAGAATTTCCTTCTTGATACTTGACAATATCTGTTGGATAAACACAACATTGACCAGGTGTAGTGGTTATATGTGAGTAATAGCGGTTGATTATGTTAAAAGGAAATCACAGAATCACTCAGGTTAGAAAAGACCTTAAAGATCATCAAGTCCAACCATGACCTAACCACACTACCATAACTCTAACAACCCTCCACTCAATCATGTCCCTGAGCACCACATCCAAACGGTTTTTAAACACATCCAGGGATGGTGACTCAAACACCTCTCTGTGGAGCCTATTCCAGTGCTTAATAACTCTTTCTGTAAAGAAGCGTTTCCTAATATCCAACCTAAACTTACCCCGGTGCAACTTGAGGCCACTTCCCCTCATCCTGTCACCAGTGAGAAGAGACCAACTCTACTCTTGCTGTAAGCACCTTTCAGATAATGGAAGAGAGCAATAAGGTCTCCCCTCAGCCTCCTTTTCCCAGACTGAACAGCCCCAGTTCTTTCAGTCTCTCCTCATAGGCCATATTCTCTAAGCCCTTCACAAGCCTTGTTACCCTTCTTTGGACCTGCTCTAGCACTTCAGTGTCCTTACTATGTTCAGTTTTTGGCACCTCAGTACAGAACTCGAGGTGAAGCCTCACCATGCTGAGTACAGGGGCAGGATGATTTCCCTAGTCCTGCTCATCACACCATTCCTGATACAAGCCAAGATGCCATTGGTCATCTTGACCACCTGGGCACACTGCTGGCTCATATTCAGCTGGCTGTCCATCAGTAAAACACTTCAGAAGTAAGTACTTTACTGTAAGTGATAGAGCTGGTTCAGCAAGGAAATGTTTAAGAATTCCTGGTATACGAGGATGCCCACTAATAACAGTTTGAAACATTGAAAATTGCGTATTTGCTACAGACCCCATGCCTCTACCCTATGTTTTGATGTAAGCCACTACAAATCATTTATTTAAAATCTTACGTATTTTCATTTTATAGCAAAAGACTTAAAATTTCTGCTATTACTCAAAAATATATTTTTCTGCTGGAAAAAGGAAAAAAAAAAAAAATCATGATACAAAACAGTCAATTTGTGTTACACCCTTAGATGTCATTTCAATATATTTCAACTATTCCATGCAAAAGTTCTATGTAACAAGAGCTTTACTGAAACACTGGTAGGTTTTTAAGCTACAGTTTTTCAAGAGGAGCCATATGATATAAAGAAGAGAATGATCATTCTCTGAAAAGAAAATAAACCTTGGTTTCATTTGTCCTGTATCCAGGATGTGATGTCTTTAAAGGGTCATAAAGATGGTTATATAAATTCTACAGTAGGTGAGAGAAAAATAACATGTCCTATCATTGTAATATACTTGTCTCTCACTATGAGAGAAAGTATAAAAATATTATTATTAAATTCTTAAAATTGCCTGGAAATCCTGATCACAAATTTGTTGTTAGGGGGATCATGTCACATGGATATACATTGCTATACTTTGTATACAAACCACCTTAAAATAGGCCTGATTCCCAAGTGATTCTTAGAGAAATCTTGAACTCAATTGCTGCTGTCAGTGGTTTTGCTATACAATCATGATTGCAGAACAAAATTTGAGATGCTACTATTCTAAAGTCAGTTACAAAGACTCCTCACATCTTCATTTAGAATAAAAATTTCTGGAAGGACAGCTACATGGTGTTTTTACAGTTTGTATCTTTAACACAGTTTCAAAACATTCTTCTTTATTTTTAATCTGCGTGTTCTTTTACAAAAGTAGAGGAAAAACACTGGTAACATTTTATAATTGCAAGACTAAATAAATCACACTTTCTTCATTCCATAGGGAAGATACCTACATATTAGTTGTGTGGTACTATGATGGATCTTGTGCAATTTGTAAACTCTATTTTCCAGAGCCTTGGTAAAGAAATGAGCAATACGTGTTTACATTCAAACTTTACTTGGATTCTTGAAGTAAATAATTTGTTGAAGAGTTTTCTCTCATTTTCAAATTCAGAGCCACCTATATATTGACAAGTTTATATTTTACACATATGAATGGCTGCTCCTGTTTTTTATTTTGTCTCAATTACCTGTATATTCATTGCCAGAATTGGAAAATGGAAGATCTCAGCTGTAGGCTGAGAAGTTTCTCACAACATATGATCATCTCTGTACTTTTAAAAACAGAGAGTGATCATTTTAGCTCAGCCAGAGAAAGGAATACTCTAAGCTTCCCAAATCCATTAATTTTACTATCTCAGTTATGGTGTGAAAATACACAACAGTTACCAGCCTTAATGGCAAATATTTGAAGCATTTTTGCCTACCTCCTAAAATATACATCAACAACTGAAAAAAATCCGTAAAACTGTTTTTCAGCCATCAGTATCCCAGCAGGAGTTAGGTTTATTATTTCTTTTATTCTGTATTCTTGAAAATTGAACTCTTCAAAAAATACTGATAATTTTACTAAATGAGGCTTTAGTATGGTGGTCAGTGATTGCTTCTAAACTGACAGATACAAGTAGATACTTTGAAGACAATTATTTGTCTGCCAAAATACAGTGTGAAAATTGATACTGTGTTCAGATTTCTGGAAAGTCCAAAACTAGCTCCTGAGTTACATTTAGAAAGAGGAATTATTATCATGGTTCCAATTGTGTTCAGTAAACATTCTGCTAAGCTATGCAATAAGAATCAATAACAAATGGAAGGGAGGTGATTGTGTAAGTGATTGAACGCTGTGGGAAGTCTGATCACTTTGTTATTGTGATCCTTGCCTGTTCTGTAGAAACCTAGAGAAGGCAAGGCTCTGAATTACTGACCTTCTCTATCTCAGCCATATTTAATTTCAATTTCATGTCTTCTGAATGAATATTTCAACAAAGCCTTTTACATATTTATGAATGATGAGCTGCCTTATCCTTCAGTGATATAATGTAGATAATCTATTTTATGCTTTTTGTGCATTGGACTTTATATTCATCTGACACGGGCACTTCTGACATATTTTCTGAGAATCAGTTTCTGCCTTATGTAAAAGCTTCTCTGGAGGATTTCTCAAATAGAGACAGGAGAAAGAAAATTGAAAGCCTACTATTAAGACAAAAATAAAATCTACTGTTTTCACACACAAAAAAATCAAATTAAGTACATGCACAGGCAAAATAATATTTGAGTCTTTCTTTTTTGTCCAAAAATAGGACCTAGATTTTGTGAAAATAGAAGAGGCAGAGAAGATAAGTAGCTCAGGATAGTTAGGATCAATAAATCATTAATGTTCTTAACTAAAGGAGTCTTAGACAGAGATAAATACATTTTAAAATTAAGAAGCAGCAGAAGAGGGGGTAGAAAACCACCTTGCTAAACAGACTTGATTCTCTGTGAAGAACATCTGGTAACAAATATAGATGTACCTCAAAGGCATTTCAAAGGAAAACACTCAGCTTTTGCTAAGAGACAGAAGCGAATGTTGTACATAGTTGAAACGTTTAGAGCACAAAAATAGTTAATACTGCTTATATATTATGAAGTTGTTGTTAATAATACAAGTTGCAATGAAACTAATGACTGCATGAGGTTAGTAGTGAGCATTCAGAAAACAGTGACTCTTCTTTGATATGTTCCTGTTTCCTTTTGGTCTGCAGAACGTAGAACTGGATTGTTTGTAGCCTTCTAACTTATTATGTAGTAGGCCTTGTACAAATTCACCCCAGAAGTTCACACTGCATACCATCTTTTTGTAATCTAAAATTGCACTGTCATAGCTAATTAAATTTACTTATCACATTCTAGTATATAAGAATTCATTGAAAATTCACAGTAGAAGTTTTCTTTTCCGAAATAACACTTAAAAGTATGCAACCAAAAGGTCAAACCTGTTTGACATCATAGAAGGTTCATCATTACATCACAGCACTCATCATGCTTTCTCAAAATCTTAATGTTATTTCTTGGCATCTCATTAGACAGTATCATCAGTACAGAAATTCTGCCTCAGTTCTGTTTGTCTTCACTACAATCCAGATTTTTTCCATCACTGCGTGCCATTGCTTTCTTGCTTTGGACGTTTCCTTCTGTGTTAACTCTTCCAGTTTCCACTTAGCACTTCACTTCTCAGCCTTGCTTCAGAAAACCTTCATCTTTCATCTAACTAATGCAATTCTTTCATTTGACTGCTTTCTGGAGATTAAGACCAGTCCATTAAGGCTGAAATGTGTATACTTGCATGGAAATGGAACCAGCTTCTGTAAAGTTTAGCTTAGCAATGGAACTATGATTGATATCTTTAAATTGCTGTTATCAGATTCTGTCAACATTTCCTTGGACTTACGTGTTTTGAATATATTGCTCTTCAGTGTTTATAGGTTTTTATTTTAAATCCATGTATTTTCCTAGCAAAAAAATGAGCTGAAGTTCTTTTTTATTCTCATTTAGTTTTCTATATCACAGAATCACAGAATCACCTGGGTTGGAAGGGACCTCAAGGATCATGTAGTTCCAACCCCCCTGCCTAGCAGGGCCACCAAACATACACATACACATATTGTTCATGAAATATTTCAAAAAAGGGAGGAAAGCATATTATTATGTGCTTTCAAAAAAAGAAAAAAAAATGTTCATGAAAGAGACTTTTAAAATATTTCTTTTCTTCCTAAGACTTTGTTTTAATAGCATTATGTTTTCCCTGTTTCTTCTACTCAGCTCCCCTCCCAAAATGTACAGAATTAGTGAGATGCAGTTATTGTATAAAGATATAGTAATAGTTTATTTTATTCTCCTAAATGAAATGTGCCAGCTAATTTTTCCTGGTGTTCCTTTCCCCTTTCCCATATTACTTTTGTTTTCTATTATTGCAGATAGCACAAGCCTGTAGGAAAAATTATTTATAGAAGTTAGAAGTAAAGAATGAAGTCTGCTAGAAGAATAAATAAATACTATACTGATGTTTTCAAAAGAAAACAGATTGTTTTAATATTTTGAAGGTGTGTACAAGTAATATATTTTAGAAACAAAAAATCTTCCAACTTCTTTGCAAGTCACTTCCTTGTAAAATACAGCAGATTATGTGACTATTAATATATGGTCCTTAGGCATTTCACATTGTGAAACAAAACCATCAAGTAACGTGATTGTCTTAGATGTATTTTAAGAGTTTGGGTGATTGGATAATGCCATTCAGAGAACTTTCCCATCATCTGTAGCTCTTATTAATAAATGGAATTGATACGGTTCCTTCAAAAAAAACAGAGCAGCTGGAATATTCATAGCTATGATATTCTCTTTGTGGTATGTTTTTATGATATTCTCTTTCTTCTCATATGTATATTAATATTCAAATGTTCTAGTAAAAAAAAAAAAAAAAAAAAAAGTTTAGCTCAGTGTATCGATATTATTTTGGCTATCCATTATCCTTTTGCTTCAATTATCTGTTGTCCTGTCATCCATCTCCAGAAATCTTCCAAATTTTGTAAGTCACTTCTTTCATGAATCTCTGCGATAAGGTACATCATATTGTCAGAAAATGTTCAAATATATTTACTATTTCAAATGTCAAGAAATACTTTGAGTAAATAATTTTTCAAACTTTTGAAGTGTTAAAATTATTAACACTGAAGTCAGTAACATTCATTTTATTTTTAATTTTTGTAAGAAACATGCCATAAGTCAAAATTAAGATGTGTCGTAATTACCAGTAGACTTATTTTCCAAGGTGATACGGCATTTGGAGCAGTTTCATTACATTTCTTCATTCATCTTTTTCTGATTTAAGGACTGTTTTATTAGATATCTGTATTGGAAGAAATACTGAATATTCCACATCTCAAGATTTCACTGACAGAAACTAATAATGCAAATTCTTCAGTTATAATAATACAAGTTCTTCAGGTAAAGAATGAAATGATTTTTTGCCATGGCATTGATATGAAGTTTGTTTTAAAACATGAAAGATCATCCTAGACTCCTGAAAAATGTTATTCAAATTTATTGTTAGATACTGCTGATTGTAATTGAAAGTCACTTCATTAAATTACAGTACAGAGAGATGAAAGACATCTTGCAGAAATGAAAATGGTTGCAAATTTAATTAAAACGTTAAATTATTGTTGGAATAAAGGTCATAATCATAAAATGTAATTGAAGAGAGTTCATTAGCATGTACCCTAAGGTATCTTTTCTATCTCAAAATATATATTACATATTTGACATTTAAAGAGGAAATGGGTACCATTTTATCTGGATGAATGAACTGCGATGGTTAAGAATTGTTACACATAGTACCTTTTAAGAACCCAATATTTCAAAAAATCATTTGTTCCTTGCTTAGGTGGAACATACTAATTTTGTCTCTGCCTGGTAAATTTTGTCCTATTTATTGAACATTGTGGGCCTGCATAGGGAGCAGGATATTGTATCGTTTGCTTAGACATTATCTCTGTGGCAAAAGTGTAATGGGCAGGGAAGATCCTGATGGAGTTTAATAAGAGCAAGTGTGGAGTCTTATACCTGGGGAGGAATAGCCGCATGCATCAGGACAGATTAGGGGATGACAAATGAGCTCTGCAGAGAGGGACCTGGGGTCCTGGTGGACAACAGGTTGGCCATGAGCCAGCAGTGCTCCCTTGCAGCCAAGAAGTCCAATGGTATCCTGGGGTGCATTAAAAAGAGTATGGCCAGCAGGTCAAGGGATGTTATCCTCCCCTTCTGCTCTGCCCTAGTGAGGCCACATTTAGACTACTGTCTCCAGTTTTGGGTTTCCCAGTTCAAAAAAGACAGGTATCTCCTAGAAGAAATCTGGGATGATTTTGAGGGCAAATCTATATAATTTAACCACTCAGAGCACTCAGCTGTTCAGGTATTGCATACAGGTTTCTGGGCCATCGTTTATGTGGCATCTGTAGGGTTTTTTAATATTTTCATTAAAAGTCCCTTGGACTTGAAACTTGGCTTTTATATGTGATTTTTTTATTAATACCATACTCAAATAAGAAATTCTTGGTCGTGATGTACTTGAAAAAGTATTTTGATTTTTTTTTTTTTTTTTTTTTTTTGTTAGTATGTAAAAAAAGTAATTTAAATGTTTTCTCTAATTCTGTAGAGTTCTTGGCAGTGATTTAAAAAGCATTTACAGAAATATGTCCTGTACATAAGGGACATAAATTTCATCAGTTCAGAATGTACCCATTACAGTAGACAGAAATTCTGGTTAAGATAAAACTCACATGGAATGCAGGAATATCTAGACTTTGGAAATTTTTTGCAGGTTATGAAATAATGTGATGCATTCCAACAATGCATTCTTAAGAACTATACTTACAACTTGAAGTGAGAACATATTACTACTCATAATCAAATGACAGTTAATTCCATCATGGGCATGAGAAGATATTTCTCTTATTTCACCCTTTGATTTGGTTTGTTTTTAGCCCAAGTATCTGAAGTCTGTAGATTGTCTACTTATTTCTTTGAAGATAATTGGAAAAATTTTGTGTTGGAAGTATCTGAGAAACAGGGAGGTTTTTTATTTATTTTTTATTTATAATGAGGTTTTTTTGCTCATATAATATTCTTGCTCATATAATATAAGCATAATATTTATGAGTACGAAGACCAATACTTTAGTTTGTGTCCACAGCTGAGTGTAAGAAATTGCATTTTCATAAGAGCCAAGAGAATTATTTAAACAAATTTCACCAAAATTCTTTTGAATATTTTAGCTAGAAATGTATGCTATTATGAATATAATCAATGCTACTGTAATTTTTATGGCACTAATCCAAAGTTATTAGGAAAGCCCAGTGGCATAACAGAAATTAGGCAAGGATTGAGTTTGATAGAAATTTATTCAGGTATTCTGGTATTGGCAAGGCCAGCAATATGTATTAAGTATCTCAAACACAGAATGCAAGCAAGCACATCAGATGTTTTATAATTATTGTGGTGTGATGGTCTTATTAAATTAAAGTACAACTCCTTATTTCTTTAAAACTTCTGTTTTCTTTTGACTCTCTAAGGCCATTCCATCCATTCAAATAGAAACTAGTCCATACTTAAAATGAATCATTACACGAACATTTAAGCAATATAAACTGCTAGAAGAGCAAGATTTAGTTAATACAAGTGCGATAATTTTGATTGAGAGTCATATGAGAAGCATTCAGTTGCAGTTATGAACAATTTATGGACAAATGCGTTTCTCCAAATATCACAGAGGCTGTGTCATGTTTATTCTAGATCTGCTGTGTCAGGAGGACAGGAGGACAACAGGCCCGTGACAGAAGCATCCTCCACAAAAAAAAACCAAACTAACAAAAAACAACCAATAATTTTGTTTATCCCTACAAAGCAGTTCTCAACAATTACATGGAAAGATGTTAGATTTGACATACCCAACTCCGGGGACTGAATACCTAGTCATTTGAATTTACTATACATATACATACACAACTCTATAATAAATATCCATAATATATGGATAATTCTATATTCATATAATAATATATAGTATTGTATAATAAATATATATTCATAATATTCTATATATTACTACAAATTTGACACAACACATTCATTTTCATGGAATCCAACTGTTACCTGGAATACAGGGTTGATCAATGCATGCATTGTACTGCAATTTTTAGCAGTACACAACAGTTGTGGACAAGGAGTCTAATCTGCATTTGCAACATCAGCTTTTTTCCTCATGTAAATATGAACTACCTATGTAAAGAGAAGATATATAACACCTGTCCTTTTTGATAACCCTGGTAGGCCTCAGTTAAGATCATCTTAATTAACCTTTGCCAAAAAACAATTTCCTTCCTTTTACTTCTTTACATTGGAGTGAGGTCTTTGTAACAAGCATTTTACACTGCTGAAGCAAAATAAGAAACTGGCATAGGTTATTAATAAATGATGATTAATTTCTGAAACAAATAAAGGTAAGAATCTCTTAAGCCCTCCTGAACAAACCTCTGCTTTTATTACTGACTTGCATGGTCTCCAGATATTATTTCAATTGCCATTTTCTTCTTCAGACACATCTGTTTCCTTAAAACTACCACCAGAGGATCAGTAACAGACTTCTCACACTGCTTATTCTCATCTGTTCGTTTATGTCAACAGTACTTCCTGTGAAAACATGTTGCCAGGAGATTAGTTGGCAAAGCCCTTTAAAAAGAAAAAATCCCCAAGTTAAAGGCTGTTTCTCTTGTAGGAGAACTACAATTTTTTATTTTTTATTGTTTTTTCCTCTTTCTTCTTTCAGGGGGCTTTTTTATCTTCTCCTACTCTATCTTTTCCATTTTTTCTTCCACCTGTTTTCTTGTATTCAAATATGTGTCTCTATTAGTAAAAAATGTTTAATAAAAAATCAAAGAACTCAGAAATTCATAAAGATAGATACAAGGTAATGCTGACTGGAATATCCCAATAGACATCTTTTCCACATGAGGATCTTCAGGACCTTGGTCTAAAGTGAAATCCAGAATCCGTCTGTTTCCACAAATGTCTGTTGTCAGCAAATGAGTCAGCAGTAACACCATTTACCTAGAGAAAAGTAAAATACCTGGCCATATATCCTCCATCCTTCTTTCAGGTTTTTTTTTCAGGTTTTTTTTTGTTTGTTTGTTTTTTGATTTTTTTTTGTGAGCACTCCTAGAGTGAAGAGATACTGAATATCTTATCTCCAAGAGACAAAAAGAAATAATAATATTATTTAAAAAATAGAAGAAAAGGTCACTCCAACTGTCTCAATAAGCTGAGCTAGTAAAAAGAAAAGAATAATTGCCTGGTATTGTGTAGCTGAAACAGAGAAATAGAAGAATAATTACAGCTGACTAGTAGAATGCATGAACCATGGTCTGTCAGTGTATCTTGAGATTATGATGACAACTCAAATCTATCTGATTTTGTGCGCAACATTTTTAGTTCTCTAAATTTTTAGGGAGCTAAAATATGTCTTGCTATTAGCTTTTCCACTTGTAAAGAGAACACTGAGCATATTTAGTGAATTAAGATGAAATCTTCCCTTTGTATTATCTAAAACCAACACTGTTGTATAGTTCAACAGGTATAGAGGTATAGTTATATGTAGTATATAGTACTTATATTATACAATATATACTTTATAGTATATTTTCATTTTATATACTGTATATATAAATGATTTGCGTATACAAAAATACACGCACTATATAATACATATTATATAATATGTACTATGTAATCTAGATAATATATATGAAAGAAATTGTAAGCATTTGGTAGAACTAAACAAAATCAAAATAAAAAGAAAGTTCTTGCTACCATTCTATTTGCAACTAAAAATTTTTAGTCTTGCGATTACTTCATAAGTAACGAATAATCTGTCAACTTCCAGCCTTCCTTTGACTATCACAGACATGATTGGAATTCTGATCTGTTGTCTGATTTCATCTACACATTTTGAAAGTCAGTATGAAACAATTAACATGGCAGCTGTTGTATTATATTTGTGCAGTTGCATCCTCCAGTGCTCTGTTTTCTATAAGCAGCTGATGCTATCTTCTAAATGAACCGTTCAAAGAAAAAAATACATAAAAATAAAGCACCTTCTTAGATGTGCTTCTTGTTTTTTATGATTTCAAAGGCAGTCATCATGAATCATTTAATATCTTTTTCCCTTTAAAACCTAAAATTACTAGATAAATTAGATTACATTTTTTGGCATCTGAAACATCCAAAAAGATATGTAGTAAGAAAAAGAATATTTGAAACTTCTTTCAATTAACGACATTGTGAATTATACATAGTTTGCTAGTAAATCATTTCTGACAAACTCCCAGAAGTTCCAGTCTCAGCCATGATCTTGTAGTGAAGAAAGAGGTAAAGGGAAAACTACACAGACATTAAAGAGGAGTACAAAGCAGAAATGTTTATATTATGAAAGACTGAAATTGCTTTAGGTAATCCACAGTAATTTCAGGGAATAGAAAAGCAGTTAGAAGTGCATCAGAGAGTTATATGTATTTGAAAAGAACTGAACTAAACTTGAATCTGAGATTGAAGCTGTGTCTATATGTTTTAGTCTCTGCTCAAACAAGCAGAAGAATTTCTATTTGATAGAAGTATTTTTTTCCCTACACTTACCCAGAACCTTAAATCCATTCTTTATTCCCATTTCAAATAAGGTGGAGGTATTCCCGAACTCCAGAACAGTAAGAACTTCAGAACAGAACAGTTTAAAAAAAAAAAAAAAAAAATTGGTTTTTGCTCGTTTGTTTGTCAGTTATTCACAAAATTTAACTGTCATGTATTGCTTAATGAAAAAAGGGTTTCCGTAGGTAAATCAATGAAAGTTACTTCTCTCACATGTGCGGTTTGTTTCTCTGCCTTTTCTGTCATCTCCAAATCAAGATGCATGTGAGCATGCTCATACACATCACAGTGCTCTCTTGGAAGCTATTTGAAACAAATTAACAAATTTTAAGGAGATTTAGAGATTAGGGATTAGTGAAAAAAAAAACCCAAATTCCTATTTCTCACTTTAATGGGGAAAAAAATAAAAAAAGACTTAGAAAAAAAAATGTTTAGAATACTTGAAGCATGATAGATCTCTGAATCTGTTTAATTTTGATCCTAATGATAGTTATTATAAAAAACAAAACAAAACAAAACAAAACTTAGGTAAAAGAATCACAAGGCATAATCAGTTGCCAAATCTAGATGTTTATTACGTCATATGGCCAATTTCTTGAATTTGAAATGTACATTGTACTTAATTATGAGAAGCAAAACTTGACAAATATTAGTCTTGTGAGTCTGAGGCCCAGAAGTGGTGTCAGGTCCTTTACTTAATTATGAAAGCTGAAAAGCAGTTTAAAAACAAAATTATAAAGAGAGCTAAGAGATATCAAGTCTGGCAAAGCAGAAAGACAGCTGAATTTTTACATTGTCCTTAAGTACTTCATAAATCTGCTGCGAACTGAAATTAAGGATAAAATTTCAAGTGAGTGAATGAATACAGATAAGAAAAATGATTAAGTTGATAGCCCATAGGAAAAATGAGACGGTGCTGTTGTTTTGGTGTAGATTCCATTTTGCCAGGTTAAATTTTATGAAAACCTTTCAAGATTGCAGTGAAACATTTAATATAAGAAAATTTCTGAATGCTATCAAAGAACAATTTATAATACCCTAAAGAACAAAGTCATTATCTCAAAATTTACAGTGATTGAAATATTTCCAAGCTTTATATTGTCACTTTTCATCAGTGTTTTTTTTTCCATTCTAACTCATCGTTCATTTTCAGTCTGGCATTAAAATTTTTATTAAATGAAAGCTATGTGGCTGTGTAATGAGAATGTGTCTAATAGAAATGCTTTCAATTACCTTTTTAAACTGCAAAATATCAAATTACTGCTGTGCAAAGATACTCCATTGAAAACTCTAAGATTAGGGGAGAGGTTATTATGTTTCCTTACTACATGACTTTGTAATGTAATAGCATAGTGTCACTTCACACATGATTCATTGGTAGTGTTACAGTGAACTAAACTAATTTTTCATTTCCAGAGCTCTGCAGTCAATGAACTTGTTCATACAAAGCAAGACATGATGTAAACCTTTATTTCTTTATTTCAATTGCTACTAGAACTTCTAGGCAATTAAATATAATTAAAAATATTTAATCTACTTTTTACTGTCTGTCTGTATATTATTTAATTCTCATATTTCCCTCTTTTTTTTTAATATACCTATGTGTTGATTTATTTCATTTTCAGTTCTCATTCACTGGCAAACTTTGGATTGACAGAGGACTGATTGAGTTGCAAGAATTTAGCTCATTATTTTATAATTCCCACCAGACCTTTTGAAAAAATTGCGTTCAAATATAGTTAAGTTCCGTTTGCAAATGATATTTAGATACTCAGAAAACAATAGGGAAAAAATGCTAAACCATTTAATCATTTTTAGAAACAGTAACCTAATCTCTCTTCCTTATTTATGAACTCTCTTCTTAACTGTGGTGATTACAGATTTTTTGAGGAGTACATGTATAGCACAAATCACAGTGACACACATACTGAAGGCTGGGACTACCACTGCCTGGGTCCTTCAGTGAAAAACTTCCAGGAAGTTTTTTATTATTACTAAAGTTTACATGCTGTCAAAAGAACATAAAAGTTATAATTTTATTTACTTTTACTTTACTATTTTTATGTTTTATGTAGACTGGTGTGTGAGAGAGTACAGTGAATGTGTCTCAGCCAGTAATATGAAGCTCTGGGGTAGCTATTTTTAGGTCCTAAATTCCTTACTTTTATAGTTCAGTCATGTTTTGGGCACTACAATTTATCACTGGTACATTCCAAGTTATTTCCTCCCAACAGAATCAAGGTGGAAGTCCTGTCCTTCAACACCATGTGGAGTTACCCAATTAACCCAATTACTGGGCGGATATCAAGTCTTCCAACACTTTGTTTCATGGACATGAATGGAGTTCTGTCAATATTGAAAGGCTTGCATGAACTACTAATTTTAGATGGCCAGTAATTGTTTAGGACCAGCAAGCAAGTGAATTTCATTGACAGTAAAGATGCACTGTGATTATGATTTCAAAATAGAGCACCAAACCAAACTTCAGCCTTATACCTCCTTGCACTGCACCACTCAGTAAAGTGCATTCAACAAAAAAATGTCCAGGAAACTTCATTTGTATGTGAATCCAGACCTCGTCAGAGTGGGCAGATCATTTAAAATGTTCTGTACTTTCAATCTAGGTTTATAGTTACCATGTACTATGATACACTTTCAACAGATACTTAGCAGCAGAGCCCAACTACTCAAGTATCCCACAGATAGAGGGAATTTCACCTTTCAAGTATTAGCTTGATATAATTTTCAAAAATATATTTTACTTTTTACGCTGTTTTTTGTGGTAGCACAGAACACTATATTCCTGCTGACATATGGAGTAGATGGTTTAACAGAATTAAATTAACTTTTAAGGTTAAATCTTTTTCTTTTACAGCTAGCATATTCTTTTAATTTTGAATGTAAAGGGATATTGAAAGGAATGATTTTTGAATATGTTTTTTGTTGCTTGGTCAGGGAGCAAAGCAGAAAGTCTGTTACTTCTTATGGAATGTAAAATATTTTGAACAAATATTTTTCTGAGTTCCTAATTATTTCCCTATTCTTTTTAAATGATTATAGAAACACTTTGTTCTTGTCCAGAGGAGGGCCACAAAGATGATCAGAGGGCTGTGGCACCTCCCCTACAAGGAAGGGCTGTAAGAGCTGGGGCTCTTCAGCCTCGGGAAAAGAAGGCTCCGAGAACACCTTGTAGTGGCTTCCAGTTCCTGAATGGAGTCTACAGGAAAGCTGGGGAAGGACTTCTTGTAAGGGCAGGTCTCAATAGGGTGAGGGGAAATGGTTTTAAACTGGAAGAGAGTAGATTTAGACTGGTTATTAGAAATAAATTCTTTACTTTGAGGGTGGTGAGACACTGGAACAGGTTGCCCAGTGAGGTTGTGGATGCCTCCTCTCTGGAAGCATTGAAGGCCAGGCTGTATAGTGCTTTGAGCAACCTGGTCAAGAGGAAGGCGTCCCTGCCTATAGCAGGGTGGTTGGAACTAGATGATCTTAAAGGACCCTTCCAACCCAAATCATTCTATGATTCTATGACAACTTGCCTTCCTTGCCTTGAAGCCTTCTCTGTCTTAGAAGATTGCAAAACAGTTTCTGGATTTAAGCCTCTCCTCTAGAATGCTTAAGCACCTACAAAGTAGCACTTTCACACAGCACTTTCCAGCCTGGAATTCTGACTATGTAATCAGTCTTTTTAATTGAAATCTTCACGGTATTCTGTAAACAACAGATAAGTAATATAATCCCTAGCATTAAGAAAATGACGTACTGCAGTATTATATGTGCAAGAACATGTATTTTTTTTTAATAGGCTGCTTTTTCATACGTTTTTATACATTCACATCTATTATAGACCTCCTAAGACTAGTACATACAGTTATAAATGATCCTGTGCGCTAGGAACAGTATGAATTTCTTCCAGGCTGTGTAGGGCAAAGAAGTAAGGTAGCAGAGATTTTTATTACTGAACTGCAAGCGTGCCTTAAAAATAATGTTGCTATAGTATTTACCAAAGACTAAATTAACAGTCTTTATCAATTAAATCTTATCAATTTAATGATTCGCTCAGTAATTGTCTAATGTGCAGGAGCTAGAAAGAAGGAAAGAGAAAATATTGAATTTTACCTATGTAATTGCAAACTTTGGAAGAAATGGATAATCTTATAATTCTGTATATGGATATTTGAAGGGAAGGGGTCCAAAGAAGACAGAGGCAAACCCTCTTCAGTTGTGCCCCTTGCCAGGAAAAGAGGCAATGGACACAAACCAGCACACTCAAGATTCCCTCTAAAAAACAGAAATTGCTTCTGGTCTGTGTGAGTACTAAAGCACTGACATGGGCTACTCAAAGAGGCTGTGGGATCTCTTCCTTGGAGATCTTCATGGGCCTGGGTATCCTGCTCTTGGTAACCCTGCTGTAGAAGGGAGTTGGAGAAGATGTCATCTGGAGTATAATCTGTCATCCTACTGCACATGAGACACTATCCTATAGTTGAAATTTTTCTGGGATAGTAGAACAAGGCACGTACAATATAGCTTGTGCCTGACAGAGCAAAGAACAGATTGCATCATGTTAGCATTACCCTTCTGATTTACATCCATGTCAACATTATAAGCAACCTGGCTTTGAATTGTTCTGAAAGCAGAAGGATTTTATTCCTTTATTTTTCATCTGTAATATCCTGTTAAACTGAATGTAGAAACCATTTTCTCCATGAAATACATATTATCATATTTATATGCTTGTCATCAGAAAACAAACAAAGAAAAACGCTGAAAAACACTTATTCTGTTGAAAACAAATTGAAAAACTGAAAATACATATGGCAAATACTTAGTAATTATTTTCTAATAGAGGACAAAAGAGCACCGCAGAAAGGACTGGAAGGCCTAACATAAGGAGAAGTGATAAGGAAGACACACACATACACAAAAATCTTTTTTAAATGGAGAAGCAGTGTGAATTTTCCCATTTGCTGTAGAATTTATTTTTCATCAAACTTGTCACCACTTATGGGGTTGCATATTTACTACCCTTTAGAACCCTCTGGAATTCTATGTCTAGTGTAGCTTTTCAAATTAGGAAACTGAAGAGAATTCCTTTGAGAACAAATATTGTTACTTATATGAATTCAGACTTAGGATGTATTGATATATAAGAGAAAATAAATTGAGAGTTTGCAACGCAGGAAATGTTATAGACTTAGATGGACAACAGTTTTACTCCATATAAAAAGTTCTATATGCTTTAAATGTGTGTTTGCCAGTAATCAAAATAGAAATGCTGCAATAACCCACTGGAATGAGATTTTAAATCAAAAAATAATAGAAATTTTGTTAGCTAGTATGCCAAAGCAGTAAGGAAGTCATACCTTTGCAAAGATACTCAGAATTATACATACAAACCAAGTAAAAATGTGCATGATTGCTCTGACCTTCAATTCATTACTCTAGTAATTACATTCAGATTTCTCAATGCAAAATAACAATGCTTTAATTATATTTATGCAAAAATGCACCCAACATTTGGGTAAACACTCTTGAATAAGTTAGAAATACAATAAAAAGCATATTTCTTATGAAAAACACTGACAAAATGTTGTATTTTTCAGAGTTATTCAGATGTAATACCATGCACCTAGCCTAAGTTTGAAATGATACTTCATTAAAATTTTTTATATAGAGCTATGGTTTGTCTGACCACTACATGTAGGAGAGAATAGAAACCTTGTAATATGGCATTTTCCTTGCAAAAAAAAAAAAATAAAATCATATTTTTCATAACTTGGCATTTGTTATTTGATAGAAGCTATCATTCAGTTCAATGAGAGAAACAATCCTTAAGACCCCTATATCTGTACTTAAGAGCTGTGTGTGTGTGTATGTGTGTGTGTGTGTGTGCAGGCACCTCATGGATCAAGACTAGAATTTCTGAAGGATTGTATGTAGGTTTTGTGAAGCTTTTTCTTAAATGACCCTGAGTTTGAAATCTCAACACTGTCCCATCCTGTTATGATGCATGTTGCATACTGAAGCAATTCTAACAAGTGAGTGAGCACACAGCAGCATTAGGATAGGACATCACTGTAATCTCACTGTTTACTACCAGTGAACTCCACAGCATATGAGAAGATGAATCTATAATACAAAATTTCAGACATAATATATTTCATTTTATAATGGTGTCCCAGAATAGTTTTCAGCTCGCCTTGTCTCTGGAGTTCTGGAGGCTAATAGTACTCCTGCTGCTTCTAAAGCACAAATTTAAGCACTGCTACTATAATTGGAACAAAAGCAGCATCTCTTACTAGTAGTACTGCTAAGACAAGGTAACTGTTATATAATTTACTGGGTAAGCTTTGAGTTACTAAGTAACTTATTTCATAGTTTAGTTGCTGAATTTCTGTTCTCTGTTTATAATAGCGTTTATACAACTTAATAGTGCAATGCGGGCATTTGGGTCAACTGTGCAGCTAAATCCAAGTACACCTGTTTTTTCAAGGCTGACAGTTCCTGTTCAAGCTCATAACATAAAAATGTAAAAACAGCCTATTTATAATAGACTATTGAGAATCCTGGTTTTTATCATTCTTCTGCTGTGATCTGATTATGGCAGAATATAAGTTAAACCTATTTATTTGACTTTAAAACACTCTCATTTTTTGATGAGGCACTATGAGGTCTGCAGGCCCAGGCAGTAACTGAAGTTGTGCCTGCATTTTCTCAGCTGCATACCACTGAATGTGTAGTCTCTGATTGACTAGAAATAGCCTTTCCTTAATTCAGTGAGATTTGGGCATAGTCTAGGATGACTGAATGTCAAATGGATGCCAAAGGCTGCTGGAAATCCCCTACATGTGCTGATGCTTTGTGGGAAGGTACATGCTGCCCAGCTGGGAAAGCCTGGTGAGGAGACACTTGTCATCAGTTTCCTGGCTCCTTACATCATTTCCTGGCTCCTTGGCTGGAAGCCGTCCAGCTGGATTTTCAGAGGACTGGAATGAAGTATGCCCAAAATCACAGAAAGGTTTTGTTTCTGAGGAAAGTGAGTCACTGAAGAAATAATGCGCACCACAAGGGGAACAAGGACAGAGGTCATCTGACAGCCAAGACATGCACTGAGGCAAGATGCTTGCAATTTGCCAGCTTTGTTTGGCATCTGAGTTCCAACTGCCTTTGTGTTACCAGTTGAAAGCCACTTTTCATAGTAAATCTTCTCAAACACATGACACTGAATGGTTATGGCTAGTCTAATAATTAAAATACTGTACTAAACATTTATGGTGATTTGCATTGTTTTTTGGACTTGATAGTTTCCTTTCTGATATTAGTGCTCACTTTCAGTAGCCATTGTCTTTGCCTTTCAGTGTGGAGCCTCTGTTTTCTTCAGTAAATGTCCAGTAGGTCTTTTGAGACAAGATTACAGTCACACATTCTGAACACAGACGTGCATGGTGTCACTTTGTAGCAGAGCTGGCATCTTCTGGAACACCAAATAGTATTTTTCTTTGGCGTCATCCAAGTCTCTGTATTTCTGTAAATCCTCCTTGACTCTAACATCCACTTCTACTCAGTGCTAGTAATCCTGTTTTCAGTTTTCAGTTAAATAGAATGTCAGTAGCTGTCAACCCATGCTTCACCAGTGCCATCTCATAATTTTCAGTGCTAAATACAGATTGGTGATTCATTACACTGCCATTTTGCAGGCAATTTATTGTTTTGACACCATATTCTACCAGCCTATAGGAAAAGAGAAACAGATCTCATGTCTAAATCCATATTTCACAGCAAATACAGCCTCTTAAACAGCGGCCAGCAGATTGGCAATACTAATGTCTGATATGTCTACTGATAACAGACGTAATGCACATGATTATCTATTTCACTGTATTTTCTTTTTCTAAGGCAAAGGAATTGGAGTAAGAGTTAAAGCACATATGTATACATTCCTCTTATCTGTGTAAGGCATTTGGCCTTGTTATATTAGCAGTCTGGCTTGTCTTTATGAATTTGGCCTTCATTTTTGGCAAATGCAGTAAGCCTTGATATCTCCCTCTGTATTCTTGGCCACCTGACCTCTCAGTATAAATTATCTTCAGCCCTCCTCTTCAGTTTTTTCACCTCTCAGATTCCTTTTTCTTACCATTATAATGTTTTCAACCATATAGAAATCACTGTTCTTCAAGAAGAATCCCTACTTCCCTCTGGAGGATGTAACTTCATATGGATTGATTGCAGAAAATTGCTCTTCTAGCCTCACTGTGCTAATAATCCATATTACTTTCTGCAGGATACGATCCTGGAAGTACAGCTCGAGCAGCCATTGCCCATCTTTCTGATAAGACCAGATAAAAATTTTAAAGTAGACTGATTTTCTCACTCTGAACTTGCCCTCGCATAGCACTGCCAAATGCCTGTGTGAAGTCTGTGTGAAATCCTTAAATCTCTTCCAGGTTTCTATTCATTTTGCAAATCATGATTGCAATTGGAAAACAAACAAAAAAAAAGATGATAGAAACTATAAAAGCCACTTTCCCTTTTGAGGTGGTGTTTGCCAGGCACCATTTGGCAATGACAGCAGGTGGAACTCTTGGAAGGAAAGACATTAGACTTTGTACAGTGAGCCAAGTCATGATCCTCAGTTTAGGTGCATTAAAAGTCATTTGTTATAATAGTCATGATATTAATGCCAGCGGTCTCTACTTTTGATCATACTACTGTGACAGAAGTGTGCTGATTTCTTCCTGGAAGGCAACTAAGAGTATTTTAAATCTGACCAAGCGGGATTCCAATTTTTCAGCTTTTTGGAATTAGCATCACATCTTCAAAGGATATATTTTCTAAAGCTTTGGACAAAAAAAAAAAAAAAAGGCAAAAATGCTCTAAAAATTTGTCCTTCATAAAGCCTTTACACGCTTATGCAGAGAAGTGGGCATTCTGGTTGTATTCTTAAATCAGCTTATACTTTTATCACCTTTAAAATTACAAGTATAACTACTGCTAAGCTGCTGAAAGATTTTATGTTATTTTATTTTTCTCAGTCCAAAATATGACTAATATAGATGGTAAAATTCTCTGTGGCGATATTCCAAGGCAGGCAGGCTTGTGAATTAATCCAACAACATGTAAAAGAAACTTTGAGTGTAGCCTGAAGTTTCAATGAAACATTATTTTAATGATGGAAAAGTATTTATTTTGTCTTAGCTATTTCTCTTTTGATTATATTTGTAAATATGCTGCATCTGTGTTTGTATGCACAGCTTTGCATTTGCTTATATGTCTATAGCAATTCTCCTGTTGCAGGACAATGCAAAAGTTTTCTTCTACTTTTTGGCTTTGTGGAATTTGTATATAAGCAGTAATTGACAGGTAAAGTCAGTGGATATGTTTATAACTAACACAAGGAAAATGAGAATGGAATAAAGCTCCTGTTGCAAAGCAGTTAAGTGATTTTACTGAATCATTTTTGAACAGTCACAGTTTCATAATAGAACTTGGCCTAGAAGTCAGTGTGACCATACTGGAAGAGCACATCTTTTTTTTCTTCCAAGGGATACTAAAGGAAATGTATAATGGAAAGTGCAGCTTATCTAGTTTCACATTAACCCAGATGCTGCAATGCTCTCTATTGTTTGCAATGTTTGATTTCACTTCCGAAAATCAGCAGTGTCTCCTTTGTGACATGAGCCACTGCATATAGTGAACCTATAGCAGATGGTGTTATTACAGGAAAGAATCAGAAACTGTGTATCTTGGGAATCCCTGTGTTTTTATATATTACATATTTCTCTGAAGAGTAGTTAAATTTTCAAAAATAGTACTGAATAATGAGCTACCTATTAAGAGACCTATTCTATTTTATCATCATGAAAATCACCGACATCTCAGCATCTTTTTGCTGATGTGCTTTCTTTGTAGTAAATACATCATATAAGAACAGGATAAGACAGTTTGCTTCAGTTTTGTTGGGAGGTTAAAATCTTTCTTGTCAGAGGTGGGCAAAATGATAGGTATACAATTAAACTTTGGCAGCTAAGCTTTGGACTTGCATTTCTGAAGTCTGCTCTTTTTACTTCAGACTTGAAGAAAAGCTTGTCTGATTTCTTTAACTGGCCTTAATCTGGCCTAGTAGAAGTTCCCACTATCTACATGCTTTGTCTTTCCTTCATCCTATAGGCCAGAATATCTGCAAGGAAGCAGATTTATAGGAACAGTTAAACCTACAATTTTAATAATTTAGCATGGGATATGTATTTTTTGTTCTGTTCCCATGATAATAACAGCCTTTGTAATTGTGAGATTCTGAAATGAATTAAAATACTATGTAATTCTTCAAATGCAAATTCAGGTTTGCTCAACAGTGCTTGATAAAAGTACATCTAGTACAGAAATATTTTATAACCTGATTTTAACAAGTATGTAAGTATTTCTTCATGTGAGAATGTAAGAGGAAAGTCAGGGTTTCAGAGTAAAATTTCTAGCATTCTGTATTTTTATTCAAATGTCGATTCAGTGGCAGTGTTCATATGAATAAGAATTTGACCTTAATTAATAGTTGTAAAATTAAGCTTAACTGTTTTCTTTATGTGCTTTCTGATAACTGATATTTTATCTTTAACAACAACATTGCCTTCCAAAAAAAGAACTAGTTGCTAATCAGGACAAATTAAGGGATTGAAAATGGGGGCAGGTTTGTTTAAAAAAATTGAAGTAACTACTACCACAAGACCATTAAAATCAAAAGCAGTTTCTTCCAATAATCAAATCAGAAAAGTGCTAATTTATACTGCACTGAGATAAATTTCTCACTAGGACGGCATAAGATGAATGCATCTTAAATGAAATGCACAAAGGCCTCCTGGCAAACAAGTAAAAGCTAAACTTAAACTTTAGGTCCTCATGCACTTTGAGAAATGAAGTATTCAGAGACACATATGTACCTGCAGATAAAAATATACCCAATTTGTCATAAAATCATTAATGAATTCCAAACACCATGTGCTCTGAATGGATAAAGCTAATCTGTCATCTGCATCCATAACATGGATTTGCACTGGCTTTTAGAAATGAGTGGCTCCTAAAATACTGGGGTATGCTTTTTTCTTTTCTCCCTTCAGGTTCTATTTTTTTAGTAGCTTTATGTTTGTTAATAGGAAGCAGCAAGTAACCAAAGCTTATTAAACACTGAGCATCAGAGTTCTGTTTTCAGGATTTCTTAGCCACATATCAATAATGGAGAAAATTATTTGCACTGATGTGTTAGTCTATGAAACATCAGTTTGTCTCTTTGAATTTTGAAGCACAAAGGTAAGATATTAATTCACCTGCTATGTCCTTTCCTCTGAGCTTGTTTAGGTAAATTGGCTTTACATGATGAAATTTTCATTGCTTCTGGAAATAAGCAGAATAATACATTTCAAAAAGCATTTACTACATGAGAATTGCTCCATTTCTAGATACAGATTGTATCTATGAAATAGTATTACTAGCTCAGTAAACATCAGACAAACAGTTATAACCTTTTAAGGGAGTACAACTTAACATCATAAGTAAGAAATAAATAATTCATAATTTTTTTTCATTTTGGAGATATCATTACATCCCAGATCACTAATTACTAAGGAAAAAAAATTATTAAGGGAAGGTGATTTGTGTTTTTATTTCATTTTGAAATTCTTACTTTTATACCATATAATTAATATCTACATATGTAGGTACAGAAAATATAAGTGGAGTTTACATTTCTGAGTAGTTGTTTGAAGTCAGTGCTAAGTTTCACATACTTATTTATATATAAAAATGTTTGAAACAATATAGCATAGGAAAAAATAGGAAGACACAAGTGTCTTAATAGAATATACCTGCCCAAAAAAACTTTACCATCTTCCACGCCATAAAATCTGATCACTGAGAAAGAGCGCCTAGATGGTAAGACTAGCCATTGCTCTTTAGATAGAAGAAATTTTATTTCCTCCAAATATCAGATTTCTTTCTTAAGAGTGTATGTGATAGATAGTTCCCTTCTGGTTAAAACAGACTAACATCCAGTAGGAAGAGCAGAGCTCTCTGAAACATACAACATGATAATCATGTTATATTTTTCTTGTTGTAAAAATACCATAGCCTCTCATGTAGAGCCAGATTAAGGGATATATTGAGCAACCTGTTTTGTGTGTGCGTTGTCTCACTCCAATTTATAGGAGGGAGAGGAGATTCTTTGATATCTGTATACACGGCATTAGATTAAGAAACAACAGTTCAAGTGTTGGTCCGACCAGTTTATTACAAATCTTAATCAGGGAGATGAGGGAGGATGGACACTATTATGAATTAGGGTAATGGGGAAGAGAAGGAGGGCGATAGAAAAGATAGGAAAGAAGAAGCAAGGAGTCTTTATAGGAAGCAAGAGGGAGATAGTCATCACCATGGATCCAGTGTGGTTCGTAGTTCAGTCATTGATCTTCAGTAGTGGTGGGTTGTCAAGCATTGTTGTTCTGTTGACGATGACGGTGACCACAGCGATTATGGCCACTTTTCAATGGTAGTACCAATTTATTTGTAAGTCCAAAGTGATCGAGTCAGCTCTCTTTGGAGTGACAGCTCAAATCCAAAGTGGTTGAGTGAGCTCTCCTTGGAGTGGCAGCTTCTGGCTCTGGGATCTCATCAGAAACTCCTTTGTTCCCATCCTCTGGGCCATGCAAGCAGATAAGAGGGAGCAGGGTGCCCACCTGCATCCTGTTTTTCACAGGACATGACAGTATCATTCCCCAATTTTCCCATACCAAGCTGGAGCTATTTAGTTACAGGCCAGATCTTTTGCCAGTAAACACTCCTGAGCACTCTCTTTGGGAGCTGTGGAGGAATGTGCTTTCAAATGTCCACAAAGTGATGTTGATTGTCACACGGTAGCACCCATCACTTGCCTCCTCAAAAAATCAGTCTTATCACAAGAAATACCTCAGGAAGCAAGCTTTGAGCCAAAAAACAAAGAATTCTCACGTATGTGTGTGTGTGTGTATGGCACTGTTGTTATGCCATTGTTCTGGATTCCCAGTAAACAAATGCAGCAGATCTAAGCACTTCAAAACTGAAAAGTATTGGCATTAATGACATTCAGTTCTGAACAAAGTTCTATTACCCTTCTATATATTCAGAAGAAAAAAAGAATACCCCTACAAACACAAGCCTTCAGCAGGAAGTCTGAATCATTAATGAGAAAAAGAGAGATTCAGTTTCTCTTTAACTGCAAAATTTAATGAGGACTTAACTGCTGTACATAGGGCTAATGCATGCACACATTTCTATTTATTAGTATGTAGGTCACAGAATTGGTTTTCCCAAGAAAATTGAATTACACTGGATTAGTGAATTTGTTATGCAAAATAGCAATCCTGGATATACTCTTGGCTACAGAAGTAGAGCACAGTTGGCATTATTTCTCAGTCTCTTTTTTAGACTTATTTACTACACAATAGTTACTATTGGGCAAATTTCAAATGAGAAATCAAACATCAAACTTATAGTAAACACTCAAATGAAACCCTCCAAAACAGACACTTGCTGCAATCCTACTTTGAAAAATCTAAGAGTTGCCCAAATAATTCAGTTGGATTGTTTTAAATTCACTTTACTCTAAAGGCCATTTTCTTAGAGCTAGAAAAGCTGAGTTTCTTATATATTCTGTATTCTAATACAAAATGATTTTTAAAACACAATGGGTGGGATTCAGATAGACGTTTTATAAGTATCTGGCATCATTTGAGGCACCTTATGGTGCGCAAGAGAGCAGCACAGATCTGGAAGGTTTAACACAAAAAATGTTATGCTGCCTGTTGAGGGAGCAGCCAGAGACTGAATAGGATGCTGCAAGAATAGCAATGGCAATTGAGTTTCCCGTAAAGTGTCACTTGTTACATATGCCTTAGATAAATCTTGTCCATCTTTTCTTTCTTCAGCATATTCAAGTGAAGTTCAGTAGTATTTCAGTGGAAAACTTCCACAGGATCAAGCAAGGATTCCTACAAGCTAGGAAAAAATACACTGAATTGCACCTGAAAGGCATAAGATGGGAATCTTCATTGGGAAAATATTTTACAGATAGGTTAGAGACAAAAGTTCAGTTTTCTTTTCAGTAGCAGAAGGGCAGATGTAAGAAGAGGTAAGAACTATTTCACTCAAATGATGCTAATCAGGAGCTGCTTTCTTCAGTTAGCACTCTATTTTCCTCCTAAGTATTCGCCACTGTTATGATTTAAATACATTAAGCCTAATATCTATAACTTCTATTTTAGAGTCAGACCCATTTCTGTTACTGATTGATAATTTTTTTTTCTTTTCCTTGTCCAAAAAGATGGAAATAAATTTGGTGCATATTTTCCAGAAAGAATTTTTAGTGAATCCAGAAAGAATTTTTAATTGTGATGTTTTATTCATCTTACCTTCTTTACCACACTATGAGTGTGTCTTAGTATCTTCTCTGGATCATCCTTGTTTTCACCTGTATATAGTTTTTATCATTCTTCCTCAGAGCCAGCAAAATCTTATATATTAAGCTAGTAACCTGATGTTCAAATATCCTTTTCTCTTTTGTAAGAGAAATAATTTTCACAGAAAGCTAAGAGTAAGCCAGTTCCCCCTGAGGACACAAGATCTGATAGATTTGAGAGCTGCTCCAAATGTCATAGGCAGATGGTGGTGAAATGGCAGTAGAGGTTGAATCTTCCCACCAATATTTCATAACAGTTTGTTGTCATGTGTTGTCTCGATGGCAGCAGAGACGCAGTCTGACAAGCTGGTATGTGACATGGAAATGCCTATGAAGCAAAGGAGTGTCATTAAATTTCTCTGTGGTTAAACATTGCACCTATTGATATTCACTGATGCTTGCTGAATCTTTATGAAGACCAAGCAGTGGACATGAGCACAGTAAGGTGGTGTGGGGGGCATTTCAGCAGTGGTGACAGCAATATGAAACACAAGCCATGTTCCATATAGCCATGCACAACTGTCACACTACGAAGTGAAAAGCATCTCTATCACCTCATCTGCATGAATTGGCTAATGATGATGACTGTGTTGAAAAATAGTGTTTTGTAGCTGAGCATTTTCTCTATTAAATAATGTTATCTTGCTTTTTGTATCTGTTGTAAGTTGTTGCTTAAACATGTTAACTGAGCATGCCTTTTTCTGTCTTGGAGATTCATGTTAAGATCAATACTGTGTAAGTGATCAGCTGAAGTTTAACAGACTAAAAAAAGATGGAAGCTTTCCCATTATGGTTCAAGATGAAGCATCAATTTCCTTCATGCACTAATCATCAACATGTTTCTGTTCCCTTGAGAAATAATCTTTTTTAAAAAAACATCAGGAGAGAGGATTGCCTTTGTTATTTTAATCTAGATATTCTCCTTTTGGAAAATAATATCCTATTATATGTAGTGCAAACAGAAATAAGGACAAAAGGTTAAAAAAGCCTCCCTACATTCTATCATATCACAAACTATTTTCCCTGTAATAAACCTTTCCAGGTTGCTTCTGATATTCTTTAACACTTTCTTTTACAGTTGATTCCTCTGACCATTGAAGAGTAGCAATAACATAACTGAAGCAGCCATTTCTATATGGGGGAATCCTAGGTTAGCCCCATATACTATATATTAATGTGAAATTTTATTTATGTTTTTAAAACATCTTTTTTAATCTTGAGTTAGTAGATTGTCTTTTGGTACTTAATCCATGAACAACTTTTCTTGTTTGTTTTTCATGGAGCCTTTGAAACAATTATATGATCTACAACTCCAAGCAAACAAAAGAAAACTCCAAATATTTCATAATACACCTTCAAAAACAGTCTCTTAATAGCACTGTTAAGTAGATGATGCTGTTTAAACAAAGCAGAGCTTGCGGAATTGTTAGGCAAAGATAAGAGCTAAATCAGAAATTGAGTGATAGACTCTAAAGAGGATTTTTCATTGTCACGAATTGGGAATGGGACAGGATTTCCTACTAGTATCTGATGATGCAAAATGAATGTGTATGTCATGCTGTTAAATTTTGCCTGTTACTGTCAATAGGATTAAGTGAATGTTAAAAGCATGATTTTTTACATCTGGCTTTTAAGACTTTTGTTATTTTTTAAGTAATCCCCACTTTATAAAATGCAGAGGACAACGTAAAATGGGAATCAATGCAGTTCACAATTTTATACTTGTGAAATAGCATACACTGGACAATGAAATGGAGCAGAAACATCTATTTTTCTGAGAAAAGAACAGAGTTTTTTTCTACCTGCATTATGATCAAAAAGTGACAGTGTACCAGAAGCCTATACCTTTATTGCTATGCAAAAGGCACTTTTGATCAAGACTGAGGGACCTGAGGCTGCTGTTGAAACACCAAAATTTCTCCTGTTTCTGTTTTAATAATATGCTGAGTAACAGTATGGCCCTCAACTTAGATAGACAAGGTAAAAATAAGTTCCATCAGTAAATAAGAAAATATTTTTGATGATGTCTCAACAGACATTGATTTAAAAACTAAGATGCATAAATATATCAGAAGATGAGGCACTATGAAACTGTAGCCTACATTGCTGAGAGACAGTATGCTGGATTGTTCTACACTCTGACAGGTGAATTTTCAAAGGTAGTTGACTTTGTGAGTCGACATAGTTAGAAGGCTTCCCTGTATATTACAGTTTTTGCAAGAAGGTTAATTCTGTTCATGGTTCAAAGATTTTGGACAAATATAACAGCAACTGTAGAAATTAAAAGAAGCAGCTAGTTCTGCAAAGTTAAGCATTTTCCTAATACCTGTGAGAAACCAAACTGGCAACAGATAAACATGCTTTATTATCTTCAGCTAGTGGAAACCTGGGAATTGGAGGGAACACATGCAGAAGAATGTGGCACTAATATCAGAATCTTTTGTTTCATTTCATTTGTGATTACAGAATAACAATGCTGTATAAAACTAGGTGATGATTACTTTGTAGCTCAGAAGTAGAGATATAATACAGGGAAAGAGTTTGTATCAAACTGATAATAGCAAACAAGAATAGAACAAACAAGTACAACAATCCTTAATTCTGTGTATTAGCAAGAGCTCTTCAGGGTGAATTCACATGATGTAGATTTTAACTGCAATTGTCCTGAATTTGCTTACTTCCTTCAACAATCTCTTGTTTTCTTATTATAAAATGAACAATTGCCTGGATTTCATCACATTCTTTAAACCAACTGCTAGCTCAGGTAAGTTATTTTTCCAGTGTGATATGTGTAGTTTGTGCCAGCAAAGCATGTGTGATAGCTGTTACAGTGTACATTGCAGATTGAATAGTTGACTAGGATCTCCTTTGCTGGGTTAGAAGTTATTCTTTTATTAAACTTTTGGCACTTATTCATTTCTCCCATTGTAGATAGACCTTTTTGAACCCTTTTTCTTCTTCTACTTAAGTGGAGGGGAGCAAGAGAGAAAGATGGGATAAATGAAATAGTAATACATCACACTCATACTTTGCTGAGAAGTGGTTAGAATGCAATAATAAAAATTAAGATTTATGTTATAAAAACATTATATGAGTATATCATCATGGCCTGATATTCTGTAAAGGTCTTGTCTAAAATTCTTACTCTTTCTTAAAAAAACTTAGGCTGGCAGACCAAAAACATCACTATAGCAAAATTAATTTAAATGTGAATAATTATTAATCATCTATTGACACTAATTGAAGTAATACTTGGTCCAGGTGCTCTCACTGACTAAAGACAAGGATGTTAATTCTTCATTCCAATGTTACCATGTGAAAGGCTGTCCTGACCCTCGTATCACATGCTTACCTACCAGCAATGACAAGTCTGTGGTATTTATTCCTAAATACTAGAGCAAAATTAGCAATTGGCCTTTAGAAACTTAGCTTAAAATTCAAGCCCATATCCTAAAATTTATGTAATTCCTCCTTTCTTGACTGAAAATAGCAAGAAACTATACATCAAGGCACTGCAGGTAATAAAAGCAGAGGTATCACTTTAAAAAGAGCAATTTACAATAAGAATATGAACACTATTGCATGCACAACACATTGCTTCAAGAATAAAATGTGTTTAATAACATTAGAATGTTATTTGAAATAATCTTCCTTTTTTCAAAACTCAGAGAATGGAACTGAAAGGAAAAATTATCCTGATTTTTAGAAAAATTAAATAGCCTGTTTCATCTCAGTTCTGCTGAAGCAGTGCTTTCATCTTTTATGCCGTTTTTTTTATTTTTGCAGTTCACAGAATCATAGAATCACAAAGGTTGGAAAAGACCTAAAAGATCATCCAGTCCAACTGTCCACCTATTGCCAATAGTTCTCTCTAAACCATCTTCCTCAACACAGTGTCTAAATGTTCCTTGAACATCTCTAGGGTTGGTGACTCCACCACCTCCCTGGGCAGTCCATTCCAGTGCCTGACCACTCTTTTGGAAAAGTAGTATTTCCTAACATCCAGTCTGAATCTCCCTCTACTGTCTCAACTTGAGGCCATTCCCTCTAGTCCTATCACCAGTTACACGAGAGAAGAGGCTAATCCCCAGCTCACTATAACCTCCTTTTATGTAGTTACAGAGAGCAGTAAGGTCTTTTCCTGAGCCTTCTCTTCTTCAGACTGAACAATCCCAGCTCCTTCAGCCACTCCTTATAAGGCCTGTGCTCCAGACCCTTCACCAGCTTAGATGCCTTTTTCTGGACATGTTCCAGAACTTCAATGTCATTCTTGCAGTGAGGGGCCCAAACTGAGCACAGTACTTGTGATATGGCCTCACCAGAGCTGAGTATAGAGGGACAATTACTTCCGAGCTCCTGCTGGCAGCACCATTTCTGATACTAGCCAGGATGCCATTGGCCTTCTTGGCCACCTGGGCACACCACTGATTCATGTTCAGCAAAGCATCAACCAATACCCCTAGGCCCATTTCCTCCATGCAGTCTTCCAGCCACTCTACTCCAAGCCTGTAGCATTGCCTGGGGTTGTTCTGGCCAAATTGCAGGACCTGGCATTTGGTCTTGTGGTTCTTCATCCCATTGGCCTCAGTCCAGATATCCAGCCTGTTTAAATTGATCTGTAGGGCTTTCCTAGCTCCAGGCACATTGACACTTCCTGCCAACTTGGTGTCATCTTCAGACTTACTGAAGGTGCACTCAGTGCTCTCATCCATAAATGGCTCATCAATTTAGATAATTAACATGTCAGGCCCAAGTACCAACGCCTAGGGAACACACTCATGGCTGGTCACCAGATGGCTCCATCTCCATTTACTACCATTCTCTGAGCCTGACCCTCCAGCCAGGTCTTTACCCAGCAAAGAGTATACCTGTCCATGCCAAGGGCTGCAGGAGAATACTGTATGAAACAGTGTTGAAGGCTTTGGTGAAGTCTACGTAAACCACATCAACAGTCTTTCCCTCATCCACCAGGTGGGTCTGCTCCAAAACCTTCCCAGGCACCCAGGTCAGGCCTGTAGTTCCTCAGATCCTCTTTACAACCTTTCTTGTAGACAGGAGTTGTTGGCAAGTCTCCAGTCCACTGGGACCTTTCCAATTGATCAAGAATGCTAATAGATGATGGAAAATGGCTTTGCCAAATCACCTCCACCAGATCCATCAGCACTCTCAAGTGAATCCTTTCCAACCCTAAGGAATTGTGACAGTCCAGGTAGAGTAGCAAGTCTCTAAAATATTCAAGTTTCCTCTTTTGGAATCAATTTTTATGAGCCTTGGAATTTAAAAAAAGAAAAGAAAAAAAAAAGTTTATTGAATACAGAACATATAAAAATGACTTCAGCAATCCAATTGTAAGAAATAAAATTTTAGTTTTTATGTTTTGTGTCAATATTTTGGCAAGAAGCTGTGCTCTAGAAAGTTCTGTTTTGTTTTGTTTGTTGCTGCTTTTTGATGACAGCTATTGATATGATGCACAAGTTATTATAATAGTGTCCTGGTTTTATATTTATTTATTTTTAAACTAAAAGTACCTCCAAGGTGTTTTAGAGTCTTTGGGAAAGTCAAGACCTAAAATGTCTTATATGTTCTTTCTTTTAGAAGCAAGGAAGGTTTCCTTATTGTAGAGTGATTACAGTAGAATGAATCATTACTTTGCATTGCTTGCTTGTGCATATTTACTTTTCAAACAATTAATTTTCTATCATTTTGAATCTACTTAAGGTTTTTTTCTCCAGGAATTTGATTCCTTTTACTTTCAGTGCAAAAGCATAGGACCTAAAACCTTGTTACTTCTTATTGACATTTATCCTCAGCGTATCCTGGCTGCTTAATCAAAGTTATCCATAGATACTACTTCTGTTTCATTTTGAAAAGAAACATCCATCTTATAAATATAACATTTTTTACTTTGTGTTACAACATTCAGCAGCAAGAAAAATGAGATATGACAGAAGCAAAGTAACTATTAAATGACAAAATATTTTCCATGTTCTTGTACTCTGAAATTATTTTCAAAGACAGAATTGTTTTGGGATTTTGTCTCCATAATACAGGTTTTTATATTGCAGCTGTCTAGATAACAAACGTACATTCTGCAAAAGAGAAAAATAATTCTGTGCACAGTATTTTTTTTTTGCTGAATAACCAGGAGTCAAATGTTATGGTAGGAAGCATTTAGAAAAGCAGTGAAATAGTAAAAATTATGTTTCCTAGTGTAGTGGGGTAGTGAAAAGATAAGTATTTTCCTTTTTAAAAATTATTTTTATTATTAACTGAACTTCGACAGTATCCAAACACAGTCAGATTTGTTTACTATTTTATGCAACAAGCTGTGTGTTAGGAATTGTGGTTTTATTTTGATAGATGCTTTTTTAAGAAGAAATTGTGATGGCTAGCTAATCGAAATAACACCTACATTTTACTAATTTTATTAAGTTTATTAAGAATAGGAGAGTTCAAAGTACATAAGTAAAATTAAGTCATTTTCCAGTGCATCACCATCCTTATTATAAAAAGGTTCTTCCTTATCTCATGTATGAAATCTGCCCTCTTTTAGTTTGAAATTGTTTCCCCTTGTCCTATCATAACAGACCCTGCTAAGGAGTCTTTCTTATAGCACTCCTTTAGATACTGAAATGCCACTCTCAGATCTCTCTGGAGCCTTTTCTTTCCCATGCTGAACAGCCCCAGATCTTTCAGCCTGTCTTCATTGGTGTTCCATTCCTTGGGTCATTTCTGTGGCCCTCCTCTGGGTGCTTTCTAAAAGGTCCACATCTCTCCTGCATTATGATCTCTACATCTGGACACATTACTCCAGATGATGTCTCACAGAGCAGAGGCACAGCATCACCCCCCTCACTCTATGCATCTGTCATAATTCTACCTGCTATATATCTTACCTGTTTACATCACAAGTGTAATTTAATTTATATTCTTTGTCATGTGAAACTTGAAAGAATCTTGCAGGGATTTAACTGAAGATAACCGTCCAAATTCATTCCTGAAAAAAGTGATATTTTTTCCAGTGAAGATGCTTATTCATGGAAGGAACTACAAGAGGATGAAGTGTGTACATACATAATGTATACATACTTTGAAAAAAAAATTGCAGTATGTTTACATTTTTTATATTTTTTTTTCCTTAAATTCCACTCATCACTGACATCTCAGCCAAAATAACATTCATCAGGGATGTTACAGTGGAGATATCTGCATTAACTCTGGAATACTGATTTATTAATTGTATAGGAACTTCTTTTCTGACTTTTGTTTGTTTCTTTTACAATTATGCCTATTTTAAGTATTAAAAGAAAGTAAATGGACAGAAATATATAGTACTTTGTTACAAAATGAGTGAAATCTCATCACTTTTTTTTTTTTTTTTAAACCAAGCCAGTAACTCAATTGATATTAACTGGGGAGATACAATGATTTGTATAGTCTACTGCCACATATACATATGATATGAATTTGCCTCAGTTTCTGCTAGCAAGACCAGAGTTAATCTTAAGACTAAAAAGTTTTTTTAAAAACCATTTTGACACTTACTGACAGCCTTCGTTATTAGTTGCTCTCTTGTTTGGAGTTTGTTATCTATGAGTCCTATTTAAATAAGTTCATTATTATAGTGCCAGGAGAAACAAAATTAAGCTTAATTAGAGGTTGCATCACCTCCAACTCAAGTCAATTAAAAGCTTATTCAAACCTTTTGGGAAACTGTAACCCATCAGTGAAAAAATTAGGAAGAACAGAGCTCATTGTACCACACTAAGGACAGTAATCTGTCTGGTTGTCTTTTACTGCGCCTCATTTTACAGAAAAATAAATATAGAACAACATATATACTGTTATATAATGCTCATACCAAATAGACCATTTTGTCAGCTTTCTTTCAGTCTAGTAAACAGTGAATGTTGCAGAAAGGCACAGTTCACAACATGCGTTTTTATGCTTCTCAGCACATAGGTGCAACTGAAAATAATTAACAAGGTCAGCCTTCCAAACTGACTGCAGCTGGGAGAAGTATTAAAAAACAGCTGGAGGTCTACCATAACTACATCCCAGTTTAATAAGAATAAGCTGGGTAAAGCTAGTGGCAGAGCACATAACATGGCTAAGTCAGGACTTGTGTTCTCACATTGCTCTGACTGGCTGAGTGACCCGGAAAAACCTCTGCCTCACTGGGTGTTAGACTTGTCTATTTAAATTGTCCATTCTTTCACACGTGGCATCTCTTCCCTGTTATCCATAGGTATTAGACAGATCTGTGGAACTGAATGACCATTCCTGTAATTATAAAATATTCATATTCAATGATACTTAATTGTAGGCAAAACATAGTTACTTTCCAGTCATAAAATGTGTTCTTAGAGGCAACCTTTAGTTCTTAATAAGATATTCTCCTCAATTAATGGCATTTCATTAATTGATTGCTACTCAAGTTGCTTCTGGACAAGTTTTACTACTTTATTCACAGTAAGCAGTACTTAGTTACTCTGTTATATTGTCTTTCTTTTGAAAGGGTGGCAACCCATGATAATTTAGAGCAGCTTGTTTTCAATTTTACTGTTAAGAATGTTATGAAACAAGGGAATTTCTTTTGTTATCTTACATACATCATCTCAGTAAAACCCTATTCTTAAAAGGTGAAAATTTTGTGGTCACTGTGAAGCCCCACTGATTTAATGTACCTTCTACTGAGAGTCAGATCACCATCCCAGTCACATTTAAGAGGAATGTTCATGTTTGTGTATCTTCAAAGGGATGCACTATTAATTTTAAGTTAGTCGAGTATGATTTTTCCAAAAACAATTTTTAGAAATTGTTACTGTAAATATACAGAACAAATAGCGTGTTGGGCCTGTGTCAGATCTGCTCTGTAAAAGTAGCCAAATATACCTTTTTGTGATGTTAGAGTCTCTATCTCCTTTGGTCTTAATGAGACTTCTTATTTCATATTTTATGCACAAGATTATTTAATCAACATTTAAAATGAAAATATTTCAAGTTGTATGAATTCTTTAAAATAAAGGCAATTGTTCCTTTGCAGCACTAATAAGATACAGAGTCCTTACAGAATTCTTATTAAAGAATTAGATGAAGCACATGTAAATTGCACTGAGACAGAAACACAGAGAGAGAGAGCAAACTCATAGTTACTAAATAAAGATTCTTTCTCCAGGTGGGAGATTTCTAATGACAACCCAGGAGAATACAGACTCAGTTAATTCGAGTAAGAACTTAATTACAAGTCAGAGTTTTGGCCAATATTTTTGTCTGTTCATATTCCCTACTAATGTGTTTATTTTTCAGTAGTTGTATCATCAACATTTTCATTACAGCTTATGGTTAATCACTGGAATAACAAAGCAGAATACATAGCCTTAAATGGTGGGATTATTCTGCTGACCACTCAAAAACCATCCAATAAAAGTGCAATGGATTTATATTTATGATGACTCTGAGCCTATATTCTAGCTCTCACTCTGCATCCAAATAAAAGAGTGCTTTAGTGAATGTATCTTACAGAATTGAATACACTTGCATTCAACTTGAGTATTCCCTCACCAAGTTCTTGAGCTCAGCAGGCTTCATTTCTCTTTCTTCATCAGCAATGGAGAGAACAAAATGCATATTTTTCTTAGCTCAAGCTGTCTGTCAAAGATTTGATAGTGTGGGAAAACTTAAGGAACAGGGAGGAACATGCTGACATTGAATAATAATAGCTAGCCTTTACTATGAAGTAGACCAAATGTCAGAAGAACTTAGAACAAACCATCACTGCTGTAAGGAATCTGTAAAGAAAGATATTTCTCACATGGAAGAAAGCATAAAATTCTACCAACAAAACTTTTAAAGAAAACTTTTATGGCTGGTTTCAAATCACTTTTTTAGATAACAGTTTCTTCTGTCAGGAGCCCAAACAAGAAGATTATTTGTTTGTTTGTTTATAAATAAAAATAGCTAATTTGATGTGAAAAAAAAATCAAGAACTAGAAGCACCCAATGGGAAGCTCAGGATTTTCAATGTAAGTTAGTCTTCTGTATTTTTTTAATACAAGTTTTCTGTTGCAACATTAAGAGCCTTCATTCTAAGTCCATAAGTTTCTTCAGACGCTATGAGTAAGATGCAGTGCTAAAGACTAAAAACTTAAGTTGTATTAAACAGTTTAGTATCATCCTTCTTCTGTACTAGATGAGCTACAACTCATGAAATAATACCCAGACCAGTTCTTGACATTTTAGGAGATTGCCTTTATCTATAATTCTTCCTTTTAGAGGAAGGGAAATCATTTATGTTGTTACTCTCGCTGTTTGAGCTGCAACAGTTTTTACTCCCTTCATAGCATCTACTACAATATTACGTTTTGGGAGAAAAACAATGTTGATAACAAGCGTTGATATTTTAGCTGTTATTAAGCTATGGCTGCACAAACCCAAGGGTATTTTAGTGCCTTGTATGTGTTGCCCGTGGGGGAGATGAAGAAGTCACATTATGCATAAGGTTTATTTTTGTGTTGGGCTTTTTTTTCATTTTATTTATTTTCTGTTTACAAATCCTACAAACATACTTGCCTTACAGAAGGTGATGAGCACGTCATGTCCTCAGGAGCTAGGTTCCTGTACAAGTTGTCCTTATTTCTAATCCTCTACAAGGCACACACATGGCAACCTCCTCACCTTTGACCTGCCTTTTTGTACTGCCTCTGATCATATCTTGCCCATTTAGGCATCAGCCATATCCAATAAGAAGTGGAAGAGACTCACCAGCTCACTCTCCTTTGCCTCAAAAGGTGATAATGATTGCACTGTTGCTGCTAGTACAGGAGGTTTTCTCAGTACCACATACAAATAAGGAGAGTAAGAAGCAGTGCATCTTTTTCCAGCCGAGTGCCAGCATCGCTCAGGCTGAAGCAAAGCCACGCGTGTTCTTGACACCCTGCACTTTCAGATCAGACAGCACCTGTTTTTTTTTGTTGTTGTTTTGTTTTGTTTTTTTTTAATGCAATCTATTATCAGCTTGAAAAAAGCTACAGAAGGCAGATATACTGAATTCTGTCTTAGATTTCTTATTGCAGCTACTAGAATAAATCTGTTTAATACCTGTGGGAATCTTTATGTTGGTTTGTCTGGATCATGAGAAACTGGGAGATTAAAATATTGCTTTAATTATAATCTCTTTTTAATTCTTATACTCTTAAAATGAAAATGATAATGCTGTTTTACATTATGGTATAAAGCATCATCTTTTTCAACAATAGCAACTACTAAATGCCTTAATATTTTCCTAGTAAGTATAGGATTTTATTCTCTCTTCCACGTCTGTATACACACATTCTCCATGGTTATATACTATTAAGTGTTAATGATGCTTTTTAAGAATGCTAAATGTGAATTAAGATAAAAAAGGATATTAATGAAATGCAATTTAATTTTGCATTACATCCATAATCTCTCTATGCAACCTCCTAAGGCCTTGAATCTCTTCTATGGGAGATCTTTAGAAAAATTAGAAGCAGATTACAGTCTTATGTCCCCTGGTTGTGTGCAATGGTGAACATGCACTGCTGAGGAAGTTTGAACTTCTACTATTGAAAAAATACTCTGAGTTGGAAGTAAGTTCATTTTGCTCAGTGAAGTTTGCTAGGCAACATATCTCCAGATAAGCACTACTTGGAATTTTGTTTATAAATCATGAAAGTCAGTAATCTGTAGAATTTCCATGTTTGATGTTTTTAAATATCAACGTTATCACTGCCAGTAATTTGCTTCCATCTATAGGTGTAAAGCTTTTTTGTAGTGTATGATGTTTTGAGTATTGTTCCATATACACTTCAGCTTGCAAATGGGATTTACAGTTTTCATGCTTTTCACATGAAGGATATTTCTGGGCTTTACAAGTCTGAAGTCTTGTGGAAATTTCTTCTAAGCATAGTATTTTAAACACAGATAACACCAGGTCTCATATTATCATAAATACAAACAAGCTTAATCTACAGGAATACATTTGGCATACAAAGAAAATTCATAGCATCTTGCAGCGTCTGACGGACTCAGATGTGAATGATCCAAATCGTTTATTACAAGTTCTCACATCACTTACATACCTTCACAAGTTTTCTTTTTCTGTCTTTCCCATCCAACCCTACAACTTTCCCATCCACCGTTACATGTCAACAGAGCATTCTACAAAACACTCTTCAGCCGTTCATGCAGGCACTTATCCAGTCAGAGCTGTGAGACGTTCTTTCTTCTTCTAGAGGTGTCCTTAGTTCTCATGCTGTTTATCTTGCTCCACAGCTTCTGCTCTGAATAGTTTTTCTTGTATTTCCACAGCATCTGACAGTGTCATTATCACATCAGTAGCATCAGTACAAAGTGCTTCAGCCTAAACACAAAATTATGTGCTTCAGAAATATCAACTATCTAGAGATATCATTAGTAATATTGAAATATTATTAACAGTAATAAATTAGAAGAAATAAAAACATAGTAAACCATGACATAGATGTAAATCTGTTCAATGCGGTGTTTGTGGAAAAAGGTTGAAAAAGTTGATGCAGCTTGTTGGAATGGAGTGGAATCAAGAAGACAACCTTTTGCAATCTCTTTGAAAAAAAACCTAAAAATACTAAAAAAGCCACCAACAAAAACAAAGCCAGTAGGTGAAAGTACTGCAGGTTGCATTATATATTTGTCTGTATCTGCAATTCTAATAAATTAGTAAAAAGAGACTTCCAATAATCTCAACATTTTCATGTTAAAAACTGCTTTTATAGATTGAGATTATGGCCACATCATCACAAGACAACATACTGGCATGTAGAGATTGGATTTGGATCTTCAAAGTCACTTCATTAGCATGCTCTGGCTCTTAGGAGAGTATTAGATTTTGAATACAACTCCATTGGGAAGTCTGAAGCTAATACAACACGTGTTGTGATCTAATGAACAGTTATGATCAGTAACTTCAAGACAGTGTAAATCTGCTATCTTGATTTTAGTTTGAACTGGAACATGATAAACCCTACAATCATCTGTGCAGGCAAAAAAAAAAAAAAGAAAAGAAAAAGTTGCTTATTCTACACACCGAGTGTGGTCTAATGCTGAGGGTTAGTCATTCTTCAGTCCGTTTTCACAAACTATTTGTTGTTATTTTTTAATGTTACAATTTGACATTAAGATAATATAAACATGTTTGTTCAAAATCTACTGGGAAAAATGAGTTGTCAGTTATGATATATTTTACTAAGCTTTCCTAACTTTAATTTTAAAACAATTATAGCTATGCATGTTATTGTACAAACGCGAAATGTATGCACACCAGATGGCAATTTGGAAATATATGCATGAGTTGAAGATGTGTAACATTTTGGTCACAGCACACCTTTAATTTTTTTTTTTTTTTCCTTATAATGGAACACATTTTTTCTTGAAAGGGCTTTTTAGTTAAGATGTTTAAAGTAGGACTGGAGCAACACATCTTGAATAATACGATGACCTGATTTGTTCACTTTCTATTACTCTATTAAAAAATTAATGTTAAACGCTAAATGCCTTGTGTTTTAAAGTGGTTGTGGAAAAAGAATCAAAAGATAAAATGTTTAAAATAACTGTAAGAACATAAATATTTTATATTTTTAATCACTTATAATATTATTCCATTATAAGATTACCAAATGATCCTTCCTTTGTATTTTAAATTTACAATACTCTCTGAAAAATAAATCTAAAAAGTAACATTTTTAGATGATGGATGCCGTATTTATAAAGCAACGCTTGCTTTTCTTTCATAGTCCTTTTCTCTTGGTCATTTGCCTGGAAAAACCTTTGTGCACACCTTGCCAGGTAGTTCCTGAGAGTAAGAGTCACATACCTGCTTATTAAAGTACTGCTCATCTCAATCCTGTAATCAGCTAATAGTAAAACTCTTCATCTGTAACTAAATCACATATGCACTTTGTTATCAAAAGTAGTAGTTGTCCCAATTAAAGGAAGTAATTAAGATTTATTGTTGTTTATGGATGCCAAAGTTCTCTAGAGAGTAATTAAGACCTAAATCATCGGAATTATTTGGAGTCTATATGCCAAAATTACTAGTAAAGTAACCGTAACCTCCTCTGCGGTTGCAACACAGTTATATGCAAGCTGTATCGGCTAAAATCCTTTCCCAAATAATAAGATTTTTTTTTACTGCATATATTCTGAAGTGAATTTTTGCAACTGTCTATATCAGTTGGATTACCATGTACATATGACTTGCTTGAAAAACATTTGTAGATAATTGAAAGCACTTTGATGAAAAAAGCAAAATCACATGCTATCAGACTTTTTCTACTGGTGGAATTCTTTCATTGCATTTCAGCCCCTACTTTTGAGCCCTACTTCAGTAAAGGGCAAGGCAACCTTGCAAAAGGAGTTAAATGACTGCAAATTACTGATATTTTTTTTTTCTCTGAAGTATATCTGCTGCCATCTGTTGACTTCTAAAGCACCTTCTATTCTTAAATAAAATACAATCAGATTATCAGATGTTGTACATTCAATTGTACCCCTTAACAGCACTTGAATATATTGTTGATTAACCATTTGTAACTCAGACATATGTTTCTATTTTGCAACAAAAGAACATGCGGAAAGGGTTAGAATATGTGAAAATCCACAACAAATTAGAATAACATTATACAAAATAATTTGTGCAGCTCCTGGAGAAAATAGTAGTAAAATCAGTCTGAAAAGATACGTCTACAGAATACTGTTCTCAGAAAAGTATTGAGTACTTAGATGCAGGAATGATGGAATAATAGTGGATGGCAATGTAGGGTGAAAACTTGCAGCTGAGTTTAGTTTGATTTTTGGGAAGAGTGGTGGGTTTGAGCTTCCTTTTTCGAACAAAGTCTAATGAGAATAATCTGCTTTGTGAAAATGTAGAATGGATGTTCTGCATTAATTTTGTTTGCTACGTTGCATGCAGAATTTACTTTTATCATGGACTCCTTCCAGTTCTTCTACTTCTGTAACCTATTTAGAAATCTGAGAGTCTTCTTATGGGAAAGAGGCGAATTATTTTCTCTCATGTTTGCATAAGCCTTCAGAAGTGGAAGCTATTGATATGTATACAGAATTTTTAAGATACCCTGTCTTTTGTCAAGAATTTGAAATTTATTATATTCATTTCAGTCTAAAATTGAGTTTTTAAATGTGTTGCAGCTCCAGACGTACTTTAACAGTCCTGTTGCTATATAAGTTAAATTGTAGTTGTGTAAGTAGCATCAGTCTCTTGCATCTATAGAAAATACCTTCTGAAGAGTAGTGAAAATGCTCAGTTCTCTGAAGATTAAGAAAAGCTTGTTACCACCCAACACAGTCAATATCTTCATATGAGACTAGTATGGACCCTAATGAAATGAATGTACTACACAGCATATGTGGCACTTCCATAGTGTTACCATTTTCTCCTCTGTTCCACAGTACGCTGCGTCACTGCCCAAACCGAGCTTACAAATGTCTTGAGTGAGAATGTCCTGAAATAGCATTCTAAAAGAGATCATATCTTATGTTCTATTGTATTCACTTCTCTCTGTGGTTTATAGAGTTTAGACAGTTTTTATGTCTGTGCCCAAACTCTCTCTCACTTGTGACTTGGAGAAATCTTCAAATGGTATGCTATCTGTTTTTTTGCAATGCCAAAAGGAAAAGGCTCTTCTATAGCTTCACATCTCTGCTCACACAGCAGACTGTATTTTCTGTGTCAGCCTGTTCAGCTGGAGTTATTCTGATCCAACATTTATTTGTTGTCATGTTTTATGGAAAAGTAAATAACATGTTTAAAGCAAGTGCACATTTGTTTATCTGTCTGTTTCTTTGGCTCAGATTAATTCTGGTTTGTTTCCTGACTTGTTACAAATCACAAGCAAAATCACAAATATCACATGCAGTCTTCATGCGTAGTGTCTCCTAAGAAGTATGCCTGCTTCTCCCAGGAGGAACCAATTCCTGTTGGCCTTACAATTTCTGCCTGGAAATGACAGTTGTGAACCTTCTATCAAGGGCTCTAGACATAACCTACCAGTGCAGAAATTTTTAATCACTGTTTCCTTATATCTTTGACAACCTCCCCCACTCTCCTGCCACCCCCTCCCCCCCCCCCCCCCAAAAAAAAAAAAAAAAAAAAAGGCTTCATACTCTTTCAAGGATATTCTGATTAATTGTATGTGCTATATGTGCTATTAAGTCGAATTTTTTTCAAAAATGTTTTCTCTTTTGGGCTCCCTGGTTGCACGTTCTTTATGAAGTGGCTGTACAATATAAACTGGAGACTTGCTAATAAGTACTATCAATAAAATTGAGCTAATTAAGTTTCAGACAATTCTGTATTGCTATAGGAGAGCTCAGTGAGATATAAGATAGAGTAATAAAGCTCTGAAAACTGGAACTTAAAAAGGAAATGCCAACGGAGCTCAGAATGTAGTATTGTGATCTCAAAGATGTGATAATGTTTAATCAGCTGCTATTGATAAATTTTAAGCAGTACAAAGACCTGAATAAAGCAGCAGTAAAGTTTAGACATAGATTAGTTACAACTTTGCATGTCCAACATTTTTAATAAAACATAAAATCTGATTTAACGATCTTCAAAGAATTTGAAGTGCTAATTGATAATAAAATTTGTGCAAGCTTAGCCTGACCACTCTATGCCTAAAGAAATACACAGAACTCCGATGATCCTTTTTATGTCCCAAGAGTTATCGTTTGAAGGAGTTCCAAGCTATTAAATGGAGAATGCCAAAATTTCAGATTATGCACTATTATCACATCAAAGAATACTGATGCAAAATGTTCTGAAATTTTCTGAAATGTTTAAAAACTCATTTAACACCTGAATAATTACTAAAAAGAATACAATGTTAGATTTTTCTCCCCAAAGTCTGGGTAACATAATATATGAATGGCAGAGAGGCCAGTGAAGGGCTACAAAGATGAGGAGCTTGGAGCTTCTCCATCACAAGTAATGGCTGAAACAATTGGGGTTGTTCAGACTTTGGGGAGAGGATTTTATCGATGCTTTATAAATATCTACAGGGCGGGATTCAAGTGGATGGGGCTAGGCTCTTTTCAGCAGTGACCATCAACAGGACAGGAGGTAACAAACACAAACTGAAACACAGAAAGCTCCATGAGAACTTGTGGAAAACTCATGTACTTACAGGTTGTCAGAGCACTGGAACAAGTAGTCCAGATAGGCTGTGGAGTCTTCTTCTCTGGAGTTATTCAAAACCCACTTGGACCCTTTCCTTTATACTCCCTATAGGGAACCTACTCTAGCAGGGAATTGGAATTGATCTCCAGAAGCCCATTCCAGCCTCTCTGATTTTGTTTTTGTGATTGTTTGTTTTTATTATTCTTTTATGCTGATTATAGAGAAATCAATTTGTTAGATCATCAGCCAAGAGCAAATCTGTAGCAATGAGTTCCAGAAAGTTATTGTGTACAAATGAGTTATTACCAGCTCAACCAAGATAGCAACTGAAATGAAGGCTGATAATTATGTTTACAAAATAGCACATAATGATTTAAAATAATTTTAGGGTTTTTCACAAGCTTTAAAATATGTTTAAGTGGAATTATACTACTGTGCTTTATTAAATTTTGATCAGTACATTTCAGAGAAATTATTATTCCTGAATTCTATGTTGTATAGGTATTTACGAACATGATTTGACATAGCTCTAAAGTTTGTAGGTAGGGAAGTTATAAAAGGAGACATTCATCTAGAATCTAGAGACCTAGCATATGTATACAGAAAGGTAGCTCCTCTGTCATCCCTCTTTCTCTTTTCCCCCTTTGCTCTCTTTTTTTTTCTTTAGCAGAGTGATAAAGCACTCCAGTAGAAGAGCTAGAATATTTCTCTCCCGTACAGCTTAGGTTTCACCTTGAAAGAAGTTAAGAAGTACACAAGCAAGTGATTTCTGTTTGGCACAAGTGTGAAATTGTTCTAATATAAAGCAGCAGAAAGTTAATGGGTGGAACAGCATATGAATCCCTGTGGTCAAAGGCAGATGCAAGTGGAATGTATGTTATTAATGCCATCTTCTGGGTGAGAAGAACAAATAGCTAACTGATGCAAAGATTTTTTTTTTTATTTTTTTGAGAAGCATTTTTCTTATCCTCAGTTTTTAAAATGAAACCCTGCTGTGTCTCATTTGACTTGATATTTTTAAACCATGCAGAATTAGAGCCAACTGTGGTATGATCAGCATTTATTGTTTCTCATCATACATTTTCAGAAAGTACTGTGGCACAGGTTGGCTTTACTTCTATTTTTAAGCAGGATCAGAGAAGAAAATTTCAATTTTGATGTATTAAATAACATAGATGTGTATTTGTATTAATTCAGACAATTTCCAGAGGAAAATGATACATCTAGAGCCAGAATAGGTTGAGTTTTTGGTTGTTGTTTTGTGTGTGTATGTGTGTGTGGTCAAGTTTCACTTCTACTGCTCAGCTGTAAAGCAGAAGTAATATAACTCTATCTAGGTTTCTGCATGAACTTGTATTGTTTAATGTAAAACCACCAGTTAAAACCTGAAGAACTATGATTTCTTTTCAGATGCTGTTGAATTAAGACAGTGTATAATGGGTAGTACATAACGCCCACAGAATTTTTGCCGTCTTGCACAATCCAATTAAAAAAAAAAAAGACTTGAGTTCACTCTGACTGTTATACTATTTTCTACCCCCAATAAGTGATCCAAAAAAAAAAAAAAAAAAAAAAAAAATTTGGATAATCATTATGCCACTCAGATTTGTCATTTCTGCCCTCTCACTAAAAAAAAATAATAATAATAACCTGCTTTTAAAAAAACAGGGTTTCTCTGTTACAAAATATTTTAATATTTTAATTTGATAACTGGGGATTCTGACAAGCATGTAGTTTGTTTCTTTGAGTTCTCTAAGGTTTACCACTGTCAATGGCTATTAATTTACCAACCATAGATGTATGCATGAAATACAATTTTTGAGGTTTAAGGAGTTTAAATATGCATACATGTACCTCATGGTTTCTTGTGCAGAGTGCACTATTGATCTTGTTATGTTTCACTTTTGTAAGTAACTTTATCAACAAAGTATTGCTTTCTCTTACTAAACAAGAACCAATATATGCCAATTAATTAATTAAAAATTAATACTGCTTGATTCCACACAAATGCTGCAATTTGGCTTTTAGTGACTGTGTAAAATGGTAAAATTGAAGAGGAAGTGAGATCTGTTTTCTAGTAATGTTAAAGATCCTCAACATTAGGAGGTTTTGCTCAATTATTTGCAGCTTTTTGTCAGGAAATGAATTCCTTTAGTTTGATTTTCTAAAAGGTTTTTTACTCGTCAGTTGCTTCTCCATAAAATTCACTGAAGAAACACAAAGGAGGAGGAACAAAACAAGGATGAAAGTTGATCATATTGTCAAACCATGATACTTTGAGTCAAGAGATCTGAGCTGTTTACATAGCTCTGTCATGTAGTATTTATAACCTCCAAGAAATATACAGAGAGTAGTATCATAAGAAATATTTCATAGATGTTTGTCCATTTGACAAAATTCTGTTGAAATACAAAGATGAATCCGTAAAGAGAGAGAAGAGGGAAACAGCTTAGTATTCTGCAGCATGCTGACAGGCTGCTAGAGACCTTGATGTTCCCTCAGTGCTCTGACTCCACTGTGGGTACACTGCAATGACAAACTTCTATCTGCCATTTTCACAAGATAGATGACTACAGTTAGCTGATTATTTTACCATTAAAAGTAAAGCTCCTGGAATTTAAAAAAAAATGCCCCAGTTGTTTGGGAAAATCATTAAGACCTTCAAAGTTTCAAAATGTAAACCAGTGAGCTTGACACCATCATTGGTGTATATTAGAATATATTAAACTGACAACATAATTGGTATCATCAAATATAATACGCAGTAATTTCATTAGTATTCACATGGGTAAATTTGTGTGAGGAAGGGTTCTTAAAATGGTTTATAGAGAGAAATTATGCTTCAGAAACATTACAGAGTTCTTTCAGGCAGCTTCCAACTTATGTCAGTGAATACAGTCTTGTTGAATAACCAGAAAGTACACAAATAACTTCTCACCAGTGTGCCATTAGGAATTTAGACAGCAAAGGAATAAGAATTCCTTCTGTAAAAGAGTACAACTTAGCTTGTCTCAGCTGCTAAAATATCTGGTCTCACTGATCAGCTACTTGACTCCGATCCATACATCCTCTGCACAGCAGAAATTGGGCATCCAGAACTATAACCCCCCGCTCCCTCCTTGCTCAGCCCTGACTTAATATTGTAGGTTCCTTTTCCTCCAGCCTAGTATCCTGTTTCTCACAACTGGACTGCCAGGGGAGATCCAGAACATATCCCACTGTCTTGCTATTCTTTAGTAAAGTCTTGCCAACTTTAGTAATCCACTGAGTTCTATAGGAAATTGGCAATTAAATACAATTGCATTTAGAAGTCATGCAGTAATTTCAGATCTTTACTGAGAAACAAACAGGAATGGCTTATGAAAATGGCAAGAAATGCAGTTAACAGACAGTAAGCATGTGTTAAAGACTGTCTCCCTGTCCATATCTTTCATCACCCAGCTCTAATGATCAGCCATAATTATACTAATTCAGAGTTTTTCTTATAGCTATTGCTTATGGATACTGGTTATTATTTAAAAGCAGAAGGGAAAAAATCCATGGACAAAATTTGGTGAATACAATTTAACTAGAGATATGTTCTGCATTAAATTGTATTAAGGTAATCTCCTTTATTTTTAAACAAAGTTTAGAAAAAAATCCTATTAAAAAGTATACAAAAAGAAATACAATAAAAAGGACAAAAATCTTAAGTTGTTTTTCTTTCCCTCAGACTTAAATTAGGAACACATTAATTGGTGTTTGTCTGCTATTTTTCAAGACTAGAACAGGCAAAATGCAAAAATTCTCAAAGCACTTAACAAGGTAGGTGTGGCATAGTTTAATTTAGCACAGAGATTATCAATAGAGCAGACAGGGCAGGAAATTATTTTAGTAGTTTTTAGATGTGTTTTCATTCTATAAGTACAGCTCTTCTTTCCTTAAATACCAGGTTATAACCTATCTTAACTGAATTCTTACCGGAAAATAGCGTACTAATGAATACTACACTGAGAAGGAACTGGGGGGAAGGGGTAAAAACTGTGCTGCACAATTTGCATGCAGTGAATAGAAGGTAAAATGAGTAACTGAATATGATGACAATTAAAAAAAATGTTGTATGCAGATGCAAACAGAAGTGGGTAAGCGTAGTTGTATGAGCAGTTCACTTATGTGCCACTGTGGTGGTAAATATACAGGACTCTAAATCTTTGCTTGCAGTCTGAAATAGGTGAGCTGCTTGGGATGTGCTGACCACAGCTGTGGTTTCTTTCTAAAAGCAGAGTGGAAGGCATCAAGTTACTGAAGCTGCCAAAATAAGACCATAATAGTACCACACCACACTCAATTTCTGTATTATAGAACCCAGACAATGAATAAACTCCAAAATATTTAATTAAAAGGCCTAATCTCCCAGTTATATATCAGTATTGTTCTTCACTAGTACATGTAAACTAATGTAGATTGGACTATTTCGCCCTCAGGTCTGTGTTTACATTACCAGGTGTTTTGAAGGAAAAAAGCATGGTAATATATTATAAAGCTCATTACTACAAGATGGGGATCAGGAGTACAATGGTAAAGGTGAATTTTTATGCTCTTTGGTTTCTATTGGGCTTCCTGAACATTTAGCATTTCTGAATGTGGGGAAGGGAATTTACCTCCAAATTATTTTTAAAGTTGTGTACATTTTTAAGAGGTGCCAGATTTGGGACATGGCTTTGACTGTTTCAGTAATAATTCACAGTAATCCTTATTCAAAACAACTAATAGCATTATGATAAGTGCCTTAATGGCAGGAAATTTACTCTGGTTATCCATTTGCTTTTGGTTCTGAATAATCTCTGGAGGAGTAATGCATTCAGTAGTTTTTGTAAGTGTATTTTAAACCAGCCCCCCAATTCTCCTGGCATAGTGCTAAATAGTTAAGCAATATTACACAATATCTGCTATGAGTATGCATGAATACAGTGCATACCATTGCTCTGTTAGGAGCACTAGGGTACTTTTACTACCCTTGAACAACACACAGTACATTCAGCATCAATTTTATTCCCCTTTTAATTTAGAAAGGAAAACTTATGTTCCCCAAGGTATGGCTCACTTTTCATATGAAGTATTGTATTTCTCTGATTTATTGAGATATTAACATGGAAATGGTGATGTTAAACAATACTTGGAATAGCTCTAAAAGTGTAGTGGGAATCATGATTTCATAAGAAGAAAATTAGTTATGTAGGTAACATTATACAATAATTTCCCATAGGATCTCTACATCAGGCAAGATTTTATTATATTCTAAAACAAAGTTGCTTGCACTCACTTTAAATATAAAGTACTGCTGAATAGGGCAATATCATAAGGCAGCTCAGAGTACAAGCAAAGACATCTGTTAATGGTACCGTGAATAGTTATGAACTGTGGTACACAAACAGCTTTGCCAGCAATGCATTGCCTCCTAATTTATTTTTATAGCAAATGGTTGCCTCATTTTTCATGGTTTGGTAGTTTGCATTCAAATGTACCAATAAGTTCCAAGGCAATAGCTTCTGCATGGAGTGCTTTATTTGAGAACATAAGAGGAAATAGCTAATGGCATGTTGGTGGGTAGTCCTCGTCTTTATCAGCAGTTTTGTATGAATCCTTACATTCTTTTTTTTTTTAATTAGTTCATGAAAGGGAATGTGTTACATTAAAGTCTGCTTATTATACAGAAGACTTAAATTAATTTCTTATCATACAAATGAAGAGTATTAAGTCTGTATTATCGCGCTGGTTTTGTCATTCAGCATGCAGCAGCTGAACCAGACATTTTCTGTCATTCCTGGAGGCAACACCAAAAAGGAAACAAATGGTTTCAGCTGTCACAGAGCAGAGTTCAAATGCCTTTAAAGGCTTCCATAGAAATCAGCTGGGGAGAAGAGGGAGGCAGCAAAAATTTAAGCTCTAAACTACTTTTTCCTTATTTGTGACAGTTAATAAGTACTACAAATTAGAATAACTGATTCTAGGAACATTTTGTAATGATAACATGGTAGTCAGCAGCTTCTTTCAATTGCTTGACAGCTACTTCATAGCTTATTGTCATATAATCATTGAGGATAGGGTCTTTGTCTATAGAGTGCCCCTTTTCAGGAACCAGCTTTCATCCAAGAGATCTTCTCCCTTTGAAGGCTAGCCCTTAAATGAGCCCAGGAAGGGATGCACACAGGGTCCAGTCACATGGGAAGCACAGGTGAATTGCTTGCACTTGTTCTTCCTGGGCCAGCCACCCCCTCCACCAAGTGCTTAGTCACCAGTTCAGGCTGTGACACTCCTACACTCCTGTTCTTGGTGAATAAAGTAGATAAATAAATAAAAACATTCCTGACACGTTTTTTCTCAGGCCAGTTGTGTCACTGTGAAACACTCAGCTTTGAATTGCATTTAATTAGAAATGTTTCAGTTAAATCACTAAATAGTTTTACAAACAAAACCACTTTAGCTGGAGCAGTATCTCCACTATGATTTGAAGTAGCTTCAGGAAAGCTGCTACCTCCTCTGTCATTTTGTACATCAAGCCTCTGACTAGCATAGGCAAAGAAAAGTTTATTTCAAGATGCTGTTGCTATATGAGTTGAATTCTTATTGCACATCTATCTTGAAATGCCTCAGCTGAATGTTAAGAATTTTGGCAGCTAAATAACTGTTTACTGTCCTGGTCCAATTTTGGTACTACTTTCCCATTTCATTAGCATCACCAATTCACACCTGTCTTAAAATGCAGCCAAATAGGTAGCATTTATATCCTTGTTGTCAATAAATACTGTTCTGAAATACATGTTGGTGATGAATTCTGGAATTTTTTACATCCTGACAGTCCTGCCAGTGATCCTGACTGTAACTTTATGATATGTTGTAATTAACTGGGCTTATAATGACAATTATTTTAAAGTACTAAGAGTATCAGAAAGATAGGCCTGCAAAACTTTAGTACTAAATAACATCCTCTTTGCATGCCTCTGCTGACAAAGACCTTTCTTTGTACTAGAGTGAAGCTGGTACAGGTGTTCTTTAATAGTATGTCAGTGATGGTGCTTCATTTGAGCTCCTCTTACTAGTCTTGCTTTGCATGGTGCACTGCTCCAGCCAGCACTGCTAAACTGTGCTGACACTGATTTGTCACTTCTGAAGCATGCTAAGAACAGAAGCTGTTGCACTGTAGGGGATATTGATCAGGTCTGGTTAGTGTTTTGTGAGTGCATGCTACTGAAACCAATGGGACAGATTACTTTGTGCTCACTGGCAAGTAAAACTCAACTGAACATGTGATCAATCCACAAATCTACTGTGACAGAATAATACATTAAAACAGATTGATCCTTGAGGTCCACTAAATCAGGTTAATTCCTTGTCTTCGGGTAAGTTTGATTTACAGAAACAAAATTTACGTATAACCTTTCAGGTTTCTGTAATATTCTTTAAACACTACATTTTTCATTAACATCTTCATTGCCAGAAATGGCTTTGTGTATTCAATCCTGTACTATTGTTGAATGTTTCCTATGAAAAATATATAAAATAGTAACTTTGTGGGTAGAAAGTTGCCTGTTAATTGTAACTGTTTATGAACTCTTCCTAGAGTATCAACCTGAAAGCCAGATGCAAAACTGTGCTTTATTCCCTGGTGGTGCTGGAGCTGGAAGGGTTACATCAGTTCAGAAGAAATTGTCTTATCCAGCTGTATATCTATCACAAATTTATTGTTTGCGTAGGACATGCAGCTTAAGAGTGACACATTTCATGTTCTTTTTTCAACATTCTGCACTGTGGAAATACCACTATCTTCAATGACTGTGTTAAGCAAAGTAGAAAACTGCATTGCAGATAAGTAAAGGCTAACTTTTTTAAATGGCAAAAAGTGGCATAATCTCTTGTATACACTGGGATAGTAAATATAATCAGACAATGGTTAATATTGCTTTTTTGTGACTTCCAAGTATTACTCTGTGTAACCCTCCAAGGTCTTAAACAGTAGTTTGGTTTTATCTCAGCAACCTTCTTGCTAAAGAGAGCTGCGTAGCAGTAGGAGTATTAATACATCTTACTGTATGAAACACCAGAAAAACCTGATACCAAATTTCTTCACATTTAACCATCAGAAATGGCATCTGCTGGACAGGAAAATTTACTTGAAGCTGAAATGCTTCCATGTGTCAGAGACCAAGCTGCTGCCCATTAGCTGTTTTACTTTGGAATACATTTGAAAAATATGTCTGGAGTGTTTACTTATTGAGCTAACAGGAAAAGGACTGGAATATATGGCATGCTACAGCCTGGCTGTTCTTGCCAGACTGGTACATACCACTGGGAACAGTGTCCTGGGCATAGTGGTCTGGGACTTGGGATCTTCCTTACTAATACAGGACATTCTTTCTAGAATTTTGTCCTGGTGTTTTTCCACACAGGCAATTCTATTCCATGTTCCATACGGTTTAAATATTTCTATTACAAAACTCTTCAAGAGAATCTGAAGATGACAATTCTAGGGAGGATTTTTGGAGTATCTATTTTAAATAGACAAAAATTAGTCTAAGGATGTCTCCAAGAAAGTGAATTATGCTCCTTGACATGTATGAAATTTAATAATGCTATTTCACTATTCTCACGTGCCCAGATGTTACATTCCCATTTTTACCTCCTACAAGACATGGAATGTTCCTATTACTGCATATTCAAGTCTATTTACTGTAGTGTTTGCCTGCCATAAGATAGAGACCCACTAGAGTAACATTAGTGGACTGGGCTGTAGGTGAGACAATAACGGGATTGTGTGCCCTGCTATGCAGCTTCTTCCTCTGCATCCTATTGGGCTACCTCCCTGCTAAATATATATTTAGGATATAACAGGCTTCTGATCAGAGGCTTGGTTTGTAAAAGAAAAAAAAAACCAAACAAACAACAACAAAAAAAAAAACAAGAAAATGGAAAACATATCAATACTTAAAAAGTAGAAATCAATCCATGTGAGTGGGGACAGGATCGGTCCCAGGGAGGGAAGATGGGCTTAATAAAAGCCCTGAATTGGACAAGTGACACAAGTCTTTGACCAAGCTGTTCTGTCATGTCAGTCCAAATACTCCCTCTTCTTTCTCATGTATGTCCTTCCCCACCAAACTTCTACCTAGTAACAATATTTCCTTTTTATTTTTCTTCATGGAGACAATAGAAAAGCTTGGTTGATATAATGAGCAATCCTTTGGGTTGGGCCACAATGAAATGCAGGTAAGAATTGTTTTAAGTGATAAAGTATTGTGTGGTGTTTTTGTACAGGAAAGGTACACAGTGGGGTTTGCATTTTCTTGTTCTCTTCCTGTGGTTTTATTCTGTTTCTGTTTTTGCTGTCTTCTAGACTTGTCTGCCAATATACCCTTGGAAATTTCTGCACAGCTAGAAATTCCCACATTTTACTAAAGTACTGTTCTAAAATATAACCAAGATTGAACACGAATAACTCTTATATAAACTCTTGCTTCACTGCCAATCATTAATTTATCCAGTGTTTGACGTTCTCTCCTAATTTTATAGAGAAGTACTTTATTTTCAATGTTTTATTGCATCATGGAAAAGCAACAGCTTAATTTGTATGAACACATGTAATCACTTTCCAAGCTCAAGAAGACTAAATGAATTTAAAATGCATATATTGAAATGGATCTCCCTGTGCGTTTCAGGCTTCTTGCATAGTGGGTCAAATAAATTTATGCTGGTGGAAATAAGTTAAGATTCTGAAATTAAAGTGAGCCAGTATTCAAATGTCCGTAGTGCCTGTATGCCACAATTGTAATTAGCAGTTTTGAAAATAAGGTTTTCTTATTTCTTGCTGCTTCTTATGAGAAACAGCCCTGATGTACAGTTCTCTTCTGGCTAAATGATGTGCATTCTAAATGCATCAGTTTGTATATATGTATGCATTCCGTGTCCTCACTCAGACTAGTATTGGATTCTTATCACTTTGTCTGGGTTAAGACTTTCCTGCAAACCAAAAGTTTTCTTGATTGCTCCAGCTAATCTGCAGTTCAAAAGTTCACCACAAATTCATCTAACTTGCATGAATCAAGCAGTATATATCCTGATATGTTTGTAAATTAAATTACTGAAGGTGATCCAGCCTAATTACATTCATCTTAACTGATGGGAATTCAGCAAATGTGTTTAATATTCTACAACTTTGAGACCACTCCGTGCAAATTATTTTGGAAACAGTAGTACAGTGGATCTCTAAGCCATCAAAATGAGAGGGAGAGGAGTAGCACATGGATATGCATAGTGCACCGAAACACCAAAATAGAGTCTTTAAAAGGCTGGTTTTGTAGTTCAGGTGCTAGGAAAAAGCAGAGATGAAAAATAAAGACTGTTTATACCAACTGTGATTTTTGGAATTATAGGAGGGCTATTGAAAAAGTAATGCCTCCTGTTCTGTTATGTTGGCCTTTGGCATCAGAGGCGGATGTTGGTGGTATGGCAGTAGATGTTGAACCTTCCCACCGATATTCCATCACATGTTGTTGCTATGCAACTGCTGGCAGCAAAGGATGAGTCTGACAAAATGAAATCTGGCTTGAAAGTGAGTATGAAGGAAAGGTGCATCGTTTGATTCCTCACGCAGAAAAATTTGCATCTGTTGATATTTACTGACACTTTCTTAGGGCTTATGGAGACCAAACAGTAGAAGTGAGCACAGCGATGGGGTGGGTGATGTGTTGTGGCAGTGTTGACAGTGATGAGAAAGGCAAGCCATGTTCTGAATGGTCAAGCAGATTTTTACAAATGCGACACACAGACTCTAGTTCATCACAATCACTTATGCTTAACACAGCTAATAGCGGTGATCTATGTTGAAACGTAGAATTTTGTAGCTGAGAATTTGCTCTATCAAGTAATGCTATTGTGTTCTTTGTATCTGTTGTAATTTCCATGGAAATAAATAGGAGGCACTACTTTTGGAGCAACCCACATGTAAAATAAAACTCCTGTCTCACCTCCAGTCCAAAGATACTTGCTGGCTCTTTGGATCATCAATCTGAGTCTTTTTTCTTCTTAGAGAGGAACTTTGCATGTCTTTATGCCTTTTTTTTTTTTTTTTTTCTTCCAGCAGTAATACCTTTTCCATTCACCTTAAAAATCTTGCTAAGACTGTTAGCATAAGATAATGCTAACAGTAACAAATTTTTCAGTTTCAACTGCCAAGGTTTAACAACACCAGAGAGACATTTAAAGTAGGAGTTTTGGTGTATGGCTCTAAGTGCCTTTCTGAAACAGAGTTAGGGTCTAATTGCTTTGTTTGTGGCCCTGTGTCCACATCTCAGAAGAGCATCAATAACTGAGTTTGCATGAGAACTCTTACGCAGAGCTAAAACAAGCATAGCAATCTCATTAATATTTTTACTGATATAATTTGTTTCTTTCTTAGAATGAAGCACAATGGGTTTGTATATTCTTCTTGGCTTTTAAACAAGTATCTCGTCTCATGATAAATTATTTCTTTTTTTTTCATTCCATGCCTGTACATTATAGTTAGACGCAAACAGGCATTATGGGTACTATTTCCAAATGTCTGTCTTCCAGTACAATGCTTTTCTTAGAGGCAAGGTATGCCATAATAGTTGAAAACACATTTTCCTAACTATATTTTTGAGGGAATTACAGTAGTAAAATTAAGGAGATGGGAGAAGAAAATAGCACATGTAAATTGAAAATAATCACTGTATGTTTTACATCCTAAATAAAATTTAAATACATGAGGCTGAAAAGCATGCTATTGTCTGTTCTGCTCCTTCTGCTCCTTGATGTTTATCCATAAACATCATGCAGGAAGAACCCGAAAGAATCACCATGTAACATTATATTTTACTGTTTCTTCCAAAAGTCAAGAACTAAGAGTCAATTCATTAAATAATGTGTAGAAAATGCCAGCACTTTCTGATTACATATAAATATAGGTGAGAAAAGGTAATGCGTGGGTAAAAGGATTCCTTTTCTTTCTATTCAGTTTTTAATGATGCTGGCTGATACGCCATACTCAGTCTAATATTTCCTGTCTATGAACTTTTTACCTTTTCCGAATACTGTGTCTTGTGAACACTTATGTTTCATTTTCTTCTATTTGTCTTGTTCATAAAATTGATGCTTTTAAAGTTGATCTTTTTCTTTTTTCTTTTTTCTTTTTAATTTATTGAGTAAATATCAAATATCTGTGTTCTATTTATGTTGGGAGTTACTTCTGAAAGTTTATTTAGCATATGGTATGAATATTTTCTCAGTCAGAATTAATCAGAGAGTTTTTCCTTCCCATCTACAGTGCTTGACTGACTATTTATGAGCCCCATGTTCCTCACAGTCTACAGCAAAATGAAATTTGGAAGTAAACGCAAGTGTCTCTTTTACTAAGTATGGGATAAATCAAGTTGGAAGGGACCTGGGCAATCTCTGGTTTGGCCTTCTGCTCATAGCAGAGGCTGATGTGAGATCAAACCATTTTTTTCAGGGCTTTATCCATTTGGCAGTAGAGAACCCCCATGGGTGATCAGCCTCTTCAATTGCCTACCTTGTGGGAAAATATCTTCTCTCCTACTTGATGTGACTCTCTGGCGCTTTAGCGTGTATCTGTTGCCTCTCATCCTACCTTTTCTCTCACTCCATCTTGATTTTTTTTGGAGGGCTGGACAAAATTGGACACTGTTCCAGATATCGACTAATGAGTGCCAAGTAGATGGGGCAGTTCTCTCCTCTCCCACTTTCTGCTGAATGTGTCTCTATTAGTACAGCCCAGGATGCAGTTAGCTTCTTAGTTTTACAGATAGTCTGTTTATTATTTATTACTGTTTTAAAGACATTTAGCAAGTCAATAGAATTATCTTTTTTTTTTTTTTTTTTCTTTTTGCTAAATATAAGCATTTCTGTAATGATGCTTTGTAAATACTGTCACTACAGGAAGAACTGGAACTCAGTTATTCACTGACAATCATTGATGTTCCTGTGGTACACAAAGAAATTGATTGATGTGGACAAATACAGTACCCAAAATAAAGTCATGCTGGATCCTGGTTGAAAGGATATTCAGAATTTGAAAATAGCAAATAGGAGAGAAAGAAAGCACACCTGTATACATAGAGTTAAGAAGTTCTTAACCATTTGTTTTAATTCTTGTAATTGGATCTCAGTATATGCATTCATTTTCCTATTGATATCAAAAGTTAATTTAACGTCACCTTTTCCTGGCCTGTGGTTAGACTGTTCACTAGCTATACAGGCAAATTAAGGAGGGAGACTGTTTTGTGACCATTGTACCCTCAAATAGCAAGAAGTACCCACAGGAAAGCTCAAAAAGGATCATTTAAATGCTGGTGCTGTCTTCCAGTGGAAATGTTTGAGTTATTATAAACTTCCTATTCAGATGTATTGATCTTATGCAGACTGTATTATATATAATATCATTACGTTCCTACTGGTAATCCTTCACCAGCATCTCTGTCTTAATTTGTGTAGTGGAAATGTTGTCACAGCCTGAAGCAGTGATTTAGCACCTGTGGGAAGACAGGGCCAACCCAGAGGAACTCAGGTGCATGCAATGAACTTGAGTGACCAGAAGGGATGGAGCCAGGATCCACCCCTTCACAGACTTCATTTAAGGGTTGGCAGTGGAGGCAAGGGTATCTTGTTGGAGGTGCCTGTGGTGTTTTGAAGGTAAGCTGATTTCCAACCCCCCCCCCCCCCCCCCCCCCTTCTTTGTTTCTGTTTGCAGCTGCTGTGTGTTTGAACAAATCCTATAGCCAGGGATTTTGCTACTCTGCTGTTGGTTCTGCACTTTCCATCATTTAATGTTGGGGTAGTGGCTCTTTTGCTCCTCTTGGCAGTCCTGCTGATTTTAATGTTTTTATATATGTATGCATGTGCAGATTAATAAATGCAATGTATGTTACATGTTATGTGTATTCAGATATATATATTTGTATATTTTAATATACTCACATGTGTGTATGTAGTTGATAAATTTTTTCTCTTAGAGTAAAAGGTTCTAGTAAGCTGAGTTAATACTTAATTTTTGCTTCCTAATCCCAGATTGCTTTGGTTATCTTTAGTTTTGGGTGTATAGGACATGATTGTAACTTTCTGGGATGTCTCTGCAAGTAGCATCTTGGTTCTATGAAGTATACTGTGGTAGAGGGTATTAAACTCAAGATTTTGAAACAGCTTAAAGTATTTGATGCTGTAGTGATGACAAACTGGAAGTGCTGACTCTGTTAGTTGTGGTAAATATATATGTTAGTAAAACAATGTATTTTTTTTAAATTTACATAATACTACTTTAAACCCAAAGAACATGTTTTATTTGGTTAGTTGGTTGGGTATTTTGTACTTAAAGCTATACACAGCACTGGAAAAGTGATCTTTTTATGGAATAGTTATCTTCTTAATTAGTAAAGCCTCTATAGCATTGAAACATTTAGACATTATATAACATTGAAGCATTTAGAGTAAACTAAATTCATATATTCTGGTTAAATGTTGTAGGCAGGATCATTTCCAAAGGCAACCATAAGGAACTTATGGAATGCAGTACCCTTAGATCATACGTACCCTTAGATCATGCATACCCTTAGAATCAAGTCGCAATAGTTTGTGAAAAGCTTAGGATGAAGTGAAAGTATTTTGGTTCCTAGCTCTTCCAGATGCCTTTGACAAATACTGTCCTAGCATAGTGAAAGACTCTTTGTTTGCTGGTGTTCAGTAAGTAATTGATCACTAGTTTATAATGTAACCCTAAGAGCTGGAAGTGCCTTCCCTACCATGCCATTTACAACAGAGCTGAAGTAGAACACAGGGTGAAGCAGACTGTGCTGGCATTTCCTGGTGTGTGCTGTGAATCTCAATGAGGCTCTATTGACTGCCCATTTGTTTTACTTTCTAACACACTTACTAGCTACCTGTAGCTATATGAGCAACCTAGAAAGTCTGGGTTTTCAGTCCTGATTATTTTTCCATTCAAAACAAGAGCAGCATAGATCTTCCTTTCATTGTTTTAAATTTCTTTCTCCTGTGATTTTCAGTAGTTGACGTGGCTTATGTTGGATAGCAATGGCCTTCTACTTATTATATTCTCAAATATTTCAAATAAAAATTAACTTTTCTCTCAGGAGTTTTACTTCATTAATCACTATCAGGATGTGAAATAAGCATTTCGTGAATTTTTTTCCTACAACCACTGTTATTTTTTACACAATGGAATATATTGCCAAATAGGAATTGCATAAGATATATCTTATGTTTTGAATAGTTCTTTCAATAACTGGATTTTCTTCTTAAATTCTCAATTGTCAAAAAAGCATAGAAATCTGTAAGTTTTTATTTGCCTGTAAAAATGTAATTGCTTAGCCCTAGCTTGTCCTTTATTGGAGTCTAATATTTACATATGTTGTTACTACTTAGTTGGGAAATTGTTTGATGTGACTTTGAAGCTCTTGCTTATATATGTCTTGCACCAGATCCTCTCTCCAGCGAATGGAGATTAGGTGGAAAGTGTCAGCAGCCCAGGGACTCCTTTATGCATAACTAAGTGTGGCAAAATAAAATCCTCTGTCCTGCCACTGAAAAATACTCAGCTGTTTAAAATTGAAAGATCTGGTTCAAACAGAGGTCTTGGATTTGCATTGTACAGTAACAATTTTTTAGCCCCTAAAATCAATGTAAGCTCCATGAACTCATGTAAAGTTTCTAGGAGCTTTTCTTCTATAGAAAGATCTTATTACAAGTTGACCACATTTGCATATATGTATGTATATATTTACACTAGTGCATAAAATAAATTAATGTGAAATGTGAAAGATGTATAAGTTTAGATGCTTGAAATGAGAAATGCACTGAATTTTGCCCATGGATTTTCTGAGAATGAAGGGACAAAAAGCTAAAGGAGTACAGTGCATCCTGGAAACACTATTTGAGCACCTAAGTAAACCACGAGGATTTTGTGGAAAAATCTCTCAGGATTTCACTGAAGACAGCACCATGAGGTCCAGCAGGCCGCTTCCTTTAGATTCTGCAATATCATTCTGGCAGCTCACCTTGAAATAAAATTAATGAACCTTCTATTTCTTATTTTGTCTTTATGAAAATAAGAATTCAAATTAGTAGCTTGACTTCAAAAGAACAGTAAATCGATATTCAAAGAATGTAGGCTGACACTTTTATTGCCAGCTCCTCTCTGACTCTTCTCCAGTTGTTGCTCTTAGATTTGTGTCTCCCCGTGCCCTTCCCCTTTTAAGTGTTGTCTGCAAATAGCTGTCAGCTGTTAGCACCTGGGGACTGAATAAGGCAGACACTGTCAGCAGGCTTGTATCTGCTGTGAGGGCTTTATGGCACTGTGGAGTTGAAGCTCCCTATCGTATCTTTCCTTCCTGCCTCCCTTCCAGTAAGGTTACTCCACTAGGCACTTAGTAGCTGTTTTACGCACACAAAAACAAATTGAAGTAAGATATGGATACTCTTGGAGGGGAAAAAAACCTTCTATTTTTCAAATCAAATAATATTTTTGCTGAAGTTATTTTATCTGCTATTTTTTTTGTCTGGCAAACTTGGACACCTGAATTTTCTAGGGACTCTCTTTCAAATAATGTCAAGGAAAATATTTAAAACTTTTAGAACACTTTGCATGTGCTGCGAGCTATTAGGTAATAAGAGTAATATTAACTCTTATTATGCAATGTGTATTATGGCTCATCCTTGACTCAGTGATGTGCCCCCACTTAACTGTGTACGTATGAACATCTGCCATCAGTTGTGCATTTGGACACCCTAATGTTCAGACAGAGTAAAAGATAAAGGTAGAGAAAGGGGCACTTATCTGTTTTCCTCTAAACTACACAGCATGGAAATTTTACACCACTTTTCAAAGTGGGACTGTCAAATGATCCTGAGTCTTTCAGTTAAGATGAAGATTTTCTTAAAAGATGGAATTGACTTGCACATTGCAGTGACCTTTATAAAGTTTCTATGTAATACATGTCAATTGTCATCAGGATTAAGAAGAAAAAAACACTTGTCAACATTCTCAAATGTCAGACTTTCAACTTTCTTAAATCTTACAGATAAGTGTAGTGCTGTTGTGCTTCACGTGATGTTAAGAAGACACCTCTATGTTGAGGAGTCACAGCTCTGATTTCTATCAGGAGAAGAAACTGTGAAACTTTATTACTTCTACATTATCAAACTTGATGGAAAATCAGACTTCCTTCCAGATAATGTCAAACACTGGAACTGCAGCAAACAGTACTATTTAAATACCATTTTAGGTTTGCAATTATTACATGCTGCTTTTCTGAAGGTTCAAATAATCTAAAGCCAGAGAATTAAAGTTATAAGCAAATTCTTCCAACTAAATCTGAACACAATTTAAAAGAAAGAGATATGGAAAAGTTTTTATGAAGATACCTGGGTGTTAAGTATCACAGAACAGAAAGCTTCATTCATGGGGGAAGAAGTCCATTTATTTGAATAATTCATATGCTCTCAAATAATTGAGTTGTTATTCAACAAGCTTTCAGTTTATTTTTGTTTTTTTTTTAATCAGGGCAGGAGAATTTGTTGTGCTACACATATGTGCCTGTCTTGAGCTAAAATTTGAATTGACTATTGTCATGGTTTTGTGGTTTTTGGTATTCCACATCGTAACATCAAAAGTATGCCATCAAAATAACTTTTTTAATATATGTGCTCTTAACTTTTTACCCAATATGAACTAATATCAACTTTACAAACTGTAGAATGATGTGGATCTGATTATAATTCTATTTTTTAACTTAACTATTTATTCCTTTAAAGATTGCAGCAGTGTAGAATGTGCAAGCTATTCATATTGCTTCCTTGCTCAGCGCCTCATGTTGTCAGAAAAATAGACAGTAAACTGCTTCTGTAATAAACCATGGAGTCTAACATGAATGAATATGTCAACATTTGTTTTATTCCAATAGAGAAGGCAGGCTAACTTGGAAAAATTAGATGGATGGTCATGGAATACTGTTCTGTACTCTGTAGCAGCAATGCTGGTGATTAAAAGGAGTTTCAGAAAACAAGGTTGCTTTATGTAGATGTAAGTATTATGTTTTTGTATGGCAAAAGAAGGTGATGGCAGCGCTTTTGAATGAAACAGAGGCGTTACAGAGCAAATAACACGTAATAAGGGAGGAAAATTGGCTCATCCCTTCTAACAACCACTAACAGCTCAAGAGGAGTGCACTCTATCCTATGAGATGATGCTGCCTTGGCTGGTAAGCCTTAAATGAAGGTGAGGAGGAGTGGATCCTGGCTTCACCTCTTCTGGTCACCCAGGTGCATTGTTTGCACTTGAGCTCCCTAGGTTAGCCACACCTCACCTGGTGCTCAGCCATTGATTTGGGCTGTGACTTGGCAATTCCATTGCAGCTTCTTAAACCTATTTTCTGTTGGAAAACACCTACCTTTTAAAGAAATCTTTACCAATATGAAGAATGTTTCTAGATTCTACACTATTATAGAATGTTTTTATGTAAATATAAAATACCTGTTAGTCAGTTCTATTAAAAAAAAAGACATAGGCAATCTGTTTTCAGTATTTATATATATATATATATAATATATATTGAAATAATTATATTTAATAGCTTTCAATATTTATCTTACATATACTTAAATTTCAGTTATATAATGTGAAGCATTTGGTACTGAAATTATCATGGTGTTTGAAAATACAGCTACAATAGTTGTAATACATATAGACAAGTTCTAAGCCAAGGCCATGTTTATTAGAAACGATTTATATAACTGACGTGCTAAACATCACTAATTTACAGTACTAGTACATTGCTAAAAATTCCAGGAATCATGAATATTCCTCCAGAACAGTTTTAACAGATGTCAATTAAATTGGAAAGAGGGCTAGAAGAACCTTGATTTGAAAAGATACCACTTGAAATGGAAAACATTGCTTATTCAGAGGGGAATTAAGCTGATGTTGAGTATAATTGGTACTAAGCATTCCTTTTTTTTTTTTTTTTTTTTTTTGAAGATGTATAGTTACATTCTGTGGTCTGGACTGGAGGGAAAATCTATGTGTTTAAGTCAAGCTTTTCTTGCACCACTTATTTTCACTGGCTCCTGTGTGAAAGTAGGGGCCAGGTCAAAGCTTGACTAGTTACAAGAGGAACTGAGATTTTTTTACCTATGTTTTCCAGAAGCAAAAGAGTTAGGAGCACTGCAATACTGGAGTTCAGCATAAAGCACTGTAGATATTGAGGAGTTTGATTTCCATGGTTGAAAACTGCTAATCGTGAATGAGGCAGTGAAATCACAGCAAATGCCAGAATAAATTTAAAATATCTTTCAGAACAACTGGGATAAGAGTGAATATTATATATTTGTTATAGCAGCTTAGTCAGTCAATACAGCAGTAAGTCTTTTATTTTCATCACATACAACAGTCCTCATTGTTAGTCTAATTCTTATAATTTGTCTTCTATGCGTTGTCAGGAATGTAAATAGCTTTAAATTTAAGTAGCGTTCACTACATAATACTGGTTGTTCTACCTAGCTCTGACCTTTTGATCTGAACAGTTTTACGGTGGGGAATCTAGCTGAGACATTAGATAATACACAGATGAAGTTACTACTTTAATTAAACAATATCCTTAAAAGTACAAATCACTTTCTTAGTACTGGGATACTATTGTAGCCACATCAGAAAATGAATTGGCAGTGTGCCTTTTTGCCTTTATACATCTTCCTCCATTTCATTACAGACAGCAATAATGCATATTCAGAGCAGCAATGTATCCTTGATACTTCTAGTACAGAATTGTCTTAATTTGCCAGTTAATGCTTCGCTGCTCTCCAGCAGGGCCATCAGTTTATTTAGGGCTGCTTAAACAGCAGTAGGATCCTGCTTGCTCCCTTCAGAGCTTGATGCTGCCATGGGAGTTACAGGTGAAAGTTGTTTCCATTAGAGTTTCTCACTTCCTGACTGTGGAAAGTACAGTCTGTTTTTGTCAGCCTGTTGCTCCTTCTCCTCAGTGATGCAACTTCCTTACTTTACAATGCTACGGTCCTTCAAAATAACACGCTTTCATGTCACAGAGGTATATCCAGGTATACACCTTTGTAAAGAAATTGCATACTAATTCTGAATGATTTTTCATTGTTGCATCAGATAGTGTACTTTCTCCTAACCTTGAGAACAATAGGAAGGCAGTAATGATGTATCCCTTCCTGATCTAAAGTGACAGTTTGCTCCACATCACACTTCAGGTGTTTCGTTTCAATCAACCCTGTTTCATAAAATTTTTCTGTAAAGTACCAGTACTTAAGCTTGGTTTTTAATAATGCTGTCTAGTTAAAATAAACGTAATCATTCAGTTTTCCCTTGACAATTTTTTTTTTTTTATCTTGAGGTAGAAAATCAGAGTGGTTATCCAGCAAATCCTGATAGTTACTGTACATTGAGGTTTTTATTCTTGGGAAGTTCTATATTATGATGATAAATTTTATTGAGGATGGATTTTTTTACTTCTGTCTTTCCTTGTATCTGCTTTTGTTTTCCAGTTGGGAAACTCCATTTAGGAACCATTAACTTTGAGGTTCTGGTCAACTGATTTCTTGGGCCCTGGCAATTGCACTCAGCCTGATCTACAAAAGAAAGGGTCTTTGAGCTGTTCTTCGTGTCTCTTCTGCACAGGTATGAAATTACTTGTTCTGAGATGGTTTTTGGCCCTTAGGTATTAAAGCAGTACTCACATTTTTTTAGGTATTTGAAAACATAGAAATTCTGGCAAAAGACTTCAGGAAAGTTCCTTGATGCCATATAGTAGCTCAACCTAGAACAGAAGTAAATTTCTAAGGCAGAGGCACAATCAAAGTTAGAGGGATAGCTTTTTTTTTTTTTAAAGAAACTTAAGCTAATGTTATAAACTTAAATTTGTCAAATCTGTCTGACAGGGGCTGCAGTCTGCTATCAGTTGTGATGAAATGCTTGTGCCACACTATTCTAGAGAACCTGCAAAAAAAAAGTTCCAGGTTGATTCTCTGGTTGCTAGATCTGTTTTTACCTAAACTGAGAAACAAAACTCTTGGTAGATACTCAACTGTGTCAATGTGAAGTCTATTGCTTTGTCATATGAAGTCAAACTCTCACCGTAAGCATCTTAGCTAAGGTTAGATATTTGTTTGCTGATAGAAACAGCCATGCAATCCAGCACCTTATTTTATTTTTGCCCAGAGATGTTGAGAAAATAAAGCTTGTTGTTGTTGTTGTGAGAAGCAAATAATTATATTGCTACTTAATAAGCAAAGTGGTCATATTAGTTGAAGTGGAATACTCTGCCATTAAAATACTATGTGTCAGTGATGTATTATGTAAACATTAGAAATCACTTCTTTACTTTCTGTGCTATGGGGTTCCTAAACTCATCTGTGAGCAATCTGCCAGTTTTGTTAGTCTATGAGGTTGGACTATAGCCAGTTGCTAGTAGCTTTCTGTGAAGCATAGTACTTTTCATTGCAAGGCAGCTGCTTCAGACTTCAGATGAAATGCTTAAGACAAATGCAAATCTGACGTTCTCCTGCATCTGAGTGTTAAAGCATACAGATATTAAAGCTGCTTGAAAATTGAATTATTGAAAACTAGTTCATTTATTGTAATTGTATGCACAGGAGTCAGTGGGAACAAAAATGTGCTTTAAACTAAGCAGTTCTTCCGTATTCAGTTTCCTCCCTGGAGCTTTGGGACACACAGAAAACACTGGACAATGTTTTGCGCTAAACTACTGGGATATGTTCTTAATTGATTATCTTCCTGATCATCAGCTGTCTTCCATAGGAGACCATCATTTTATCCTTATGTTATGATTGATGTTCAGTGAGCTTGTAGATCTCTTTAAAACAATTGTTCATATGGAACTTCAAAATGTACAATGCTTCTTTTGTTTTAGTATTACAACTAAAGTAAACTAAGTGCCATTTTTCTTTGTAGTGAACTTGACTGCATTAACATTCAGCTTCGCAGTACTGCAGTTCTTGATTTGCATGTACTGTACTTCTAAGGTGATTCACAAGGTTTTGTTTTGTGATTGTTATTATGGCTTCATCTGATGCTTATTTCACCAATAGGAAGGCAGAGGAACACTGCAAGCAGGCAAGCTTTCTTCTGTAACGGTATCTTTCAGGCTACTAAGTAATGCTGAAGTCTAAAACAGCCCCCAGCCTTCTCAGCTTTGGCTGTGCTGAGAGGATACTCATTCTTCCTGGAAGATATTTGCATTTATTTTAGGCTGTTAAACAGCTGTTGTATTCTTGCAATAGAGAAAGTACTTAGGAGATGACGTATATTTGAATTCCTATACGAATGCTAAAAGAAAAATTAGTCAAGTGGACAAGAAGAGTAAGGTTTAAGCTATGACCATACTGCTGGGCACAAGAGAATGGGGGGCGGGGGAGGGGGATGGAAAGAATAAGTGACAAACTGTCATGTTTCCAACTGAAAAGCCTGCAGTCTCACAGCTACAGAGTGGGAAGGATAAAGTGATGTTATTACATAGAGAATTTCTAGCAATGCACTCGGGTTTTCCCACAATCTCTTTCTATTGACTGAATAATAAAAATAAGATCAAGTCTGAATACAAGTGTATGAGAACCATTAGGTCATGTGCTGAAACAGTGATTGAGCACCTGGGGAAGGAGTGTGACCAACCTGGAGAGCATAGGCACAAGCATTTCACTTGTGTGACCCAGGGGCTGATCTTCCCTAACTGGGCTGGCAGCAGAAAGGGATGTATCCTTTCTTGGAGTTTGCCTCCTTTGAGTTTCTACCAAGCCCTGATCATTACAAAGAGTAAGCTGTTCCTTTTTTATTACTGAATTGTGATCATTACATTCCTTAGGTGATCTGAAACTAGTTAAAGGCAACTGCCTTCTATCCTTACATCAACTTAACATGACGCTGTCTTAAAATGACAGGGGATCTGTCTTTACGTTTCTTTCAAACTTGGTGTTTCATGGTAGATTCAGACAGCCATAAAACCAAAAATATTTCCCTGGACCATAATAAGCAAGCTGTGGGAAAGCCAAAACAAAAAACTCCTTATTTTGTGGCCTTTTATTAGGTCTAAATTCAGCTTAGAAGTAAGCTGCTGAAAATACTTTAAATTGACACTGCTCTTGAAGATAGATGAGCTTACACTAAGTGAGCCCACTAAGCTCCATTCTGATGCTTTGCATTCTACAGCAGGGTGCTTATCGACTCTTGGCGCCACTTATAATGAGCAAGTTTGTGTGTGCTCTTGAGGGTGAAGACAAAAGCTAAGAGCTTTTAATTATCTGGCTCTGCTTTGAATATGAAAAATCTGAAAAAGATGCTACTGAACAATATTTATTGTATTTTTAATACTGAGCACTTTCTACAAGTGTTTGTTTAACTGTTTGTTATACTATTATTTAATTTCCAGTGGAAACTGCCGTAAGCCATTCTTTTTTTTATTGGTTAATCATAAGCTGCATATATATATGTGATGAAACATTAATCAATATTTCCATATTAAATTATTTTGTTTGAATTGCCTCACAAGGAAAATTAGGGAACTGTAATTGTTTCAAAGTAGTTATAAATTTGATACATGTAGAAGTTACTTGTCCTTTAGTGTGATATAGTGATTCCCAAGAGTTTGTTTTTGAGAACTGAATGATGCTGTAAAAATCATGGAATCATATCCTAGAATCATAGATATGATAGAGTTTTTGAGTATCACTGTCCAGCTTTGTTCATTCCTCATGTGTAGGGACACAGGAACATGTAAGTCATGTAAACATCTGAATGTTTTCTTAAAATATTGTTTAAAAAGGCCAAGTGTTACACAATATTGAATGATGTATTCTCAGTATGATAGATTTTATTATTTTAAATATGGAGCACTTAAGGAGTGATATGTTTAACATACTGTGAATTGCCAGAAGCTTTATTTCTATTGCATTATTAGATATCCAGATGGGAAAATGGAGCAGTTTTTAGATTTGCTCAATAGTACCTGCTGTTAGAGAAATGGAAACTAAGCAGAAAAAATTTTAATTGCGCGTTTTCAGCACAAGATCCACCACTGACTTGTTTTAAATTTTTAGACAGTATTATCCCCTACATTTATATACCAGAAAAGTTAATAGCTAGAAAAATGCCTTTTTGAGCTTTTAAAAAACATTTGCTTTATAAAAAATTATCTCCTCCTCAGCCAATATATTTGATGTACCGTAGGTCTTATAATAACCTTCTAAAGACAGTTGTCATCTCTTTTCAGCTATGCAATCTAGTTAACAAGGAGTTGAGACACAAATTGGTGACAAAATTGCAGGCCTCTAACTGCTTGATATTTATACCTCTACTATGCAAATACACTTCCCAGGGTAGTTCTGATTAAAGACAAATTAAATAAATGTATATGTCATTTAAATTCAATGGTACCTATGAAAATGTGAAATTATATGGTGATTAGTATGCTGTGTTTGTCTTTCAGGAATGATATTTCTCATTGAAATTATAAATTGATGGAAGTTACTTTTCTACAAGAATAAACTACCAATTATCCTTCCAGTTATATCAACAACCCAGTGTATCTTTGCCCACTTCCAAACAGATTTTTTTTCAGTTATTTCTACTCTTGACCAAATTCAGTTTATGTGTGTAGAAGAAATGTTATCTGAATCTGAAAGCAGATTTTCTACAAGGAGGCAACTTTCAGTCTGCCACTTTCTCTGTCTGTCTGTCTTTCATTCTTCCCACAAAACTTTCCATTCATTTTCTTGGTATTTTCATCCTCCAGACAAAAGCATTTCTCTCTATGCGATGTAGTAAGCAAAGGAGAGAATTCTTGTTTTTAATACGAGAACTGAAATTCAGCCATTCACTTTTGGAGATTGTCAAAGTAGCATAGCATAATCTAAAATGGTCCAATTGGATAATCAGAATGCAGCTTTGAAAAAGAGCTTATCTTAACAGCCAGACTGTGCTCTCAATTATGTACTATGCATAATATAAAGATGGTCCAATGGTGGAATTGTTTGTTTAGCTCTTGTCTACTTCATCCCTTCAGTTCTTTATTGTATGGTATTTTCTGCTTTTAAAACTTTCTGTTGAGTGAGAATATTGTAGGTTGAGTTTTTTCCATTTGTTACTGTGTGAGGTTAACAGAGTGTGAAAGCAAAAATTAGCTTCCAGAATGGGAGCTTTAAAAAAGTATTTATAATCTATTTGAACTGATGATTACTGTTTTTATGTCACAGATGGGGAAATGTTCTAGAAAGAGTAGGAAAGAGTAATTATGAAATGAGCTTTGTGAAGCATCTGAGGAGGGATCTTATGAAGGGAGAAGTAGAAGTGAGGATTGTCTAAGTGCTTCTTCAAAACTATGTTTGTTTTCTCCAGTATGCAAAAATGTACACTAGGCACATTAGGGACCATTTCTATGTGTGTCAAGTGCATGTTTATGTCAAATTGTGGTAATCCCTTTATCAGACACAAGTAAACATGAATGCTAACTCTACTTTACCTTTCCGTACTTGAAATCTAATTTTTTTTTACTGCTGAACACTTCATCTCTGGTTTATATACAGTTTGCACTAGTTTAATTGGGGGTCTGTTGGAGACATTATAACCTGACTTTGAGATACTTCTCACTCCTCTTTTTAAATTTTTATACCATTGTTGTTTTGCTGGTTGTAAGGAAATTACTTAAACTAATATTTTTGAAAGTAAATTGTGATGAAAATATATATTGTAATCTCACTGGATCAATGATTTTTTTTATGTATATTTTTTTCTTGCCAGTGTACTCTGGGTTCTAACAATGTAATTTTAAGGTCTAATCTGTTTAGGGAATGTTTATGTTGGTATACTACCATCTCTACCTGTTATAAATTTCACCTGCATCTCTAAGTCAAGCAGTGCTTGTATCTGCCTACAATGTTTCTTTGACTTCAGCAATGGTAATATACTAGATCTCAGCAGGGACTGGTGCATGATACAGAGGAAAAATTCACCTGATACTTTGAATGATAAAAATGTAGTTTAAGAAGGTGCAGTTTCACGCCTTGTAGTATACGAGTGCTGGTGTGTAATTATCCTGCTTGGACTTTGAGTATATGTGTATCGAAACTCTTCAAGTTGAGATGCTGATGAGATAAAAAATGGAAATTACTTCCTGATATGAAAAGTATGTAATGTGACAGTAGACTGTGCAAAAGGATATCAAGCTGTGTGAAGTAAATACTTAATGGCTTTCAGGAGCCAGCGTCATAAGTTTTCAGTATTAAGAAATCCTCTTGAGAATAGTAGATTCCTATTGTTTTACAGTCCTGATTTATGATGCTTCATAGAGCGAGTGTGTAACTAGCTGTCATGCAAAAACAAAGGAAAAGCTTATGCTTTGATGATTGATAGGAATTGATTCTGCATGCATACCTTCAAGAATGTGTTATCCCACATGCTAATGCTGAAGCGCTATGGACCACACGGTATGTTGATGCATTGAAGATAGTTGTGTGACTTTTAATGTGGTGGGTATTGGGTCAAAGGTGGAAAGTTTGCTCTAGGTAATATAACTATTTTAGCTCTAATTAATCACTCTTTGACTAACTAGGCCAAAAGAACAGTAGCAAATTTCCAAGTAGTAATTATTATAGTCTGAACAATTTTAGTTCTTTTCAAAGAATAGTGGATTTGATACTGAGAGAAATGCCATGAAAGAATCTATAGATTAAATTAGACTACCTTTCTATATTTAAAATTAATTTTAAACACTGGAAAGTATCTTGTCTTTATATGCAGATAATATCTGAATAACTGCTAGAACTAATGGTTTAAAAAAAAATGTAGTCCAGTGTTATGCCACTGCTGTTCTTTTTGCCTTCTGCCCTTTCATTTTTATAATTCAAAACAACAATCTGTGCATGGTTTGTTTGTCCCACCATTCTCTAGAGAAAGCAATAGCAGGAGTTGAATTACATGCAGACCTCTTCACCATATGGAATCTAGAAATAAAATCTCAAGGACCAAAACTTCCCAGGCAGTGACAAATGATAGTGATTAAAACCATGGAACACTGTAGTGTATCAATGGGTAAGCAGAAGAATGACAAGTACAAATTTACTACATTAAATTCTTTCCCCAGTAATGACTATATGATGTAATAACATTGTAACTACAGACTTTGTGGTTATTAGATGTTAATCCTAGATATTTACTGAGCTTTGTCCTTATATAACAGTTACTATAATAAGTGCTGAGGCATTGGAACGCGACAGACCCGAACAGATATTGCATTTGTTGCTAACAGTAATGTGAACTTCATGTGACAGTCACTCGGTAATTTCTATGTGACAGAGTCACAGCTTTCACCTAGTTTCCAGTAGATCTGTGGCCAGATTCCGGAGGATAGGTTGGATGTTATTTGCTTCTGTTATGAAATGAGATAAAAAAAAAAAGCTCCAAAACCAAAAACTTGTAAATAAAAGCATTCAGATGGGTGCATTTCAGAATTCATCCATCCCAGAAGATGGGACTTGCTGTTCAAAGCATGGGAGTAAGGAAAAGCTTAGCTTAAGATGAACAGGGAATCCAGGCAGTTCTTTATGGAAAGAGCAAATCATACAAAAATTCCTCCTTCGAATTCCATCCTGAATTTATCTAGATAGTTTGGATTGCAAATTGCAAGTGAAGAACAGAAAAACTGCACTTACTCTATTTGCTTCTGTTTTTTTCCTGTATTTCTTCTTTTTCTTGTTGTTGTTTTCTCATTTCCCCTCTCTGTAGCAAAATTTCTTTATGACTTAGGTTGGTGTGGGGGGGAAAAACAGAATTTTTGAAAACTGTTGATGACTGGAGAACTCCTTAATGAAAACTGTTGTTAGCAGTTATGAAATCTTTTTTTTTTTTTGTCTTAAATCTTTGAACTTACTCATGGATGGATTAGTTATAACCACTTCAGTTTAGAATAGATATATTCCTGAAAATATTTAATCTAATCTAGTATTGTTTGTCATTCAACAGCTTCAGTAGAACAAAGTTAAAGAAGTTAAATATTGTATGGTATTTACATTTTCAGTATTTATTTACAAAAATACTGCATCATTCCATATAGCCTCTAATGACTAAGATTTATATTATAATGTTTTGCTGCTGGTGATCTTTTGAAGTCATCAGGTCAGAATAATCTAATGATCTAAAGAACTGTATTGCTGTTTAGCTGATACCTGCTATTTAACAGTAACAGAGCAATTTACTGTCACTCAGCTGAGACCAAGACAGACTAAACCAATAAGCTCCCATTTCTGCCTCTTTCTATACTTCTTCAATGGTAATACATGCAAGTCTTTGATGCTCCTGGGAACTGGTTTTTTTTTTTTTTAAGTATAATTACTTAATCCTTAGTACAGAAGCACGTTAGACATTTTCCTTTTGTGTACAGAACGTTTAATTCTTTGATTATTTCTTATGCGCTTTAGAGGAAAACATGAGTATCTATTTCAGAAAAAAAATGGGTCCTTTTTCCTTTATAGAAAGCTTTGCTTGATGGAGAAAGAGTTTGTTTTTTTCAGGGTGACCTTCTATAAAGCCTCCTCTCAACTATTCCAGTGTTCCTTTATGCCTTGGCAGTCCTGGAAGATGCTAGCAAAATTTAATTTAGATTCAAAACAGGACACCAGTGTTAGCAAAAAATATGATGAAGGTAGCCTATTAAGCTTTTTAGCCTGATTTGGCAATGTAATCTCAAAATCTCAAAGAACCACAAATCAGTTTTGAGGAGATATGAATATATAATACGCATTAAATAGTCTGTTCTGAGTTCTTGAGCGTAACTTACGAGAGTAATGCACAGTCATATCTAACTGCATTAAATTATATCTTTCTATCTTCATAAATGCCCTTCTCTTGAGCCATGTGGATTTTTTAAGGTAGGGAGATAATAGGACAAACAACATGAAAATCTCAGAACTGATACCACGCTCATGAAACTGTTAATCCATACATACCCTAATCCATACAAACTTCAGAAATGAATTACAAAGCAGTAAAAAATAAACACAATTCTATTTCATCAGATTATTTCCATTGCAGGTGGGTCAAATCAAAGTTACTTTGCAGCTGACTGTAGTCTCCCATCACTGACTTTGTGAAGAACAGTCCCAGAAAGTATTCTGCTATTACTTTTTCCATCCCTAATTTATAGAAATTGAGGAGATGCTTTACCCATATATGTGCTTCTTACTTCCACTGTCCCTTAATCACTGAGACCTGTGAAGTGATTCAGGGATTTTTTTGAACTCTGCTTTTCAGGTAGTGATTGTGAACTTTTGAATGTTTTTAGAACTTATCAGTCCTATGTTTTTGGTGCTAATTGACCTTTGAACTTTCAATCTGAGCATTTCTGAGTTCGAGCTTCTGTTTGAAGAGCTGAAAGGAAGGGCCAAACCAAATATGATATGGATAGGAGTGAGGTAGAGAGGACTTGAAAGAATTATCAAGTTTTAAAAGTTAAGTTCCTAAACAAAGTGTTAATTGAACCACTCCCTTCTGAATAAGCACACATAGTTTCTTTCCCACCTCCTTGCCACTTATTTAGTAAATTTAATTATCACCTCACCAGAAGGCAGAGACACTATTACACCTAGCCAGAGGGAATAAGAGGGGAACATAGTCACTTTAATGAGCTGGAACAGAAATAGGCCAATGGAAAAATATGTATAATTTAACATGATACTTGTGTGTATATAAATATATATTTGACTAGTAGACTAAAGATGACATTGATTGTTAAAGCTTAAAACATCAAACCTCACTATATGAAGGATGTTTTTTTCATTTCCATAGTGTGCACTTAGTCAGTTCCTGCACCAATTCAAGTATTTTAGCCTTCCTCATCTTATTTTTATTACCACTGTGTAGGAGGAAAATGCTATGAATGGATTCTAATTTATTGGATCTTTTTTCAAGAATGATTGTTACACATTATTTTTATTAAAATAGTTGTTCTACACAAACTCTCTAATTTGCTTCCTTGAATTATAGAGTATTCCTATATTTCATAAACAAGCATTCCTCCTCAATTCCTCTTATTTCATAAACAAACAGCTGTTCAGGTTAAAAGGGGAAAAAAATAATTCTCTTTTTTTTGGGGGGGAGGGAGGGGGGGAGCCTCAGTGCTTTGTTCTTGTGATACAATTTGATGCTGTTAGAATAAGTGTGTGGAGAAACAATGAAATTATGAAAGTGAAATAAGATGATTAGCATAGCTAGAAGTTACGATGATCCTGTTTGCATCTTAGCACTTCTACTGCTTTCAACTTCTGATCCTTCTGCTGAAGAAACAACCAGAGACACATCTCTGTTCTGAACTAAGTTGTTATTAGGGCTGTGTTTGAAAGATTTTATTTTTTTTTTTTTGGTGCAACAGTGTCTGGCTTAATCAGTCCCATTTTTCCCACGATTTGAACCTATGTATCTTTTAGCCCTAGTGTTGTATCATTGTAGCTCTTTATTTGACAATTTAATAAGCAAGACAGAAACCACATTCAAATCAAAAGGGGTTTCCTTATTTCTTGTGCTGGACTGAATTTTTTTTTTTCAAGTTGGTTTCTTTATGCATTTTTCAGTTCCAAAATCAACTTTACAAGCACAACTGAAATACCTGCTGTGAGAGCATGGGTTAAGTGGCAGGGATGTGAAAGGAAAATGGGGGGAAATACACTGTATTTCACCTTCAAATATCTGTGACTGATCAGTGTTCCTAGGGAGGAAGGTCTCTGACTTCAGAAAATCAGCTTAACTAGACCTGACACCACTTCATTCGTCTTCTCCTGTTTTCTTATTAATGTTTTACTTTACTTTCCCCAGCTGTATTTACCAACTAGCATTTAATGTGGAATATCTGTTCTTTCTCAAAAAAAATGTATTAAATTTGTATGTGATTTCCTTAAGCAGAACCTTAATATGGATACATTTATCTTCCTTAAAGTCAAGATGTGATAACAAGGACTTCATAGCCTTTTGTGCTTGATACCAGCAGAACATGGCATGGTAATTCCTGAAATACAAGAAAATGCAAGAATAAAATACTTGAAGGTCCTGAAGGTGCTGATCATGGAGGCAACCACGCATTAAGCTGTTAGGTGTGAGAGACCTGGAATGTGATCTCCTCATTAATTCCCTCAGCCCTTGCTATGGCATACTTTCCAGAAACATCAACTTTGGGAGAAGAAACAAAAAAGCATAACTGTAATATGCCCTAGGGTCAAACCAGAAGAAGAAAAAGGGTATGATTTAGTGATAAGCAAAGAATACAAATCCAACACAGGAGAGATTTTAATTATGCCTTTAGGAGTGCCCAAAATACCTCTCTACTTCTCAAGGGTCTTACTGAAGAAAGAAGATATCTGAAGCTATGGAGGTGCTGAAAATACAAGCCTGGAAGGCAAGCTGCACATCAGAAGGAAAAAAAAAAAAATCTGTTTTGGATCTCCATGATTACTTACAGAAGCTCTTATACCTGCTATTATAACATATCTTTACAGAGCAAACTGCCTTTCCTCTCCTTGCAAGCATATTAACAGGCTGAGAGAGTTGGGACTCTTCAGCCTGGAGAAGAAAAGGTTCTGAGGATACTTTATAGCAGCCTTCCAGTACCTGAATGAGACCTACAGGGAAGTTAATGAGGGCCTTTTTATAAGGATGTGTAGTGACAGGATGAAATTGTTTTAAAATGGAAGAGGGTAGATTTAGACTAGATATCAAGAAGACATTCTTTACTGTTGAGGGTGGTGAGACACTGGAACAGGCTGCCCAGTGAGGTTGTGAATGCCCTTTCTGCAAAATCATTCAAGGCCAGGCTGGATGGGGATTTGAGAAACTTGGTCTAGTGGGAGGTGTCCCTGCCTGTAGCAGGGGGGTTGGAGCTAGATTATCTCTAAGGTCCCTTTCAGCCCAGACAATTCTATGATATCTAGTCTTCTTTGGTGATACCAATATGGTTACCCAAGGACTGGAATCCTTTTCATGTGATGTGCAAGTGTCTTCTGCCTAGTTCTTTTTTTTTTTTTTTTTTTTTTTTTTCTGTTTATGCTGAGTCACAATGTATTTTCTAAGAACTGAGGACTTTCTCCTTTGGGTATACAAATATCTGTAAGCAGTGTTTCTGTGTTGTCTTGGATCAATAGTGAGAACTAAATGTGCAAGAGAAAGCTTGGAATTATGTCTCAGTGGAGTTTTGAATAATGCTTTCAGGAATTATTCTTTCAATGATTCAATTTCTGGGTGGAGATTGGTGACGTGTGGTGTTCCCCAGGGGTCAGTGCTGGGACTGATACTCCTTAATATCTTCATCAGTGACACTGATCGTCAAGGCAACTCCATTACCAATGCAAGTTGAGAGATGATACGATTGAATACCACCTCCCAGAAAAAGACCTGGGGGTACTGGTAAATGGTAAGTTGGATGTGAGCCAGCAATGCGCCTTTGTAGCCCAGAAAGCCAACAACAGCCTGGGCTGTATCAAAACAAGCGTGGTCAAGTGCAGTGATCCTGCGCCCTCTGCACTGTGCTAGTGAGACCTCATCTGTGTCCAGATGTGGAGTCCTCAGTGCAGGAGAGACATACACCTATTGGAGTGTGATCAGAGAAGGGCTATAAAAGTGATCCATGGAATGAAACGCCTATCCTATGAGGATGGGCTGAGAGAGTTGGGGCTGTTCAGCCTGGAGAAGAGAAGGCTGCAAGGTGAGCTGATAGAGGCCTTTCAGTATCTAAAGGGGAGGTACAGGAAAGAAGGCGACAGACTCTTTAGTGGGGTCTGTGATGACAGAGGAAGCAGAAATGGTTTCAAGCTCAAAGAGGGGAGATTTATGTTGGATATAAGGAAAAAATCTTTTACAGTGAGGGTAGTGAGGCACTGGAACGGGTTGCCCAGTAATGCAGATGCCCCATCCCTGGCGACTTTCAAGAAGAGGCTGGATAAAGTCCTGGCCAACCCGGTCTGACTGTGGATGGCCCTGTTCATTGCAGGGAAGTTGCACTACATGGCTCTCAGAGGTCCCTTCCAATTCTAAGGGTTCTATGATTCTAAAAATTTGTACATTGTACTTTTCCGTCCTTGACAATTTCTTCTACTTTTGAATTATCAGTGCTGGCTTCTGGTGACCAATATTATTAAAATGTTTCTTCTTCACGTTAAAATTTTTTTGCAACCATTCACAAAGAACTAGATTTTTAGCTTAATTCTCCAAGTGAGTATAATTTGATATCAAGATGCCAACATTAGGTCAACATCTTGTACACTTTTGGAGAAAGTATTTAATTGACTTCTGGAGGCTAGTGTTATTCAATCAAGTCTGTATTCTTGGCAACAGTGCTGAAGAGTCATCTTTTCTGTGTGTTGAGATTAACCAGGCTTATGTAAGCCAGTGGGGCAAGAATGAAAATGCTATGCAGCATTCACTTAAACTCTGAAGTATCGAGTTGTAAGGGCATAATCCTTTTTCCCTGCAATTAAGATTTTTTGCTCTTCTCTCTAAAGCACAGGATAGATTATTCTACTTTTCCTGCTGTGAATCTTGAATGTATTTACGTAAGACTTTCCTGTGCAATTGGCTTACTGTATATAATTTCTTCTTCATTAGCACAATTTCTAGTGCTAGTAGTTACTTCTGCTGCTGACACCACTTCTGGTGGCATTACAGGGAGCTGCATTGTTCTGTTCCAGTGTAAAGGTTTCTATAAAAAAAAAAAAAATCCAATGCATTCTGATCTCACTCTCTTCTTTAGCTAAAATTTGGTTTCTGGAGATTGAATACCTGTATAATAGTATTTTGTATTGATTCATTCCCAACAGTGGATTTGCACAGTGAGATGATAATTTTTACTTTTCCCTTCCATTCTTAGTAATTTCTAATGCTCACTTTTCTCACCAGATACCAGACTTACGTTTTCACAGCATTACATGCAGTGACCTTAACATCGTGTTCCTGTGTACTAGTGGTTGACTTATCACTGTGTAGGTAAAACTATTTTTTTCCTTATGTATTTCTTTACGACTATCCTTTCTGAATTTCATCTGCCATTATCTCACTCAGTTGCTCAGCTGCAAGGCTTTTCTGCAGTTCTTCAGTCAGTTCCTATCTTTACCACCACAAATAACAGTGCATCCCAGAAGTTTGTCATCGCACTCTCCAATCCTTTTTCCAGATAACTTAAAAGCATGACAATCACCAGGGCCTCTAATAAATCCTGTAAGACTCTGATATATATCTCTCTTCAGAGAGAGAAATGAATTTTACACTAAACTTCAATATCTTTCCTTTTAGTCAGTGGTTTTATTCACGTGAGGGCCTTCGTTTTTGTGACTGCTCAGCTTATTTGAAAACCTTTTTTTAACAGATTCTGCAGAAGGCCTTTTGGAAATCCTTGCATGCTGTGTTGATATCTCTTATCCATACTCTTACTGGCTTCAGTATTATCAATTGTAAATGTTTATAATGTATTTTGACAAATGTCATGCCTTTATGTAAGCTTTGATTCTTTAGTAGATTCTATTTAATGTGGATTTGCTAATTCTGTTCTTTTATAGTTTACAGTAATTTTTCTGGAGCAAATTTGAAATATTCTTTGGTAATTTGAAATTCACCTTCTATAAACTTTAAAAGCTAGTCTTGAGACCTTTCAGTCTCCTGCTGACTAGGTGTTTCTGCTAGGCATTACGTACTCCGGTAATAAGTCAGTCAGTTTTTTCAGTTTTTGTCCCTAAATGGAAACAGTCTGAACCACTGTCATGGTTGTTGTTCTTGCTTTACTTTGTTTTACTGAAGAGAAAATGAAGCACATCAAGAATTGTTTAGTAGAACTGAAAAAAGTTAGGAATACTGTTCCATTTCTACAATAGACCAGAAAAGAAAACACTGTTTCACTTCCCACTGAATTAGTTTGCACTGGTATTGCAAACAACTACACGGAATGTACATATTCTTTGTCATCTCCATTTCATGTGGTGAGAAGCTCAGAGGTCTTAAAAGTGTTTTAAATCGTCTAAGGAATGACTGGCTAGGAAGATGATGGGTCATTGATCATCAGTTCATATGCTTGTCCACTGCTTGCAGAGCTCCGGAAGAGAAAAGAAACTACTTGTCAAAGAATTTGTTAAACTTTCCAACCCTTTGCAGTTGCTGAAATGATGTGGTATAAAATCTCATTTAGACTCTGTTTCTTGACTTAGCTAATTCAACTTGAATTGAGAAGTAGCTAAATGTCCATTTCCTCATTTAGGAAATAAGTAAATAGCTACATAATCTCATATTCAAGTGAGTTCTATTGCTCATCATTCACAAAGGTAAGATACTAAAAGTGAGGTAAGAAGATCTAAGATTATATCAAAAGTGGCAGAAAACATTTTCTTCTTAGTAGAAATTTAAAATTCAAATTGTTTTTCCCATGTTTCTATGGAGGAAATACTGAAGTGCTCCAAAAAAGAATGCATTTTACTTTAATAGTCTTATGACTGCTTGCAAATTGTAATTCCCAGGCATTTAAGTTTGCACTGTTTTACTTCTTTTCAAAGCATGTGCAACACTTAACTAAATCTGAGATGACATCTTTGGATTCAAATGCATCTTGCAAAAAGGAGCTGTGCTGGAGAAAATTAAGTAAACAATCATTCCAGCCATATAGCTGAGTAATGTGAAAGGTTTTTCCAGCTAATTTACACATCCAAATTAGATTGGGGTATTGTAACAATCAATCAATACAACCTAATGTATTCCTTGAGTGGAATTTCAAATATGGCTAGTTGCAAGCAGAGTTTGTTAGGAAGAAAACAATCTGTACCTCACTTATGAAAAAAATTTCAAACTGTCTCCCGTTTCAGAATGTTGTCTTTAAGTGGATAGGGGTTGTATCCACACAAAATTTAGCAATAGAGTGAACACTATTTCTAGTAAGCTGTTAATGTTCAGCCTCTAGTTGGAATGTGAATCATCCTTACCTTCTGCTTGTGAGAAAAGATATCAACAGTTTTAGGTTTATTTTTGGGGGAAAAAAGAAATACATATACACATTTTAATAGTGCTGTATTTAGGACAAACTTGTGCTTTTATTCATAGTAAAAACTTAAGAAGTGAAGTCCCATTTTAAAATCTTTCTTATTGAAAACTAAGTTTGATTCTTATTGTTATTTTACCTTCTCCTGTTGCTCTCTGACCTGTGTGATCATGTTAGTTTCCCCATGACTTAATTCTCTCGGTGCATACCTGTGGCACGTTCTCCAGGTGTCTGTATCTTGTAATTGACTTAGTTACTTTTTTTTTCCTTTGGTACCTGCACAGCACCAGACTGCTACAGGCGATATGGAGCTGTCATTCACATACTTTTTCTACCTTTGGTGAACCATATTTTACAAATATGTATAATCCTTCCATTCAAAGAGTATTTTGACCATGATTTAATGGAATTGTGAATCCACGACTTTTCTGATGAATGAGAAAAATATTCGCTCAAGTGATTTGTTACTGTCCAGCAACATTCACCTTCCTGATACCAATCCCCAGTGATGTACAGTAAATTAATATCTCAGGGTTAAATATGGATATGTTTGCCTAACATTAAGTTCCTACTTCCAAAATTTGATTTGCTTCAAATATGAAGTGATACTCCTTGTTTAGTTAGAAAGCCACAGAACATACTCATAGAACTTAAGTAGGACTTAGACCCAGCTGGAAAACGCGTGTCCTTTAGAGAATAACACAGCTTTTTATCTAACTGCTCCTAATGTCATGTAAATGTAATTTGGGTCATCTCAGTTGATAACTCCACTCGGTGCGGTGGATTGATGCAATTAGATGAAAAGATTGATTTGAGAGGCTTTAAATTTTCTATATCATACTGAAAACAAAGTGATAACTATTTTTTTTTTTTAATAAACTTTACCAAATGAAATTACCTTAAATGCAGGTAAATGACTATGCATCTTACATCTTCTCCCCCGCCCCCCATAATTAAATGTTATCCTGTTTATTCATTTATTGGAAGTGTGAAGCTCAGAGCCTGTGAACAGTTTGTCTGTAGCCATTTAACTTCCTTATAACTACAAGTTCTTTAAATTAATTTGTACGCAGAACTTAAAAAAAAGGAGCTTAAAGAGTGAATGTAACTGAGTGCTGGATTTCCAATATTGAGCATAACAGATTTATAAATCCAGACCTAGCAATTAGGTATATATCCACACTTTTGGCTTTGCAAGTGGGAGAGATCTAGAGGTTTGAGATGACTTATATAAGTTGAGCACAAGTTGGCTCCCAAGAAAGCCATTCTTCAAAAATTTTTTTTGCTGTAATGTTTATCAGAAGATTAATGTGAAATTCTTTATTTCCTCTTATCAATGGGACAATTTAGCACAATAATTACCATCTAGTATACTGCATTTTGTATTTTTTTTTTGAAAGGGATAATTCAGCCCCCCTTTTCATGCACGATATAGGAAAAAAAGTCACATTACAGCCAAATTGCAAGAGTTCTCACAGACATCAGTTGTCTGGAGTATCAAAAGCTGGTTATTTCACTCACTGATACTAATATCTTACATTTTAAATTTGTGCACATTCAGGTCCACTCTACCAATAAGGAATTTTTATAGCTCAATACGTTCATGATATTCACAGAATGATTTGTGTTGGAAGGGGCCCTTAAGATCATCTAGTTCCAACCCCCCTACTACAGGCAGGGACACCTCCCACTAGACCAGGTTCAGATGGCTCAAAGCCCCATCTATTCTGACCTTGAATGCTTCCACAGAGGGGACATTTGCAGCCTCACTGGCCAGCCTGTTGCAGTGTCTCACCACCCTCACAGTACAGAATGTCTTCTTGATATCTAGTCTAAACCTACCCTCTTCCATTTTAAAACCGTTTCCCCTCATCCTGTTTATACCTGCCCTTATAAAAAGTTCCTGTAGGTCCTATTCAGGTACCGGAAGGCTGCTATAAGGTTTCCTCAGAGCCTTCTCTTCTCCAGTCTGGAGAGCCCCAGCTCCCTCAGCCTGTCCTCATAGGGGAGGTGCTCCAGTCCTCTGATCATCTTTATGGCCCTCCTCCAGTAACTCCATGTCCTTCTTGTGTTGGGGGCTCCAGTACTGGGCACAGTATTCCCGTGGGGTCTCAAGAGAACATCATAGAGGGGCAGAATCGCCTCCCTTGACGTGCTGGTCACACTATTCCTTGATTTAACCCAGTGTGCAGTTGGCCTTCTTCAACTCTGTGTTCACTATAAATATACCCACTATTTCTTGGATTGTCTTTTTTGTTCTTGAATTTAAAATTAGTTTGTTTAAACAGTAATCAAGTTCTTTCAAACAAAGTATCATCACAAGATCGGTACATAAACTTCATCCTGCATGGTGGCTGAAGGACTGTCTCTGAGCAATAATTTGCTTGGGTTTTGAGGTTGTTTTTTTTTTTTAATTAAGTATTCTATGGAACTATTCAGTCTAGTTTTGGTTCTTAAATATGAAATCACCATTCACCCTCAAAATCTCCTTCACAGCTGTTGGAAAGAGCAAACTTCATTGACATAATAATAAAATTGATCTTAAAAGCTGATATTCATAAAGATTTTTTAATTGCTTATAAAGACAGCATTCTCTCACAATTAACAGCACTTGGCCCACAAGTAGAAACATCAAGCAAAGATCACAGTTGGTTCCATAAAGTCTTTAAAAAAAAAAAAAAAAAAAAAACCTAGCAAATATCCTAATGAAAAACACCGTTTTAGAGTGTAACCTGAGTTCAGAGGGACAAAGCTCTTGTTCATCAAATGGAAAAAAAATGCAGTTATAATTATACCCCACCTCGTTATCCACCAAAAAAACACCAACAACCTACTAGCTCTGAATCTCTGCCAGGTTTGGGGAAGTCTGGCTTATCATCAGAAGTGTTCTGGTTTTAACTTGCTTCCAGTATTCTAGGAACTGTTTTGAAAATTATGAGGGACAGTGCAGGAGTAGTGAGGTTAACTGCATGAAGCACAGGAAAAAGAACAGTACTAGCTTGAATAAACTTGCACTGTCAGCCTACTGAGACATGGACTTCTTCAAAGACATTTAAATCATTATCCATAAGGGCCAGGTGCATAATAAATCTGTGTTGTACTGCATATATTTAAGTAGGGATTATAGGAAAAAAAAAAATTGCAAAAGCTCAAACTTCTATATGCTGAATTTCCTACTTAGTATTTAGTATTTTTAAGATTCCAGTCTTCTCATTTTTATTCATATTTTGTATATTAATGTTAAGTAGCAGTAAGGGTTACACTGTCGAATCAAGTACTTAAATCATGGAGGTAGACGGAAGTAAACAGGCTTACATTTGTTCAACAGAAATTTGTGTTGTGTCTGAGACATTTATGATTTGTGTAGTCCTTCTCTAAGTATCTGGGACTCTTAAAGAAATGATGTGTCTGTGCTCTTTCCTTAATATAAAGTAAATTAGTGTTTTACCTGATAGAATAGGATGTTGTCATCTTTTACATTGTTTGTATAGCACTGTGTATAAATTTTCTTTCTTCATAATATCTTTGAGAATATTTTGCAAATAAATTTGTGAGCTCTTTTCATCTGTCCATTCTGTGCTTTAGAAATGGGAAGGGTATGTCCAACTGAATGTACCCTTGACCAGCAACATTTGGGCTAAGGATTGGTATTTCCTAACCCCTGGAAGATGAGGCACTCAGGCTTCAATTCATTTGCCTTAATTACGTAATCTGAAATTCACGCAATCAGTTGAACACCTGAAAACAACTGGTGGTACACCTACATCTTATATCCTGGAAATACGGGTAGTAGGTGCTGCAGACTCCACAGAACTTCAGACAGGTACCATCTAAGACCACAACTGAAAAGTGCAATTTATAGCAGGTTAGTGGATGAGTAGTGTGAGACATGCATCAAACTCTAATTAATTACGTTTTTGGAAGGTACTTCAAGACATAGATGAGGAAGGAAAGGTACAAATGGAAGTGGCATCAACTCCAATAAATTATCTGAATGCTCTAGGCTGTTCTTCTGGTCTTTTTTTCTTTTTATTATTGTCTTTTTTTTTGTCTTTTTTTTTAAGAGAAAAGTGGAAGACAAGAGCATTCAGTATTCTATGAAGCATACTGAAAAAATAGCGTAAAGCTGTATGGTGTTTGTGAGACTTCAAACTATTTTGTAAATTACTTTCAACTACAGGTTAATGTTAAAAAGCAGATTCTGTAAGGGGAGATGGAACTGGGGCTTCACAGTCTTGAATGAGACTCAGATTGTTTTTCTCCTCTATTACCATATAGCTTTACATGCATTCTCAGTTGCATAGCCTACTTGATTACAAAAACTTTATGATTAAATGACTGAGTCTTACTGTGAAGGTTATTTTGTGCTTTCAGTGGCTGTTCAAGCATGGCAATAGTGAGCAGCTCGCTTCCCTGCAGAGTCATTGAAAACTGGTGCATTATTTTCAATGCTTGAGGATAGGTCCTGCAGTGCAGTTACACTGAATAGAGAGTCAGAAAAACATATAAAGCCTGATACAGTGCTTTAGAGTAGCACAGGGAACAACTCTGACTTATTCTTTCCTCTTCCAAAGGGAAGAAAATGGAAAACTTGGCCAAATATTTGTGCGGTGATGTAGCATTCTTTATGATAAATATCTAGGTATTCATGGGAGTTAGTAGGAGAAAGTGATGAAAGCATCCAATTATTAAATGCCTTATGTTAAGGGAGATACACAAGCCCAGCTTCAGATCCCTGCTATGCCTGATGTAATTTAGTTTTGCCATTTTCATCTTTTCTCATCAACAGCCTCACAGTTATTTACTCTGGAGTGCTAAAGAACGAATAGAAGACTTCCAGTTTCTTCTCCTTTTGCTCCTCCAACAACACAAGCATGGAAGCTCGACATCTCAATTCCTATCTAAACATTTATCTTTTGTGTCCTACTAGATCAATACAAAGATATTAAGAGAGACTGTTGATACCTCTGTAAGGTAGGTCCAGCTGTCAGTGACAAAGCAGTGTATTTCTGAGAGCTGAAATAATTTGGAGGACCAAAGTCACAGCTGAGGGCAAACATGAGAGAGGTTTGAAAATTCTATATTATATTATTGAGTAGGCAACTGGCTAAAATCCTATGAGATTTCTTTGTGAATAACTTTGTACTAAGGGAACATTCTTGATAAAGAGTGAAAAGCACTAGTTAGTTAGGGTAGTTGAGTGTGTCAAATCAGAAGGAGAGAACTGGGGAACACATAATTTTGTCCTCTGCTTCCCTGATCCTGGAGCCTCTAACCTGAGAAAAGGGATGGGACTACTGAAGTGTTTTCTTACCGAGAAGCTGGTGGCACTTGCTCCACGAGTGACAGCCTCGTGGCTTTCCCAGGCTCAATGGGAAATCTTTCCTGACAGAACTCAAGTGTTTTTTTTTCTGGAAGAGAAAGGCTTTAAAGTGTGAAATCTGTTGGTTGTTGTGTGTATGACCATACCACCTATTATCTTAAGCAGATCTTTTAATCTTCTACTTAATGTCTTACAGCTTCAAGGAACAGCAGCTGTATTTCCTCTCTCTTCATGAGACTAAAGAAGCCTAGTTTCTTGTCGTAACTTAGACACCTTTTTCTGCTGCTCATCACTGTAGCCTTTCTTTGATCTTCTTACTGTCTGTATTCATCTCATCAACCTCTGAGAAATCTTGTTACAACAGTTCTCAGCTATTGCTGTGGCAAAAATCAAAGATGGGGAAAGGAGAGTAGTCTCACTTCAAGCGCTTGCAATGTATGATCTCCTTGTTCTTTGTTATTTGATTCTATGCAATGATGTAAGTACTGAGCTAACTACAGTCATCTGTTGTAAAGGACCCAATCTACTGGTGTACCACCTCCAAGTGTTTCTCAGTGGTAGACTAGTGGTTGATTATATATTCCTGCATTGCCACCTAGGACTTTTTATGAGGCTGAAAGTAGCTGAGGCATAGCGACAGAGGGGGATGTCTGTCTGTACTTTTTATAATTGCTGAAGAGTTTTACTCTGTGAAGCTCTAGGAGAGCAGAAAAAGATCATATCAACTCTTGATTTAAATCATTTTCCAGAGTATTCAGGTTAACCAATTCACAGTAATTAAAGTTTGTTTTCTTTGAATGTTGTTATGGTAACAAATATCCTTACCCCTCACCAAAAATATCAGTTTAAGCAGTAATCTAAATGAGTTACAGTTTGACTTGAGTAAGTAACAGAGATGAGGTGAAAGAAGAGAAAAGCACCTGCCAAAAAAAAAAAAAAAAAAAGAAAGAGAGAAGATGGAGGAGGAAAGGGCGGAGAGGTTCCACTGATTGACCCGCTCTCTGAGCTGGTCTCAGGGGGCTGATGTAGATGTGAGGAAAAAAGAAATACTCTCTTTAGGTGATAAAAGAGAGGAAGGCAGGATAAATTATTCAGGAGCATATATAATATATTTCCAGTGAAGTAGGTGGAAAAAATGCTAACAGGAATAATAAGAAAAATGCAGCTAATATCAAGGTCAAATTATGTTAACTGCTGTGGAAGTCAGTGTTCTTCGTTAGATAATTAAGACCAGATTAAAAACATTTGGAAATCACGTTGGTTTTGTAATTCTACTGCTTTTTTATTAATAACTTTGACTGGTTTATCTAATTACTGTATATTTTGTTGTGTTTCTTTTTTTGTAATCATTATTTTTATACAAGCAATTGATTGGGTGAGAGCCAGAAAAAATATAAGTTGAAATATAAAATGTCAAATATTTTCAAAGAACAAAAATAATTTTACAAACTTACTTTTGAATGTAAATGCTAAAATGCATGGAGAAGACTTTGAGAGAAAAGAAATATCAGATGCACTTAAATCTGAACTTATATTGAGTTTGAATACTGATAGTATTTACTGTTTCCCTGTGTCAGTAAATACAGAATATTGTTATTCTATATATTAGTTTTTGTTTGCTTTAGCACTGTCTCTTTTATCTTACTTCTTAAAATAAACATGACATTAAGTGTCGAGTTGGTCTTTTGATCCTACAATTTACAAGTTTAATTTTCTTTATTGAAAGTGTATTTCACATAATGTGAGGATAAACAGGAAGTCAACCAGTTTCCATTACCTCTCAGATTTTCCTGCAAATAAATCAATTCTACTTACAGATTAGAATTTGCAGTTTAAAAATGTGAAAAACAGAAAAAAGGTAAGAAAAAAAAAAAGTTGTGTTACCTTGTTGTTTCTGCTGAGAAAATAGAAAAAGTTGGGTTAAGTACATTCTCTACAACGTACCCAAATGCATTGGAGAGAGAGTGAGATAGCCTAAGGGAGCATAGGACTGGATTAAAATCTAAATAAAGGGGAAAAAAAAAACAGAAACCTTAAGGTTAGTCATTTTATTTTCATCTATAAAATATAACCACAAAAGTGTTTGTTTTTACTGCAGCACAGCAGATTTTTATCTTTTTTTTTTTTTTCCATCTGCAATAAAATACAGAGGTTAAAAAAAATAAGTCTTGCTTTTGCCCTTGAAAAATTTCATATAAGGGTACAGATAATAGTTGCTTGTTTACTTTGAACATAAATCTTGCATTGCACCTTTCTATGACGCTTTAGAACTCGTTACACACAATTCTAGTTTTTACCTTAAATTTTAATGTCATGTGCTGAGGATAGGAAATGGGAGAAGTACAGATAGAATGTAAAAGTAGCAGACATACAAAATTAATTAAATAGCTGGAAGACATATTCCACTGAGATGGTTATGCTACGATTACATGATTTGCATAATTAAGTGCTGAAAAGTCATGAACTATGAAATTCCACATTTCAGACATAGTTCTCATTCTTTCTTTTTTGTCTGTTTCTGTTAAGTCTTCAGAGAAAAAAATAAAATGTTAAAAATGCACAAGTTTTAATTATTTTTTGCTGCATGAACACATGCATAGTTTGAACTATTGTCAGAGCAGTAAAGAATGGATTTGTGTAGAAAGCACAAATAAATTACAGAGTTTTTCATGCAGGAAGGATGAATGCACAGCAGCCACGTCTGTTCATTGTGGTCTTCACGTTCAGAATATCAGATCCTCTGAGCGTTTTTTACGGCATTGCAGTAAGCTTATTCTACAGAGTAGTTTTATTGCACTGCAGGAGTTTAAAAGGTCTTCCTTGTCTGGCTTTGTTTTTACCTTAGCCGTGCCTTTCTGTGCCTAAGAGCACTTGCCTGATACTCATTCAGAAAATACAGAAGTCACTGAATGCACAACTCTCAAAGAAGAGACCCAGATAAACGCCACTATGAATAAGGACATTATGGTCATTCTTTTTTGATGCGGTCCCAGCAATTTTGCTTTGTATTGTAAATTGCAGCAGTTTATAGGAGAAAAGCTGAAAGTAGAGCTCTTTTATGGTGAGGCATAGCACAGTGGTGGAAGCACTTTTCTAGAAGAGAGGTACTATAGTCTTAACCCTGAAGAGAACAGGATCCAGGTCTGTCTCTGTGATGAATTTATGCATCAACATGTTATTGAGAACAGGGTTGCAAGCAGAGGCTCAGACTTCTTCATCTTCCTCTGGCAGTGGTGTTTTGAAATAAAGTGAGCCTCCTTCCTGTATATTTTCTGAAGTCTTGCAGGCTAAAATAATATTAGTGACTAGTGGATGCACTGTAGAACACATCTGACCCATCTCAGAATCCTAATTCTCACTTCTACTACAAGATAGGCACAAGAGCTCCTTCACCAGGATGGGAAAGTGAAAATCCAGATATATTACTATTGCTGCTTATCAGTAGTATAGATCAGCCATCAACCAAGGATTTTTTTATGTTGTTATACTCTTCATTGTTAATTGACCTCTGCCATCTCTCACAACAAACAGCCCTAGAAAAAGGTCCATCAACGGGGCATATATTAATTTAAAGCTACACAATTAGTCGAATTCACTAATTCATTTGTCTATATGAACTGTTTGACAACATTCAAGTCATGGATTTTCAATTTCAAGTAACGTACCAGATCTGCACGTAGCGACTTGTAAGGAAAGTATTGCTTCAGCCTTAATTAGTCTAGTCTTAGCTAAATTTACCACAGACTTTTGATGGCTGACGCTTTCTTATGTTAACATTCATAAATCAGTTGCCTTGCAGTAGCTAAATATCTAAAAAAGCATGATGAGAATCAGAGCTACACAGGGGCTTATGGCTCAAAATCTTCTCCTTTTTACCAATCAAATCAGCCAATCTAGGAAAATAAATGACTTTTTCCCTGCAAATCTTGCTTCAGTTGAAAACGAAGCTGCTTAAAAAAAAATAATGGAAGAACAGAAGGCATTTTGTAGGACTCTTAATCATAGTACACAGAATACCTTCTGAAGTATTTCACTGATTTTTTTCATCTATTGAGCAATATGTTTTGGCAATAAAAATATTGCACGCAGCAATATATATTTATCTGCAAATTTAACAATATGTGAATATATATGCTTCTTGCTGCAGGCCAATGTGAATTTTTAAGTTATGTGAATTTGTTCTTTTTTCTTTTTTTAAACTACTAAGCAATTTTTTTCTTCTCTTGGCTATAAAACTTCATAATGGGAAAAAATGCAACATTAATAATGCTACAACAAAGGAAATCATGTTTATGACTAGAGGAGAATGCTGGCCAACTTTCTGGCAGGTAACATTTTACAGCATATGCTGACAAGTAAATCTTTATTTATGACTAGGATCACAGAACACCAGGATGCTTGTCAATAACAGGTCCTACAATGCTGTGAAAGAAAAATTCTTTATAAACAACATCTAGCAGAGAGAATTTAGCTGGATGATGCCTTGTTAATTTTTGTAATAGATGGTGACATTGGCATAAGATTTATTATGTTAGTCAAATGAAAGTGCATGTGCTGAATGCACAAGTTTAACGTCAGTACCTGCACAACAAACCTAATTAAATGGTGTGTCATTGAAAATGATTTAAATGAAAAGGTAATGAAGCAAATCACATGAAATGTGCTTAACAAAATTTATTCTGAAGGAATCGGAAAGGTTATTGTAATTAGAGAAGCAGTCCACCATGCAAATAATCTTTTTTAAGCTCTCTCATTAAAATCTAAAGCTTAAAAAAAAAAGCCAGGGAAACTCAACTTTTGGTTTGGGGCAAAAGGTAGGATTTCGCTTTCAGCTTTTGCAGGAATTAATGCACATTCTTAAAATATATTCTAGTGCTGAATTTTCAGGAAAAGTCTACATAAAAATATAAGGTTTACATCTCTTTATGGTAAACTTTAATCAGTGTCTTAGCAAAAAAATCAATGTAAACAAAATATCGGGCTGCGAAATTTATTACTTAACTCCATGCCTAGTTAGAATAGCATTTATTTGCATAGAAATACTTATTCTTGTGAAACAGGGAAAAGTCGAAGTCAGTGATACTTCAGCATATGTTCAGTTTTACATGTTTACATTTGTTTATTTGCTGAACGAGATGGGACCATTATACATGGAAGTAGGGCTATTTTCTGTTGAGCCAGCATTTTCATAGGGATGTTAGGAAATGTTTTAATTACTAATCTTAAATCCAAATTAAAAAGTAAGGAGAGTGGTTCATGAAGGTATTAGGTAGTAACACCACTGGGTTGTGAACATGAAAATGAGTTTCAGCATTTTACTAGGTGAGGAAATAACTGCAGTGGTGGCTTTCATTAGATACGTAACAGTGGGTATTTTCACATTCTTTCCAAATATGTAGCCAGAAAAATAAAATTTTAGAGCAAGGTTGTCATGGTGAGTAACCATGCTTATTTTTTTTCACATTCAAAATAAAAACTACAGTGTTCAAAATTGTTTGATTAATGAGCCAATAGACAAATACATATTTTATTCTCGATACCTTGTGAAAGTTACCCATACAACTTTTGGTTGTAAAACCACAAGTGCCCATTTTGCAACAAAATGAGATCTGGCAGGAAATCAGCAGAGCCTGGATTACACCCTAGAAACACAGATGGGTGAGGAAATGGACAGTTTTTTTCTATAAACTGCAGGAGTCTGACTTCAAGTCAAAATCTGAATCTATGGACTCTGATCAAGGAGAGCCACACGTTCCTGAGCATACAGCCAGCCAGTGCTGAGGTTTTTGGGTCAATATTCAGACTCTTACAGAATGCCTCATTGTCAGAAGCCTTGTCAGATGAGGCCTTTGCTTTTCCCTAATTCTTCTTCAGTCTTCTGTCTGTCTTGTTTTCCAGGCTAGACACACTTGTATTTCTAGCTGTGAATTTTTCAAAGCGGTATGATTATACTGCTAGTAAGCACCCAATCCAGAGTCTGGTGTAGCTACACAGACTATACCAAATACCTCTAGAATTTCCTGGCATTTCAGTCAGCATTCATGCTTATCATCTAGCACTAAGTTTCTGGAAAATTCCCCTGAGTATCGTGCCACCCACAGAAGAATATTTGGAGGATGATAGCAGTGCCAGACCTTCTGCCTACTCTGATTTTTAGTGTTCTTATCCTTAATCTCTTTCTAGAGTCTTCTGCAAGGGGAACATCATTTTCTCTCCCCTATGAAGATTTCCAAAACAACTGAGAGCAACTACATGGCAGTAAAAAATGTAAAGTAATTTGTACAGCTGACTAGAAAATTGGCATTTTATTGAAGCACTGGTCAATACTTCATTCACAGCACTAACAACTTGTAGAAGAAAAGGTTGTTAAAAATGAAAAAAACACACACAAACACAAAAAGATAGTAAACTGCTTCTTAGTGGAGAAACACTTCTGCTTTTCATTTTTCACCATGTTGTTTGTTCAGTGAAAAAGGCATTTGGTGATGAAGCATCAAGCTCTGTATTGCAGGTGTTTAATTGCCTAGGACAATCACTTGCCTGTGAAATAAGATACTAAATGGCATTGGAGCTTCAGTCAGTTTCTCCAAATGCAGAATAAAATTTACTAATTGGCCCAAAGGTAGCTTTCTGCAGGAAGTTTTAAATGATCTCATGATTAATATCCTGTAATTGGAGGTTGCAATACATTTTGCTCTTCTATTTTTCTGTGGGAAGAGAGAAGTCTAATTGCCAATTACATGTTTGTTAGCTGTACAAAACTCCAAGAGATAGACATGGTACTGAGCCATGAATTTTGGAACTGGGTTTCAAAGTCATAACCCTTCACTCATGCTGTGTGTGTGTGTTCAGGATAGTTCCAGTTTCTTCAGTCTGTTACAGAAAAAGAACATCATTACACCTTTTGGATCAGAGCTCATTTCAAGAGTTAACTATTTTCTTCCCCTGCATAGATATTTTTAAGTACTGTTGCAATCCTGGTCTTAATTACTGCTGCTCTGCAGAGACTCACAAGGCTTAGCACACTGGCTTAGAAGTGTAAAGTACAAGTTTAGTCACGAGATAAAAGCACAGTAACCCCAGTGATTAAAGCCTTTTGTATAAATACATTAAACATAATGAGGTAGAGCAAGATAACAATTAAAATTGTAACGTGCATAGCAGTGATTTCCAGTTTATATTAACTATTGATTAATTGCTTTATACATTCTGATATATAAGTAGTTTGTGGGTTTTCGTTTTGTTTTGTTTGTTTGTTTTTAATGAGTTCTATCATGTTTATCCTTTCAGACCTTTCCTGAATGTAGTGAGACTGTGCAGAGGTGTTTAATGAGATCACAGGGGTGTGTGAAGTGTTACCTGTTGGCTGGAAGAAGTGGCTATTTAGGGATAAGTCCCTGTAGATGGTTCAGGTTTTAAAATAAGATGTCATTTCCAAAAAGAGAAAAGAAAGCAAGGAGAAACTGTAGTGCACCCATCTCAAATTTAATCAAGAAGTTAAACTTACTGTAACAAACATGAAAGCATAAGTTATGACAGACATACGGCCTCACATGTATCTGCTGAAAATTATTAGGGTACGGGAAAACCCATGTCCTAAGCAGCTTTTTTTTTTTTTTTTTTTAAATTTTTAACTTTTTTGACATATCTAACACAATTAATTAATATTTAGTGGATGATTAGTCCATCAGAAGTGCTATAAAGTCTGATTATTCCCAAATAAAATTGAATGTTTAACATACTTTCTGACTCATTTCGTAATCAAAGAATTAAAGAAAAAAATGAAAATGTTTTTTTCTGGAAGAGCATCTGAGGTCACTCCAGCTTCCAGTTCTGATCTCTGCAGAAGTACTACTCCTTTGCATAAAAGACTCTTTTTCTCTGATTGGAGTGAACACTGAAAATTTTCAAGCTTGACTCAATTCTGAAAATTTTTCCCTTTCAACTGTTGCAGAATTTTTTTAAAAGGGCTGTCTTTTCAGAGGGTTGCATCAATTCCAAGTGCTGTCTTCTGCCAGGACATGCCAGAAGGCTACTAATGAAATCTGCCTCAGGTTTCAGTTTCTTAAATCTGACCTTTTAACAGATGATAGAGTAATAACCACAAAATCTGAAACTAGTGACTCTGGAATGATCTGGAATTAATTTTTCAAAATTCAGATTTTCTTCTTGCCATTTCTGTTGCTTCTCTGTTTGATGTGCCTCACCGGCAGCTGGCTCGCTATTACAAGAGCAGAACTGTGCAGGCTACTGCGGTTAGCCCTCTCTGCATTCAATTGTATTGAACTTGCTATCTTCTTCTGAATTCCTGATAGTCACCTGAAACATTTCACATTTTTTCCTCTAGCTCAAATACAGCTTTTAACAGAATTATCTCAGTCAATATGCTGTCAATAAGAAATTACTTGAAATGCCAATTTTTGCAATGGCTTTTAGAAAATGGCATCACGTACAAAATTGTTAAATTTGCACGGATCACGTCTTACCTCTTCCACAGATAAATTTTCCTGAATTGCTGTTATGTTCCTTTGATACACTCTCTAGATTCATGGTTAGAAATAAGTATTTGTACTTACAAAAAAAAAAAAAAAAAGAAAAAAAAAAGAAAAAGAAAAAGCTACAAGATAGTTTTTTTTTCTTTTCTTATGCCCACGACTTCAACGAGCGGGCCTAACTTTAAGATGAACTCTTGAAGAGCACATCTTTGCAATCCATGGGTAAAGATAAGATAAGCTGAATCCGAGTGGAATGTGAATAACTTAGTAAGCTAAGTGATATGATTCCATCTGCCCAATTTGGGTGACTCCCAAGTTGAGACAATCTTTCTCTTGGTTTTCTTTTACAAACAAAACATGGACATTTTCAAGGACACAAGTGACTGGAACTGTATGTCCTTATACAGGCTGCCAGAGCTGGCAAATCCTGCAACCCACCTGCCCTAAACTGCAAGCTAGCATCCTTGGTTGGGGCCCCAACTCAAGAGGAGAGAGTGCCATCTGCTGAAGTGCACAGTCCAGTTTTCTTCCCTTTTTGATCTCTTACCCTCACGCCGAGCAAGATTAACTGTCCTCATAGTACTTGAACCAGAAAGGTCAAAGCATAATGTTGCTTGGCTATGGGAAACTGAATAGCACAGCCTGCACAAATATCAGCAGAAATGAACTACGTGTTTTTAGTATTGCCTTATTATTATTATTTTTTCTCCCTCAAGCTTATTACTCTACAGAAATGTTATTTTTTTGGTTTATCTAGAAGAGTGGGCTAGAGCACTTGTTAGAGAACACTTCAGTTTGTTCTTAGTAGGTACATAAATAGAAAATAGCATATCCATGCATGAAAATCACTTTATGCTGAGATTGCATTTGGGAGCACCTTGGGAAATCACTTCCAGTGACAAGGCCTATTACTTGAAAATCCAAGAATTTGCATAAAATTACTTTGTTAGTCATGTTCTGTTTCCTTCATCTCCGTCACTCTTCTCTTTCTCAAACTGCCCAACCTAAACAGTACAACTTCAAACTCCTCTGAGAAAATGTGTCCATCTTTCATTTTCCCTCAGTGCTAAGATTAATACTGTGCTGTCAGCACGTTGCCTACCTACCTAGGCTGGTCCAGCCATTCCAGCAACAGAGGAAGCCTTTAGGGTTTTTTCCAATACTTTCAAAAGACAACTGACACCAACTGCTCCTCTGAGAGCTGTTTACTGCCTTGGTTTCAGCTCCCAGTCCATGCAACAGAGCTGCAAGCATACACCAGGCTCGCAGAAAGAGTAGTCTCTTCCCTCTGAAACTATTTGTGCATCTTCTTAGCCAAAATCTTCTTATAAATAAATAAATAAACATAAAACACCATCACAAAATGCCTGTTGTTTCCTTCCTCTTTGTTACATAGCAGTCTCCTGGGGAAAAAAAGAATCAGTGTCTGTGCTCATTTAGATTACTTTATAGTCTCACTTTTTCCTGCCTTCTCCTTTATTGACTTCCACTTTACGGAGAAAGCTTAATCATACCAATTCTCTTAACTGTTGATGATATAAGTTTTTTCTCAGGGCGGGCTGGCGCTGGCGGAACTCGCAGCTCAGACCCCCGGCTCCAGGCGGGGCAGGGCGGGACGGCGGGAGCGGCGCGAGGCTTTGGCCGTCTCGAGCCATCGCCTCAGGGTGGCGCTGCGCGGCGGACTGAGACCACATTCCTGTGCCGCGAGATGGCCTTAGGGCTGTCCCTTCAGCTGCGAGGGTGCTGGAAGCGCGGTCTTGATGTTTATGGACAAAGCAGAACTAAATGGGACTTTTTCCCGGTTTGAGAAAATTGTGGCCTGAAAGAATGACTGGTGTGATCCTGAGGGATGGATCCAGGAGGCCTCGCAAGCCCTGGGTATCACACCTGGTCTGTGAGAAGAGCTGCAACGAGGAACCTTTCAGCCGTTATTGCTTTGAAAAGGCACATCAGGTGATGATTTTCCTGGCTGGATGCTATACAAAATGCTCTTGGGAGGCAGCAAAGAAAAGGTGCCTACTTATTTGGATAGATATTTATTGTGAGGATAAGCAGGAAGGGGAGAAATGGGCATGGCCAACATGAGGACACAGCTACAAGGAGAAGCAGCTGCAGGAGAGGAGTTAATCAAGTCAGTAAAGCATGCCTGGGTGCTCTTAGCATTGTGTTTTCCTGGGGAGAAGATGGAGATTCTGCTCTGATTTCATGTGCTAAAGAAGAAAAAGAGAGAGCTGGTGGTGGAGATGACTGCAGAATGGGCTTGTCCTCAGCACTTTCCTACAGAATCCTTGTTCATGGAGCTACTGAAGGTAAGAAGAAATGCTTAATGTTAAATGTATGTCATTGTTGCCTCATAGCACTGCTGCCAAGTTATTAATGTGTCTGGTTAATTTTACAACTTTGAATATTAACAATTTATTAATGCTGACGCGGTAAGGATAATCAGAAAGTTAGTTCAGTCCTGTTGCTAGTCTATTAAAAGCCAGAAACTGTTAGTATAGGAGAAAAACACCTGTGGAATCTTGCAAAACTCAGTCTGTTGTGTTTATTGTTGTGAGATTCCTTTTGTTTTGTGTTGTCTGTTCTCTGTAGGATTAAGCATGATTAACTTTCTTAATAGCTCATTTTAAAATTAAAGAGTGTGAGCAACTGTTCTTTCTCAGAGAATAGTAACAATGACAAACAATTTTATACTTAACCACATTTCTTCAGTTAATTTTAATACTGAATGCAACTAAATTCCAAACCAACCTTACAGTTGTTACGTGAAAGTGGTAGAATTCTGCTCTGTGGGACCCAAGTAGGTAACATACTGTAGCAGAAATATTTACTGAATTCTGTCGTCCTTATTCAAAGTAATGGAATAATGTGAAATGTGTTTTAAAGAAAAGTAAATAACATCATGTTTTAAGTGGGATTTTCTCTTGTTGTGTGAGATAATCTTTGCCAAGGTGTAAACCACCAGCAATTTGTTTACAACTCCCAAAGCACAAAATGTGCAGTCAGCTCCTGTTTTTAACAATTCTTATTTTAACGTTGAATGATCCTGTGATTGAAGAATCACGCTTTGCAAGTTAAAAAAAAAAAAAAAAAAAAAAAAAGCTATGTATCATATTTTACAGGGAATTTTTAAGCTAATAGAGAAAGTGGGTCAGTCATACAAATAAAAGAAAACATGGGATTTCCATGTGCAGTGAAGTAAAACTTTGATGTAATCCAGGCCTGTCTAAAAATGAAAGAACTACGTGCATTGCTGTTCGTTGATTATTGGCTTAAACAGACTTTAAATGATTTGTACAAAAGGAGGGATGCGATGGTATGGAAGAGTTTGGTTAGTCTTCATTGCAAAATTCTGAAGGTAGAGTTATAGAGTGAGTGCTGCAAAATCTTCAAAAGAAAATAACAGAAAAAAATGTTGTGCAGTAAGTAGTTATTTAAGTTGTTGATTGTAATGAGGAGGATAATTGCGTTAACTCCAGGAAACCTGGCAGCTTTCCGTCCCAACCCCAACAGCTTTCCAGATATTTGAAAAATCAAATGATTCTTTATAGAATTTAGGAAACTGATGAATTTACGCACTTGGGGTTACAAAATCCTTCTTTTAATTAACTAGGTGGTGTTATTTTACTTATAAAACTCATATATCTCTGGTATCTGTAGTGGTGTGACCGGTAAGAAACCAGTGAAGAGGGTACACGGTATGGATATTGAAACCTCTTTTATCGAGGGCCTGAAAATATGTATCAATCTAATATATTTATCCAAATTATGAATTTTTTTTTTTTTTTTGTTTTTGTTTTTTTAACAAGAGTTGGTTATCACAGAACAGTTTTGATGCCCAGCTGGCCCCTGAATTGCATTGTCAGGGAGCAAAACAAGGCAGTGTTCCTGCTCAGATATTTGGTTGGAAAGACCATTATTTCTGTTTCCTACAGACTTCATGTATGTGGTTTGTGTGGGTTGTTTTTATTTCTGTTTTTTATTTAGTACCATGCTGGTCAAGAAAATACAGTATTTTGTCCCATGCTACTGCAATCACCTCCTGTGCAATTATGATCTTTTACATTTTAGCCTCTAAGCTCCATATTGTCTGAAACATCAGTGAAGTTCAGCTGGAAAGTATTTTGTGTATGTTTTGGCTCTGATAATTTTTTTTGTCACAATAATGCCTAAATCAGCTAAACTTTAAGAATTTCTTGAATCACAGAAAATCATGTGTTTGAATATCTACTGTCAGTCATTCTTGTTCAGCGTTGTGAAACAGTTTGTAATTTTAAAGCTTCATCCGATCTTCCAGAGTTTAGGACTTAATTTGTGTTCTGTGGGTTGATGATTTACGTTAATGAGAAACACTCAAAATGTTATGCTTAATGTAACCGTATGGGCATTAGGAGTTCAAACCTGGATCTTGAGCATCCAAATAATTTACTTGAGCTACACCATGATATTTGATAGCTTATGAATAGTCAGAAACTACTTCATGAATATATGGTGCTTTCTTAATTGCATGCTTAAACATAATTGCTTAGAATACAAACACAGGTCTTCTATTCCAGTACAAAAAAGACTGAATAACAGGACTTTGAGGTACATGAAAGTGTTTATAAATGATGTTTTCCTTGTAACACATAAGCAGAGACTTCCACTTCGTAGGTGTGGAAGTCAGAATGTATACTTTACAGGCGAAGAAAGGTAAGTGTTACCGAAGAGTTTTTTGGTTTTTTTTTTTTTTTTTGAAGGCTTGTGTTTATACTATTCTGTATACTACTTTACAATTAGTTTCACATTGGAAAGTGAAAATGACCATTTGCAGTATTTTCGCATTTGCTGCCTCATCTTTTGATATCTGTGTTGCTGACACCTGTGACAGGCTAGTATTTGCTAAAATCGGTAACATGAATCTTTGCTGTCTCACTTCTGTATTTGCGTAGCAAATGGTCAAGCGGCATGACTCAGAGGGCAGGTTAAAAATCCATTTTGTCACACAAGTATTCATTTGAAAGCACTTTATTTCTTAAGGAAACTTCTGTGTCAGTTTTGTCAAAGTAGTTGACAGTCACTGAAGGAGAGTACAAGACTTCAAAGAGTTTAAATTATCATTGAATTATATTTTACAAATATATTCTAGAAATTCAAGTAATGTGCATTGAATAACAGTTAATTTCAAAGGCTTCCAATTAAGAGAAACTAAAGTATATCTTCATGTTTTAAAGCTGCTCTGATTATTGAGAAGAGAGACTTAAGCTTCTGGTGGGTACTAAAGCCAGCTCTGCTCAGCTTTGTTCATTAGAATTATTTTCTATTTTTAAAAACTAGCGTTATTCTGCAGTTACCAAGGCTGGTTTTGGCAATAGGTATCTTGTCTAGGACAAGAAGTTACTCTAGTTATGTTAGCTGCACATGTATGTTTTTATTTTTTTTAACTTTGGCTTTTTCTTAGGTGCTACTTAAGTAGTCTTAGTTTGTACAACATAAAGGCATTCAAACAGTGGGGAAAACATTTGTCTTCAACAGTGATGTCTGAAAGTTGTTGGTTTTTTTTTTTTTTTTTTCCTTGTCTTTCTTTCAAATTTCCATGTTTCTATAGTACCTGAGATAACTAAGATCCATGGTTTTATTTAGTTTACTAGTTTCTAATAAGAATTTGAGTTAAATTCGTACTGTAAATTTTACGAGGGAGGTGATTGAAAATATTAAGGTTCTTGCTATACCGCTTAGATTTATTACAGAATAAGTTGAATCCTAAATTAAGGAGGGAACATTAGGGATGGATGTCAGGGGGAATTTCTTTACAGAGAGAGTGGTGAGGTGCTGGAACAGGCTGCCCGGAGAGGCTGTGGATGCCCCATCCCTGGAGGTGTTCAAGGCCAGGTTGGATGGAGCCCTGGGCAGCCTGGTCTAGTATTAAATGGGGAGGTTGGTGGCCCTGCCTGTGGCAGGGGGTTGGAAATTCATGATCCTTGGGGTCCCTTCCAACCCAGGCCGTTCTGTGTGACTCTGAATAACAGGTGAAAAATTGCATTAGAATTGAGTTTGAATATTGGGGAGGGGGGGGAAACAAACTGGAAACTAGCCTATAATCAGCATCTTTTTATCAACACTGTGGGACTTTCATTGTTTCTGGAAGTTAGAAGGACCAAATCTGTCAGTGATGAGAGCTGCCTCCATGGCTTTTATGAAGATGATTGGGAACCACTGCAATGTAATACTTGAATGAATGTAGTGTTGTGACTAGAAGAAATACTAGCCTTAATTTAGCAATCAAATATTATGTTAAGTATTGTGTCATATCTTCAAATCTGATAACAATGCATCCTTTACTTCCATGTTTAATTAGTGGCATCCCCTCTGCATTGTGTGGCCACTGAAGTTTCCAACCCAGCTCGCTTGCAGTTGTTGATCATCCTTCTTGTACTGCATTCTGTCATCTGACTGTCCTAACGTATGGATTGTGACAGAGTAATTGCTTAGGATAATGCCCTGTGTACTCTTTCCTGAAATTCTTTCTCCCTTCCCTCAGCTTTGATGCTAGTAACAGTATTGATATTCCTATCAACTGCTCATCTAAAATTCAAACGAAGAAATAATCCCACACGCCAGTGCACAGAATAGAGCACAAAATAAAAACTTACTTGGCTGATGTTTGTGTTCTGTGACTGATATTAGAGCAAAAAAGTATCTTCAAGCAAAGCTTTGGCAGCTACCCTTCTGCAGGATGTGTCAGCCAGCTGCCATGTAGAGTTCTAACCTAGCAGCATGATTAAATATCACACCTTCTCCTTTCACCAGCTGAGACTAAAATAATATTTTGCTATCTGCTTAATGCCTGCTGCCTCGAACACTGTCCTTGCTGAAATAAATTCTCTCTAAATCATTCTTTTTCTATTTGAAACATCTGTTATTTCTTATGATGAGTACACACAAAATGAGCACATAGTATATGCTCCTGCATGAGCTGCTTAGTACAATAGAGTGGCAGGCAGAGTCAATTCAGCAGGTCTCACCCTATGGAAGAAGGAGGAAAGCTGCTCATTAACTTCTCGAATGTGTTCTTGTGAACTGTGCAGCTGATACTGATATGGGAATCAAAGACTATCCTCTACTTTGTATCATTTGATAGGACAAGAGGAAGTGGCCTCAAGTTACACCAGAGGAGATTTAGATTGGGTATTAGGGAAAATTTATTCTCGGGAAGAGTGCTGAGGCTTTGGAATGCATTGCCCAGGGAAGTGACAGAGTCACCATCTCCCTGGAGGTGTTTAAGGAGAGGGTAGTTGTGGTTCTTAGGGATGTGGTTTGGTGAGCAGTATTGGTGGTTGGTGGACGGCTGAATGAGACGATCTTGGAGGTCTTTTCCAACCATATTATTGTGTGATTCCATAGTTTGTTTCTCACCTGATCTGAAACCTGTTGGATGATGTCTACAATACTGAAGGAAATTTAAATTTATTTGAAGATGCTTTTTTAGTAGTTTAACTCTTCTTTCTCTCTTTCAGGGAGAGAGTTAAACAGAAGAGGTGGAAATGCAGCCTTAGTGTTGGCTAGTTTGTGATGTACTGTTTGTAATGTACAGTAAGAGAAAAATAAAGCTGAATATAGAGCTGCAAGTATAAAGTACAAATGGGCAATGATTCAAAACCTTGCGTGGAAATGCTTAGTGCTACCTGGAGATAGGAATTTATCCATTTCAGAATACAGGCACTTCTATTTGTAGCTCTGTATTTCTGTCATCCATTCACAATGAGAGAGAATGCACAATGCTACTGCTAATATGCATCTGTGTAAGAGCAAATAGGATAAATGTTACACCAAGATGGGTCCAATACTAAAAAAAAAAATACAGGGGAGTGCTAGGACTGTTCTTAAGAAAAAAATCTGTCAACTATCAAAAAATCACAGGTGTGTATTGCATTTCTGGTTGAGTCTAGCTGAGTATAACTGAAGCTCAGTTATGTTCTCTGCATTTGCATGCTGTAACATATTCAAGCTCTTTCTTTAAATCTGGTACTGTTAGGAGTAGTCCTTCTGGCTCCGAAGGTTGAGCTGCAGAGTCCTGACGTCTGGGACTCTGAAAAGTACATGCCATCTGCTTGGCATATTGATTGGCTGTGGAGAGGCTACTCTTCAATTAGAATACGATAAATTGAGAAGGCTGTTGTGGAAGAACTTTGTTGTCCATAGAGAATTAGGTCTTGATTTATGCTCAAGCACCTGTTAGATGTTGCGTTATTGCTAAAAGTACCTGCTATATGCAAGCATCCATACTGACGACTACATTTTGCCTGTCTATGACTTGGTTTTTCAGTTGGTGGTGGTAGTTTCTTTTCTTTTCTTTTTTTTTTTTTTTTTTTTTTTTTTTTTTTTTAAAGAAGAAGAATTGGCATCTACTTTGGGTTTCTGTGTTTTCCAAACATGAGCATCATGAAATGGAGAGAACTGTTCATCAGAGAGCAGGCTTCTAAACTTTATGTGCAATTTTTGGCTGTCAGTAGGCTGAAGTGGGTAGATGTTAGTTTTGTAGTGCTTAAGGTGTGCCTATCTTAAAGAAAAGAAGCATCTGCTTCTTACTTGCTTCTGCCTAAAGGCAGACAATTTAGTGATAAATTATCTGAGCCGTAATCAAATGTATTCCCAGGTACCTGTATTGCTGTCGTGAAAACAAGGGCTCATCAGTAAATCAAAGATGTGAACAAATAATAAATCTTAATCAAAATTGTTCTAGCAAAGATGGAGTGAAACGACATGCAGTTCCACTTTTATGGTTAAGATCAGATCTTAAAGCTCTCTGGAGCACAAGTAGTAGTTAGCAGAATTAAAAATGAATGACAGTGATTCTGTAGTTGTACAGACTGCTGTCAGTCCTCTAGAAAATAATGGTGCTTGTTGAATTTAATGCAATTTCTTACCTGTTAGAAGTTGAGCGTTGTGTACTGAAGTGCTTTTCAGGATAAAGGAGAAAATGTTCAGTGCATCAATGAGTGGACTCCTGGTTTTAGTGTTGTGGTTGGTTGCTCGGAAAGCTGCTTCCCAAGGGAGTTTTGAGAGCTCTATTGATCTGAATAGCTGGTGGACATTTTTAAAACATGAGCAAAATGTGATTTTTCTTGGGTTAGAACTACTGAAAGCAGAAAACTAAATTGTTGTTCGTTTCCAGGACTTTAATTAAATTAAGTAAATTCATGATTATTCTTGCAAGTCTTCTGGTTGTTTAAACACAATATGCTCTACTTAGAAAATTTAATAGTGTTTAATCTTTACATATATACGTTGTTATTAAAAAAAAAAAATTCTTTAAATAGTTCAATGTTATTTCAGTGTTATTTTTTTCTAAAATTTAATTCAGTGCAGTATTTTATTTTTTCATATTTTAAAAATGTATTAGCTGTTAGACTATTTTGGAGAAAATATAAGTTATAGAGAGAAGAATGAAACGAAACAGTCTCTTTTTCTAAGGAAAATGACTGGAAACTAAAGGTACAAAGCAATTGAAGTATAACTTAATCTTTTAACACTGTGATCTTTTCAGTAAAAACTATTGAGAGCACCCAACTGTTGTGTGTTGGTTTTTTGTTTTTTTGTTTTTTTTTTGTTTTGTTTTGTTTTTAATAGCTCTCACCAGTGTTTTTCCTTCTGAATGAACAAGTACGTGTGTTGGGGCTGGTCTAGATATGCCAGGTTGTGTCTCTAGGAAATCAAAATAAGCAATTGGTTATTAATTCCCTAAACATGGTTTAGGGAATCTGCTTTGGCAGGGGGGTTGGTCTCTATGATCTCTTGAGGTCCCTTCCAACCCCTACAATTCTGTGATTCTGTGAATTGTAAGACAGTTGCAAGGCTGTCAATAGCAAAACAGAACGGATGAAGCTTTATCAACGATTTGTGTATTATGTCATCATAGGAACAGGCCAAAAGAATCTCACCTGATTTTGGTCTGGCGCAACAATTAATTGGTTACAGATAGGTGTGTGGCACCCTTGACAGGGTGGGTCTGAAATGCCTTTGCCTTTGAATTCCTTCAGAAGTAAGCAGAGGTTCAGGCACAGTATTCATCTGCAAGATGTTCCTTCCTTATGCCGACCTCCTTCCAGGTCAGTTAATTCTGCGGGAAGGAAAGATGTCAGTGATTTATGTACTGGCTGCAGATGGGTAAGAGTACTTGTGCTCTGATCGTCATTGAAAGTGCAGGACAGTTTTTATCCCGGGACATTTGCAGCATCGTCAGTGCACTCTAATGCTATTTCAGCACTTTGTGTGTGAGTGTAAATGTCATCTGGTTGGACAGTTAATATTTCATCTTTCATCAGTATTTATCCAAATTATTTTTAAATTGATCACATTTAACATTGTATCTATGGGATACCAATTCCTGATTAGTTCCCTCTTAGCACAAGAGGAATAATATTTCCAAGTCTCTCACAGTTAAAACTTCATAAGGACTTCTTTATACATTTCTTTATCTACTCCACAACCCAAGAGTTGATTGCAGATCTCTTGTCTGTTTTCTTGACTGTAAGGCTGCCTGCTAAACTTACTGTGACATAAGTCAGTACACTAGCTAAGCTCAAAGTGCTGTCTAGTGCCCTATGGAATTCTGGCAGTCAGTATTTTTGGTGCTTTGCGTTTTTTCCCTCATTTTCTATGTAATTCAGAAGTGATTCGTAAGATTCTAATGTGGCTGACGTGTATCAAAGTCCCTCTGAAATCTAAAGCTCGTTTTAGAAAATACACTAATCCAAATGTAAAGGATTTTTGCAAATTATTTACTGTTCTTTACAAATGTAGTCATTTGCATTTCTGTCATCATTCCAATCATTAGAAGATGGCCTAGGATGCCTTAGAATAATAAGAATACTTTATTCTTCTTAAGGTGGGCCATCTTTCCTGTCTGATCCCGCGGAATGTCATGTGATCGTCAGTCATCAGTGTGAAGAACGTGAATCGCAGTCAACTGGTCATGCTTCCTTTGCTTTTTCCTTGTTTTCACAGTGATGTTCATCTTAAAACTTGTTGCTTACTTCAGTACTTTGTGGGCTGTCTCTTGAAGTGTTGGATTTATCTGCACATACATTTTTGAGATTTACTGTAATTTACTATGATTTCAGAAATTCAGCTGCAGTCATCTGTCCTCCTCATTTTCCAGTATAGCTGTTTGTTAGTATAGCCTTTTTGAAACCAGGAGGATTACTTGGAACTGTAAGGTGTTGCTTCAAGCTTTTGCTGTTCGTCTCTGATGACACATTCTAACTCTTTCAAATTATTTTTCTTCAACTTCTTCTCTCACACTTCTGAAGTAGAGAACGACTCTTCCTATCTTCACTGATCTTCCAGGAAATGGTTTCTTTTAACATTAAAAGAGAAAGATTTCCCATTGCTGGCATTTACATATGTAAATAGGTCATAAATAATGCTTCACTTATTAAGGCTTATCAAGCTTGAAGTACTCTGTTTAGAGTTCAGAGGCTTCCCTCCTCACTTTTTTGGGGGGTATACCTCACAGTTTCTATGGAGGAGACTGGAAATGGAAAGTTGTATCTTTAAGCTGAAGCATGATGGGGATGGGTGACTAAGTGCAGTGCTTCATCCCCATTTCAAGAGTCAAAAAAGAACAGAACAAAAAACAACACACCTTGTGCATAACTTGATTAAAGTTCATCTTTAAGATGTATCATTTAGTGCAAAGAAAAGAATATGTCATCCAAGCAAATGAGATACTGTATCCTTCTCTAAATAAGAATTTTGTATTTTGTAGTTCACTTCGTTGGTTTGTTTTTTCTTTTCTCAGTCGCAGTCAGAAGACAAAACATACCTTAGGTAGCAGTCACTAGAACTAAATAGATGTTAGCTACATGTACCTGTTATAAACAGGCTTGAAACTTTTTGCTATATTGAGGTTAGTGTGCAGTTACACAAAATAAAGAAAATAAAGTTGAAGTATATTGAAGGCAGCATGATAATGATGTCATTTTTATAATGAAACATACATTTCAGTCTAGAAGAGCCAAAAAATTGAGGTTTCTTGACTTTATTCTGCTAGGATGCAAGCAGTCTTGATGAAGTCCATAAGAGGACATTGGAGGGATGTGCTTGGAATTGTTACAGTATTTGTACAAATACTAATATACAGCAGGTCAGCACTATGGGAATGGTAAAGCTTGCACAGAACCAAGCTAGCCTACCGTGTTGGAAGCAGTATGATATCACTAATGGGAGTCTGCTTCTCAACTAATGGACAGTGGCAAGAGGTAGGCTTGGGGGAATAATGGGAAATGCCATATGTAGTGTGTTTACAGATCACTTAATTATAAAAGTATGCCAGTGTTACTCATAAATTTCTTGTCACATATCCTATTCAGCAGCTTGAAAGGTACAAACAACTCTGACTTGAGGAGTGAAGTTTACAGCAGTAAACCTGGAAAAAAGTGGAACCTTATTTCCTATAGCGATCTCTGATTGTTTCCTGTCTGAATGAATTCATTACAGGGGGCTGCCCAGAAGACAGAGAACGAGATGTTCTTTTCTTTCTGTTGACTGGTGAAGATATATGCAGCTGTGTGTGAATTAAGATGAAAGAAGTAAAATAATGAACTGTGGAGAAATAGAAAATCCTGTATTATTGGAGAAATAGAGGGGTCATACTGTGAATCACAGCTTATGTGGTAATAATAGCTATAGTATGCTTAAAATTTTGGAACCTATTGTATTTCCCATTTGGATGTAATTAAATACATACATCATTCTAACAAACCTCTCACAGCAGATTGTGAACTTTGGAAGTGGGGAAAGAATTAATGGCAATGTATTTCATATTGGTGTTCCCTCTGTCTACTGATTCAATTATTTTCCCATAAAGAATTTACGCTTTCTACACAAGAGATGTTGGTCAGCTTTTGAATAGACATTGCTGAAGGTGGAGTGAAAAATGATCGTCAAATACAATGAACTCAACAGCTATTACTTATCTTCTGATCTAAGAGACAGGCCTAATATCCTGTCTCAAAATAAGAGGGGAAAAAGAGCTTGGACACAGCTCAGTAGCAGTGCCAGAAACCTATAATCACAAGCTATCACTAATGTAAGAAGAATTTAATACCAAATCATGGTGGTTCGTCAGACTCCTGGCTGAGGGAAGTGGTGATGAAAGACAAGCTGTTCTTAAAACACTTATCTGAATGTAGGAATGTAGTAGTGAAAATCTAACCTTTTTTTGCTTTTCAATTGAAGTTAAATCCTCTAAAATGATCTACTTTAGCAGTTAGGAAATGGGCTTACAGAAGGTTTGTGTCTTAAATTATTGTGAGCTGTCATATATGACGCGCAAAGAGGATTTTTTTTGTGCCAAGTAATACACTTTTGAGAAGACGACACCAGCATCAATATATTCAAAGAAGATCACAATTTTTATCATCATTTTTGAGACAAAAAGTCTCTGTGGTAATTTGGCAAAGGTGGAGATATAATACGTATTTTATTTTAATTTTTTTAAAGTCTTTCACTTTTGTTTCAGAAACCTCTACTTGTTATTTCACACATACATAATTCTTAAGCAGTTTTGTTTCATTTATACGAGGGAAGCTGGGGAAGGTGGGTTTTTGGTTTGACATACTATAAAAATGTTCTACTGAAGTTACATTTAAAAAAGTAAAATAAAAAGAAGTACAGTAGAAATACAGGCTTCACTACTGCCAAATCTGTGTAAATCAGATATCCAAATTAGAACTATGGAATTCCATATTGAAATTAACCTTTAAATTCTTTACAGCTTGTATTGACTCAAGTATGTGACTTCTAAAGTATTTTATGTACATCCCTTCCTTTGTGTGTTTAGATGAAATCTGGGTATAAGAACTACAGGAAGAAATTGGCATCTGCTTATTTGGAGGGGCAGACAGAGGAGAACTAGTTTGTTTTTATTTAAACAAGTGTAACAAGCTTTTTATTATGTCCTTGGGTGAAGGTGTTGTCAATTAGGCATTGCTGATGCTTATTGTGTAATAAATGTAGGCCTGTATTACAAGAGAAGCAGCTGGGCAATAATTTAAAATTAAAAAGTTCTCACATAGTGACTGCCATTTAGTAAGTATTAAAAGCAGTTCTCAAAATGAATTTAACCTCACAAGCTGTGGAGGAAAAGTAGCTTAGAAACAGCAGTGTTGCTTATCTTTAGTATATTCAGTGATTCCATAGCACAATTGGTAAGGAAAGGACTCTAGCAGTAAATCAGACAGTACAAGTCAGATTGCAGCCCTGGAAAAAAAGTAATTCCTGCTGATACTGGGTCTGTCACCCACTGAGGAGCAAAGCTGAATACTGCTGGGATACTGGTGTTAAACTGGAGCAGTTCTCCAAGCTTCATGGAATATATTTAGGAAGTTCCGCACAAACATGCGCAAGAACTTCTTTACAGTGGGGGTGATGGAGCACTGGAACAGGCTGCCCAGGGAGGTGGTGGAGTCTCCTTCTCTGGAGATGTTCAAGACCTGCCTGGACGCCTACCTGTGCGACCTGATGTAGGGAACCTGCTTTGGCAGGGGGGTTGGACTCGATGATCTCTGGAGGTCCCTTCCAACCCCTACAATTCTGTGATTCTGTGATATGTTGTGTATTCAGCATACATATTGCACTGAGAAAGAGCTAGCACCTGATCAATTGCAATTGAACAGACTGAAAAATGCTATTACTATTAATGATATATAGCTAGTAATGGTGACTGTTGGAAAGCAGTGCTTTGTAGCTGAGAATTTGCTCTACCAGTGTTATGGTGCTCTTTGTATCTGTTGTAGTTGCCGTGGAAAAAATAGGAGGCATTACTTCTGGAGTGACATATATGTTTAGTTAAGTATTACCAGGAGGCTTTTCACTTCATTTGCAGATGCAGTGGCTGTTATTCCACCTGTCTCATATAAGGAACTTCATATTGCAGCAATGTGCAAAAATGTCTGTCATGCCCATCTGTTAATAAAAATGTAGATATTCTTTTTTTTTCCACCTCTAAATCAAGTTCTACAAATGTTGGCTACCACATGAAATTTCTTTGATCACAACTAGCCTTTTTTAATTTCTTAAGCTTTGAATTAAACTCCTGAATTAAACTAAGACTTGCTTTACATCTTAGTAGTAGTATTTGCTTCAAGGAAGTTTTTCTTGGTTTTTCTCTAATTCAGCATCTGGTAGGTTCAAAGTGTAAGATATGATCTTCTAGGCTTGCTCCCAGTGGAAAACCTTGTTTTAACTCATTTAAGTAGCTCACAGAACAGACAAGTGATGAATGTAAAGGACTTTGATTTGTTACTCTGCGTGCTGCGAGTTCTTGTGCTTATAGCATCCTTTTGAATAATGATTGAAATGGGACAGTTACCATTCAGAGTTTATTATTTATTGCATCAGGGCAAAGCTATACTCTGTTTACTTTTCAATTATTCTCCTATCAGAAAGAGTGTAAAGGGAGACGAGAAGAATGGTTCAGTTCTCTACGTGTGCAATTTGTGTTTTTTTGTTTTTAAATAAAAAGCATTACTCTGACTTCAGAAAACAATTTATGAATGTTGAACTCTTCCTTGGCATTATTGTTTCACTAGGCTGTGACTTCCTTTTTTTCAGCCAAGTGGTCTATTTAATGCTTACAGTTTAAGCCAATTTCTCCTTTCTCTTCCAGAGGGTAACCTCCAGATCTCATCAATGCCATCAGCAGGGTTTGCTTGAAAAATCGTTCACTTTACTGTGAGAGATTTCACATGGACCCTTACAGCAGGGCAATCCGGAAGTATCGCCCGTATCACTGCTAATGAAACGCAAGTGCGTGCATTCTGATGAAGCAGTTCCCGTATGGGCTATATGCACACAATCCCATGACATTTATAAAGTACTTAGAATCTCTCAGAGTATTTGAAGTATTTTTTATGAACGTTAAAGCCTTGATAATCGTGGCTCTGAAATGTTTCTGATTGCCCATAAAAAAAAAAATGCAGAGTTTGAGTGAAAACACAAGGAAAAAATAACTTTGCAAGCTCTAGAATGCTCCATCTGGTGTCAGTGGCATCAAGCAATAAAAATGTAAACTTTGTTATACTAAAACTCAAGGAAAAGGGAGAGGCTGAGGGTGAATTTTAATTGTAATTTAAGTTCATTCATTTTTCATTCTTGAATTTACTTCTTACATTGAATAATTTTTCCTTACGTACTAGACTTTTCTGAAGTTCCTATCACACTTTTCTTTGCCTTCTATAGACAAACTAGGTTTACATTTTTGATTATAGTGTCTGATTTTAAAATATCCTGATTATATTGCATAGATGCAGTGTCTCCATTCATGGTGCTTTGGCCTGTGTAAATCAAAGCTTCAGGGCATGAGGCCTGAGATTACTTCTTGCTTGTTTAATCTGGGCAATGAGCAAGGAAATAAAAACTGATCATGAGGAAGACTGACTTGGTATTGAAGAAACCAGCTTGGAATTTAAATCCATTTTTTTAATACCGTGGTGTTCCTATGTAATTGCAGTGAGTTATTTGTTATCTGTTTTTTCATCAGTCTCCCAAGGATGGTAGTGTTGTCAGATCTCTTTTGTGACTCAGCAGAAGAAATGTGGTCTTGCAAGTACATCTGGAGTTGCAGTTTCAGTAAACACAAAACAGGAATGTGGCATGCTGGATGCTCTAAGAAATAATCACAGCAAAAAAATTGATAAGCAATCTTCAGCTATCTTTTCTAAGAGTTGCTGGATCCTTCTTAAATATAAAATTGTTTTAAGATTTATTTTTAAATTGCGCTGCAGTGTCTTGCACTGAAAGAATGAAAATTTCCCCATATTTTTATTGGATTTACTGGAAGTAGCAAATGAAGCCTAAACACAAAGGTGTTGCAGCAAAGCAGATATGTCTGTCATCTGTCCACTGAGAATTGATGCAGGGAGCATTCTCTCTGCACCTGAGTTCAGTTCAGGCCGTCAGCTCTGGGTGAAGCTGCGTTATGGCAATATAACAACCAGGAGGGTTGACAACTGTTACCTTGTCAGCAACACACATTGATTAATGTTCCCTTTAGGAAGAAATTTGTGAGGAAAGTGGCACAGGGACATTGAAGTCATTCTTCTTGTCAGAAGTAAATGCTGCATGGTATTCGCTGCCCTTCTCACTGGTATGCAGACTCTTGTTCTTCTAAATAGGACCAGTTGCCTTCTGTTTCATTAATGTGGGTCTGTAATATAGAATTTATTGTAATATGAAACACATGGGAGAAATAAAAAAAGCTAACATGAACTTTTTTTTTTTTGCTTTTTAATTCCAAGAGCAATAGTGAAATAGGAAAGAAAGCAATGTGATCTGACTCACATTCAGTAGGCTGAAGTTCTCACATCAATTACCACAGATCTTACTGTTTCATGATGGGCATAATTATCATTGGTTAATGCTTTCTTCATCTTTTTCAGGTTAAAAAAAAAAAAGGGGGCGGGGGGGAAGAGCAGAATGAAGATACTTCATAACTGGTCTCTGTTTTTATAGTGTTTTGATTGGATGAATGGTTTTAGACATATCCATTGCTTTTTGTATCAGGTTCATGTATATTTGCAAACCTTAATAGAGTCACATGCTGCTTACATTTTCATAATGTTATCATCTACCTCAGAACAAAAAATATGTAAAGTATGCTTGCATTATATTTTGTATTTGTTTAACAGATGTTAGTTGATTAATTTGACATTTATTGTTAAAGTAGTACTGAGCAAGATGCTGTTCCAAAGTCCCAGACTGAAAGCTGACTTAAACTGATGGCATTTCAGTAAATGCTGCTGGGGACTAAATGAATAGCCCAGCAATTACAGCAGAATTTATTCTGTGTACATTAATATGACTTCAGCTTCTGAGTTCTCCACAGCTTGTGAGAATACTGAGTGAGATTATTTTATATAATTCTCTCAGAATAATTCTTTGTTGCCAGAATAGTAGAGTCGGCAGAGAATGGCAACATACAGTGCAATATACTTGCAGCATAATACAGGTAGACTGATCTTTTGAGAGGGAGAACAAACTGCTGTTATTTATGTGTTTATATTCTTGTATAAATATTTCTTAAGTACAGTTCTGCATTTTTATTTATTTATTTATTTTAACTGTACAAGTCTGCCTAAATTTGGTTTCACGTGCCTGTAGTTTAACTGGCCCTTTAAGAAGCTTGCCTAAATTGCAGCATTTTTATTGTGGAACGCCTACTGTGGGAATAGCTGTGAGCTCTTGATAGGAAATAACATTGCTTCCTTTCTCTCCTTAACTCAAATATTTGTCAATATTCTCATCATTAAGGTTCATCATAACTCCTCTGCACCTTTAGGAAGCAATTCTGTATGTTTTCAGGCACAAGGAAGCACCCTGAAGACAAGTTTTCATGTTTGCAGTGATCAGGAAACCACAAGAGTTGAAAATGTGTATTATAGGGTAGCATGGTCCCAGCTACCCTTGATGTTCAAGTGGCAACCACTAGAGATTCAGTGAGCTGATGGAAGAAGCTAGTGGTTTCTGTGCTTGGTCCATCTGTTCTATGAGATGTGTGTAAGAAGCAAACGGACTTTAGGTGTTACGGGCTAGCCAGATGGTACTGTCTGTGTTTCTGTATCAGGCTGAGTCATCTCCTTCTTATGGATCCTTTGTGCGGGAGATTTATCATGCTGTGTGCTGTATTTCAAAGTGCATATCATCTTGGTTAATGATTTAAGTGTGCTCATTAATAACAGGGAATGTCACTTAATAGCTGAATCCAGGCTGTCCTTAATATTTGCTACGCTGGGGTTTCATTTTCAAACTATTTCTTTACAGTCAGTGTCTGATTCCCATAGGAGATTTGTTTTTTTTCTGGTGAATCCTGGGGACTAGAAAACTTAATCCAGACATGGTGGTGCCTTAGGTCTTTATTCCCAGCAAGCTAACCTCTGTGGCTGTGCTTTGCCTACTCCAAAGCATCACGATCTCCTTAATTGCTTAGAGCAGTACCTTTTCTGATGTGCAGGTAGGAGATGAGGAGTTGGCAGTAGCAGAATTCTGCAGAGACTCCCTTGAGGCATCAAGGAAGAAATTCAAAATATTTTGACTTTAATTTACATTATCTGTTCAGTATTTGGAAGGAAAAGAAATCTAGACATCTTGTGCACGGCTTGACTTCCATATAAAATACACTATTTTTGGGATTTTCTGTTCTTTCTATGTTTTAACATATTTGCAATTTTGTGTGGAACAGATTAGAACTTTCTTTCTTGTAAGAATTCTTGGTACTATTTTTGGGTTGTTTCATTTGAACACTGATTAAAAGTAGATTATTAATATATTTGTAAATAGGTGAGTTCAGGGTCGTTTAGCATGTCCAAATCAGTTGTCTGTAGTTACTGAGTTTGCTAATGAAAATGGTGGTGAACATAGGGACAAGTATAGATCAGCCCAGAGGTTTGTCTCTCCCTCTTCCTACCCACTTACATGACAGGTTGAGAAAGTTTCATTGTAGTACATTATTGACTGACCTCCAAGACTTCTAGCATAAGGACATCTCTACCCAGGTATGAATTGTTTGTTGATGACTCTCAACGTTTTTCTTTTCCATTAACTTGTCCAGTTTGCCCTTGAATTCTTTTAAACTTCTAACATTCTGTGAAAGGAGCTGTAGGGTTGTGCTGCCCTTACATAAAGAACTATCTTCCTGTCTTTCACACTAGTTCTTGTATCAGGAGGGACTGTGAACAATCGATCCCCACGTACCTTCTTGCTGTATTTCTACCAGGGAGAAAGCACAAGTGCTAGAGAAGGCTTTTAAATGTCCATTTCTCAGCGAAAAAGTAACCTTTCTCACTCCAGGCTTTTTTAAGTTTCCCACAACTTCTTTTACCCTAACTCTGCCTTTTTACTTCTTCTGTAATTAATATTTGATTTTTGAGGTTTATCTCTTTCATCTTCCCAATTATGATTGTGATTTTTATTTGTTTGTGTACTTTATCCAGAAGAAATGGGAATAATGACTAAAGTGACACTAAAAAGAATATTTAAAAAAAGCAAAATAAATGTATAATTGAAGTAGCTTGGAAAGTATGTGTGCTGCAACTAGTTCCTTTTGAAAGAAAGCTCAAGATAAAATTGAGGTACCCTATAGGTACCTTTGGAAAACCTTTTTTTAAATTATTATTTCTACATATCGTACTAAAGGTTTAATCCAATTACATTTTCCTAATATGAGAAGCAGAAAGTGAGAAACAAAACTATGATAAAAGCACCAATTTGAGAATATTATCAGAAACCATTGCCTGTCAATGAGTAATCTTAAATAGCTAGTAACATGTTGTAAGCTGCACTTTATTTTATTTTATTTATGCGAAAATAATAGTCTTAATGATTTAGTATTTCCTTGTTTGGTTTTTTTTTTTTCCTCTTTCATATATCCATGGAGAAGTGATCTGTGTCAGAGAGAAATGTTTCCTTACTCAGACCTGATTATTATTAGCAATAAATTTATGCTTGGCAAATATAATTTCTCCCAACTTGGCTTTTGTCAATTAGCTTTTGACAAATAGCTTTTGTGTATGAATTTCTGCAGGCTGTAGCAAAAACAAAACTACTGGGACAGGTGTCAAAAATCTCAACCATCTGCTGTGCTAATAACCACAAGGTTTGGAGCACTGTGATGAAGATAACAGCCATTATCTCACTGTTGTCCTGTACCTTGATATGCTTCTCATTCCAAACATGATAGCAAGAATCTTGATGCCAGCTTGCTTAGCAAGCTTGTCGTTGCAAATCTTGTCTTTGGAAATTGTAAAGCTACCTTGAAATGCATCTGCAGGCATTCTTTTTTGAAATGGGAGCTGGGGGCTGCTATGGACGAGGGAAGAAAGCTTCCCTGTATTAATCTAGCTAATAAGAATTTATAGCCTGCTCTTTTTTTCATGAGGAATTATGACTGTGATTACAAAATGTGTGGGTTTTGGAACTTTCTTTGCGCTGAGCATAATTTTGTTATGAATTATATCTATCAACAATAATCATTTTGTAGTGTGTAGCATTTAGTTCTGCAAATAATTCAGTGGAAGTTAGTATGTTGTAGAAACTAATCCTGATGGATTCTGATCTTCAGTGTGCCAGTAAGTCAAATTACACAATCTTGGATGCTCTATGACCAGAATTAAGACAAGAAAATATACATCTCATTTCTAACTTAAACAGATGATCGTAACAAGATTAATTTCCCATCAATTTTGGAGAAGATAGTCAAAAGAGATATCTGCTGTTTTTTGTTCTTTTTTTTTCTTTTTTTTTTTCTTTTAATTCTGCAATGTCATAACTGCCCTGAATAAATTAAAACTTTGTGTCATTTTGCCTGCATACACTTTCTCTTCTGACCAGTAGGTTGGCTGCATGAGGGCTCCTAATTATGCTGTATTGTATTTGTGCGCAGTAAGGTTGTTGTGTAACGCGGACCATTGTTCCTGAGAGAATAAAGTAAAGTAAATACACCTATATGTCAGAGCTGTTGGCTACATCTGTTCACGTTTGAAGGGGTAAACAGAAAACAGTTTCTGAGTTTCAGTAGTAAATGCCTTAAATTGCCAGCCTTTTCTAGAAAACACTTTAATAATTCTCTTTAAAATTTTCACTTACACAGAAATCTGATTTTCCTTTTGATGGGGGGGGAAAAAAAAAAGATAAAATATTGGAAGATTAAGAGCTATTGTGTGAGAAATTAAAGCAGTGTTACATAGGTTAAAGGATGCTTCCCTGGAGTGTGTTGAATTGCACATCACGTGCAATTGAGAGTTATGTGCTCCTAAAAGCAAATTGTTATTTACTGGACAGTTTGTTGCTATGTAGTATAAAATGCTATTGCAGACTATCCGTCCTGCTTTGGCATTCAACAGGCACAAGTCTTGTTCTGAAATTTGTGTGACTTGATTAATGGAGACTTGAACGTTTTGGCAAGAACTATATGGCCTGTATACATGGGGCTAAACAATCTGGAGACTTCATGGGGGTTTCTGGTCCAGAGCATTGATAAGTTAGCTTTTTACAAAGAATGACATAAAAATCAGATAATGAAAGTAGTTCGTTGGAAATCTGTAGAATATTATTCAAATATAAGCTATTACAAGTCTTGTTTGACTGTTGGCAAGAATAGCAAGCATAACCACTTCCTATTGTAGCATAACACTGAGACGAGGTCAATCAATCAGCTGGTATTCACCAGAGCACCAGAGTTGTATCTTTCAAAAGCAGATGGTGAGGTAACATAAAGGAAGTAATCAGAATAGCAGAGGGCATTTTTACAGCCAGCCCACCTAGTCTTGTATCTCTAATTGAAAAGCAGAGAAAATGCTGCTAGGAGTTGCTGTAACAGTGCAGATATCGCAACTGATACTGTAGCTATCGTAGACTAAACAAAGTATGCATTATAAAATACACTAATGCATTCTAGTAATAAGATACTATTTATAGTATATATATTATATATATATATATAATTAATAATAATAATTATAATATATATATAATATGTAATATATATAGTATATATATACATATAAATATATAATTATATATTTATAATTATAATAATATTATATATATTATAATATATAATATATATATTATAAATATATTTATATATATTTATATTATATAAATATATATATTATATATTTAAGGCCAGATGGTAATGATTTAATAAAGCTGTTTATACCCATAGTATTTTAACCAAGAGTATTTAGTCCATAAAAATAACCTCAGGTTATTTCCACTGACGAGAAGGTTTGTACGAGCAGATTTGTAGAAGTCTGTTTGTGCCAGTCCTGTGTGTTACTCTGGAGCGGTAGCCTTAAAAAATGTCACCTTCCTGCCTATTGGGAGGAAACAAACTTACAGTAAGTCATTAGGCAAGCATCTGGCACCAAAGAGACTAAAATTCTCACGCAAGCTGCTGGTGACACATTGCAGTGGCTACTGCTGAATCAGAGCAGCATGTTGCATTAGAGGCTCACCTGTATCCTATAGTTGAGGAATGTGTGGTTCTTAAAATTTTGACTTCATAATTTTATCTCATCTCACTCAGATCAGATGGTGCTGCATCCTAGTTGGCTGTTAGCCACTAGCCAAGGCCAAGACAGTGGCCATTCTATGGTGGTAGTTTTGTTTGTCTCTTGTTTCCCCTCCTTGGTGCTTTTTAGAATATTAACATGTATTTTGATATGGTTGAAAATGTGTTGCTTTCTTGATCTATGCCATCATTCATTTGTGGTACTGAGATTAATAGTTTAGCAGGCATCACGGTGATGTGATGATGGTTGAATTAGGTGAACTTAGTGGTCTTCTCCAGCCTTAATGCTTCTGTGGTTCTCTGGTATTTTATTCTGGTTTTTCATTCATTTGAAACAATCTTTGCTTCATTTATGCTTTAATTGCTAGTGTTAGAGAATGTCAGGTTTTTCTTGGTTATTTACAAAGCTTGTAGGTCTTTTTTTTTTTGTGGTACTAGTTAATCTTTTGGCTAGAGATTTGAGTGTTTACATCCTAAATTCCTGTTCCGAGTTGTTAAAAGCGGATCCGAGACATGAAGGACTTGGTCTGTTTTTCATCAATCATAGCTTGCACATACTTTAAAAAGCAAATTAAAACTTTCCATTGGCTTGTTGTCAGCTCACAGCTGTATCTTTCCTCTTGTCCTCCAGTATGCCTGACTACTGATTGAAAAACTAACTAAAGCTGTAATTGAAGCCACTAACCATGAGGAAAAAAACTGTTTCTGCTTGTGACAAGGTCATGGAATGTAATTATTCTGTCTATTACTTTTATTTTTAAATGGAGTACTGCAATTTTTTTTTTGTCTGATTTTTGAAATGAGAATATTTTGGTTAGTTTGTGCTAGCTGTAACTGCAGTGTTATTTGCCAGCTTTTAAGAGATAAATGCATATTATATGGAATCGAGATATGCCTCATATTTCTGACTTCAGTATTATTCATATTGCTTGTTTTATTTGCTTTGTTCAAAACAAGCAGGCCACCCATAAATACAAAAATCCTACAGAATTATAATTTACTTGTGGGGAATTACCAATGGAGTCTGGTTTCTATAGGCATCAGGTTTCAACTGATGTAAGTTGTCATTTTTACATTGTTTTTCTGTCCTGATTTTTGGAATGTGATGGATGAGATAGATAACCTCTGCTAAGGCTTTCCTAAAAGAGAATGTACACAGTAGATCGTTAGCACAGCTCTTCTCTTACATTCCTAGTTCATCTCTTAGGAGATGACTGCTTTAGAAAGACTAAAAGCAATGTATATATTTGTTACGTTGTCATGGTTCTATGTTTTTGTTTTTGTTTTGTTTTTTGTTTCTGGGTTTCAGTATTCCACATCAAAACATCATGTAGTGTATGGGGCATTAAAGTGTCAGTGCCCCAATCCCAGGTACCTATCCCTGTACGTCACAGCAGTCACAGGATCTGGCCCTTCCGGGTGGGGGGGGGGGGGCGCTCTCTTGCTGCCTTGCAGTGGGTGCTGGAGGGTGCTTTCCTAGCCGTTCCAAGCCTTTCAGGTTTGACTCGGTTCCGGGAACTCTCTCTCTCTCTCTCTCTCTCTCTCTCATCTTGTCTGATTTATTAATCTCAATTTCAATTAAATTGTATATATTGTGTTATCTTGTATTCCAATATTATAGTAAAATAAGTTTTCCTCCATAGATTGTTGCCGCTGCTCTTTTCCTCCCTTCCTTCCTTCCCATTTTTGTGGGACTGGGGTGGGGGGGGGAGGGCAGAGGCCTGTTGCCCCTGTCACGGACGTAGATTGATCTGGTCAACTCCGTGACAGATTTTTGGCGCCCAACGTGGGGCACGAGCTGCTTTTTAGCTGTTAGAACGGATCTCTTTTTCTCTCTGCTCTTAGAGAGCTTCGTTAGGGAGCATTATCAGTAGTTCAAGTTTCTGTGCTGGAAAACCTGACCTTGAAAGATTAGGCGCACTGCCAGTGTTCTGGGATATTTGTAAACTTTGAGCACTACTTAGTCTGGGTAGTGCCTTTTTTTTTTTTTTTTTTTTTTTTTTTTTTTCTTTCCCTGCTCTTGTTAGCTTCAATTCATTAACCCCTTTTTAGCAGGCACCTCTGATGAACCCACTTGTTATCGTGGGGGCGCTGTGTAAAGGATTTAAAGCAATGGTGTTACTCACAACCTACTGGCCAATAATCCATCTTGCACTTACGTGTGTTGGAATTGCATCCGTATATAGGTACCTAATGGCACTGATGGAGACACCTATGTTTTACCTACTTGCAATGTGGTATGATTTGAATTTTGACATTTACATCCCGGAAGGAATGGTTAATTTCACAAACAACTATATCCCAGAAGGAATGGCTAATTTCACAAACAGCTACATCCCAAATGGAATAGCTAATTTTACAAACAACACGATGTTCAGACCAGTCTCCGGGTTTTCTTTTCGGTTTGTCAAACGTTTTTTGAATCCTGAATTAATAGTCATAGTGGTGTGCGTGTCATCAATTCTCCTGAATGTATTCTTTATTTGTAATAAGGGGAAGGAGTCTTCTCCAAAACTAGAGAATGATGACTGGCAGGGGATATGGAGAGGTTTAGGAAAGGTCTTAGAAGCATTTAACCGTGACAAACCTGTAGCAGTATCAGAAACGCTTGATGAAGATCAGGATAATCAAATGAGTCTAGCGAAGTATGTGAAGGAGGTGAAGGAGATGATGAAATTTATGCGAGCCCACCTAATTAAAGACGATGAACCTTCCTTCTCACGTGCACCATCAAAAATCTCAGCTGTTAGAGGCAGACGCTCTCCAGCTCAAGTAAGGGATAATACACCGCGAATTGTCTTATGGTATTACCTACGTGACCATGGAGAAGACATGAGGAAGTGGCACCGTGAACCTACTGCTGTACTGCGAGCACGGGTGAAAGAATTACAAGGCAGATCAGCCACCAGTGCAGTTGCTCCAGTTACCACAGGTAATGAATAGGGGGGCCCTGCCCTCAGTCAGGGGGGGGAAAGGGATAATAGAGTATATTGGACTGTGTGGATTCGATGGCCTGGCACATCAGAACCACTGAAATATAAGGCCCTGGTGGACACTGGTGCACAGTGCACTCTGATGCCCTCGAGTCATGAAGGGACAGAATCAATCCATATTTCTGGAGTGACCGGGGGCTCTCAAGAATTGACTGTGTTGGAGGCTGAGATAAGCCTCACTGGTAAGGACTGGCAGAAACATCCTATTGTGACGGGCCCAGGGGCTCCATGTATACTAGGTATTGATTATCTCAGAAGGGGGCATTTCAAGGATCCTAAGGGGTATCGATGGGCCTTTGGAATAGCTGCTGTGGACACAGACAACATTAAGCAGCTGTCTGTTTTGCCTGGCCTGTCAGAAGATCCGTCTGTTGTGGGGCTGCTGCGAGTAAAAGAGCAACAGGTACCGATTGCCACAAAAACGGTGCACAGGCGGCAGTACCGCACCAACAGGGATTCCTTGCTCCCCATTCATAAGTTGATTCGTCAACTAGAGAGCCAGGGAGTGATCAGCAAAACTCACTCGCCTTTTAACAGCCCCATATGGCCAGTGCGTAAAGCCAGTGGAGAATGGAGGCTGACGGTGGACTACCGTGGCCTGAATGAAGTCACACCCCCACTGAGTGCTGCTGTGCCAGACATGTTAGAACTCCAATATGAACTGGAGTCAAAAGCGGCCAAATGGTATGCCACCATTGACATTGCTAATGCCTTCTTTTCCATTCCTTTGGCCAAAGAATGTAAGCCACAGTTTGCTTTCACATGGAGGGGCATTCAGTATACCTGGAACCGTTTGCCCCAGGGGTGGAAACACAGCCCGACCATTTGCCATGGGTTGATCCAAACTGTATTGGAACAGGGCAGTGCTCCTGAGCACCTGCAGTACATTGATGATATCATTGTGTGGGGCGATACAGCAGAAGGAGTCTTCACGAAAGGAGAGCAAATAATCCAAATTCTTCTGAGTGCTGGTTTTGCTATTAAGCGAAGCAAAGTGAAAGGACCTGCCCAGGAGATTCAGTTCCTAGGTATAAAGTGGCAAGATGGTCGTCGTCACATCCCGACAGATGTGATCGACAAAATCACTGCTATGTCTCCACCCACTAGCAAAAGAGAGACACAATCTTTTCTGGGTGCAGTGGGCTTTTGGAGAATGCATGTTCCAAACTACAGCCTCATTGTAAGCCCCCTTTATTATGTGACACGAATGAGAAATGAGTTTACATGGGGCCCTGAGCAGCAGCAGGCTTTTGAACAGATTAAACAGGAGATAGCCCGTGCCGTGGCCCTAGGGCCAGTACGGACGGGACAGGGTATAAAGAACATCCTCTACACTGCTGCTGGAGAGAACGGTCCCACTTGGAGTTTGTGGCAAAGAGCCTCAGGAGAGACCCGAGGCCGACCCCTGGGATTCTGGAGTCGAGCCTACAGGGGGTCGGAAGAGGGCTACACTCCAACTGAGAAGGAGATCTTAGCCACGTATGAGGGGGTTCAGGCTGCTTCTGAAGTAGTCGGTACTGAAACACAGCTCCTTCTGGCACCTCGACTGCCAGTGCTGAACTGGATGTTTAAAGGAAAAGTTCCCTCCACCCATCATGCTACTGATGCCACTTGGAGTAAGTGGATTGCACTGATTACACAACGAGCACGGATGGGGAACCTCAGCCGTCCAGGAATCCTAGAGGTCATCATGGACTGGCCTGAGGGTAAAAAGTTTGGAACACCACCAGGCGAAGAAGTGTCACATGCTAAAGAGGCCCCACCATACAATGAACTACCAGAGAACGAAAAGAAATATGCCTTGTTCACAGATGGATCGTGTCGTATTGTGGGGAAGCATCGCAGGTGGAAATCTGCTGTGTGGAGCCCCACACGACAAGTTGCAGAGGCCACTGAAGGGAAAGGAGAATCAAGCCAATTTGCAGAGGTAAAGGCTGTCCAACTGGCCTTAGATGTCGCTGAACGGGAGAGGTGGCCAATGCTCTATCTCTACACTGACTCATGGATGGTAGCAAATGCCTTATGGGGGTGGTTACAGCAGTGGGAGCAAAATAACTGGCAAAGAAGGGGTAAACCTATTTGGGCTGCTGAACTGTGGAAAGACATTGCTGCCCGAACAAAGAATATGGTTGTGAAGGTGCGCCATGTAGATGCTCATGTGCCCAAGAGTCGGGCTACTGAAGAACAGCAAAATAACCATCAGGTAGACCGAGCTGCCAGAATTGAGGTGGCTCAAATAGACCTGGACTGGCAGAACAAGGGTGAATTATTTCTGGCTCGGTGAGCCCATGACACCTCAGGTCATCAAGGGAGAGATGCAACATACAAATGGGCCAGAGACCGAGGGGTGGACTTAACTATGGATGCCATTGCACAGGTTATTCATAACTGTGAAACATGTGCCATCATCAAACAAGCCAAGAGGATGAAACCTCTCTGGGAGGAAGGGCGATGGCAAAAGTACAAATATGGGGAGGCATGGCAGGTTGATTATATCACCTTGCCACGATCTCGCAATGGTAAGCATTATGTGCTTACTATGGTGGAGGCAACCACTGGGTGGCTTGAAACATATGCAGTACCCCATGCTACCGCCCGAAACACCATACTGGGTCTCGAGAAACAAGTCCTGTGGCGACATGGCACCCCAGAAAGAATTGAGTCAGATAATGGGACTCATTTCAAAAATTCTCTTGTAAATACTTGGGCCAAAGATCATGGCATTGAGTGGATTTACCATATTCCCTATCATGCACCAGCCTCTGGTAAAATTGAACGGTACAATGGATTGTTAAAAACGATGCTAAAAGCACTGGGTGGCGGAACATTTAAACACTGGGAGAAGCATTTAGCAGAAGCTACCTGGTTAGTCAATACCAGAGGATCTATCAATCGTGATGGTCCTAACCAATCCAGTTCCCTACATACCGTAGAGGGAGATAAAGTCCCTGTTGTACATGTAAAGAACATGTTAGGAAAGGCAGTTTGGGTTCTTCCAGCTTCTGGAAAGGGCAAACCTCTCCGTGGTACAGTTTTTGCCCAGGGACCAGGATCCACTTGGTGGGTGATGCAGAAGAATGGGGATGTTCAGTGTGTACCACAAGGAAACTTGATGCCAGGAGAGTGCAGTCAGTAATTCTATGTGTGTGTGTGTGTATATATATATATATATATATATATATATATATATATATATATATATATATATATAGCCATGTGTGAGTAATGCATTTTAATCATTTTTTGTTTGTTTGTATATATATGTGTATATATTTCAAGCATGATGTAACGATGTAGAATAAGGGGTGGAATGTCATGGTTCTATGTTTTTGTTTTTGTTTTGTTTTTTGTTTCTGGGTTTCAGTATTCCACATCAAAACATCATGTAGTGTATGGGGCATTAAAGTGTCAGTGCCCCAATCCCAGGTACCTATCCCTGTACGTCACAGAAGTCACGGGATCTGGCCCTTCCGGGTGGGGGGGGGGGCGCTCTCTTGCTGCCTTGCAGTGGGTGCTGGAGGGTGCTTTCCTAGCCGTTCCAAGCCTTTCAGGTTTGACTCGGTTCCGGGAACTCTCTCTCTCTCTCATCTTGTCTGATTTATTAATCTCAATTTCAATTAAATTGTATATATTGTGTTATCTTGTATTCCAATATTATAGTAAAATAAGTTTTCCTCCATAGATTGTTGCCGCTGCTCTTTTCCTCCCTTCCTTCCTTCCCATTTTTGTGGGACTGGGGTGGGGGGGGGAGGGCAGAGGCCTGTCGCCCCTGTCACGGACATAGATTGATCTGGTCAACTCCGTGACATACGTAAAGACTACTTTCTGTGAGAAATACTACTGCTTTAATTTCTTTTCTTGTCCTATTAATTATTCTGCTACTCTTGATTTTTAAGTGGAGTGCTAGACACATCAGTTCTTTTCTTTGTTTGAATTGCTCATTAGAAAAGCAGTGTAAATTGTTTGAAAGCATTAGTGCTGATGTTCTATAATGCGTTTGTTAATATAAACAGAGATACTTTTAAAATTTTCAGCCTGACCTATATGTTAGTATCTGTAGTGAACTGGAAGAAAAAGTCAGTGATGCTCATAATTCTATGGTCCTCCTTCATTGGGAGTAATCCTCATAAGTTTTGGAAGCAAAATCAGCTGTTACTTTTCTTATTTGGCAATAGTGATATTTAGCATACTGATAACAAGCCATGTTGCAGGTGCAATCTTCAAGTTTAGTCTGTAAAGAAAAATGGGTCTTTGTTTGGATCTCTTTTAGTAGCAATGAAGTAACAGTGAGTTTCAAACAAGTCTTTACAACTCTGTGTGCGAATCTGGAGAACTGGCATCACATTCTGCCTTTCCCAGAAAGAATTGGCTTTTTCCATCTCATTCTCTTTGGTGATATACAGGTCATGCTGATAGACAATGAAAAAGAAATGAGAAATGTCTTCAGAATCTTCGGGGATAAAAATTAACAGTGGAAACCTTAGTATGCTAATTGTACTGATAACACCTTTAAAAGCATGAGTTACTCTCTTTTTTTCATTTTTTTTTTTGTTCTTTTTTTAATGGTGTGCAGATGGATAGCAATGATTTCTCTGATGTTGTTATTGACTCTCAGCTGCAGCAGATCAGAGGCTTTTGAAGGTTGCCTTCTTCTATATGCGAACACAGCGGTTCCCAGAAATAAAGAAGAGCATTCTGAGAAAACGTTTTTTTTTTTTTCTGATTCTTAAAGCTTTGAAAAGCATTTTTCTAATATTTCTGCATTTTTATTTTTCATTTTTTATTTTAAAACAGTATGTAATACCAAGTATAGTGTTGTTTTTTTTTGTTTGTTTGTTTGTTTGTTTTAAGGAGGAAGGTTATTTGTCTGTGCTATAACAATATAAGGTTGATTTTTAGATCAATGTACTTTACGGTTATTATGGACGAGTTCTCTAGTGATCCTAAACAAGTGAAGACGAATTTGTCAGTGAAAGAAATAAACTGAGGCAGGAAAATGGAATTTGTCCTCAGAGTAATGAGTTAATGGCACAGGAACAGGATTCATGCCTAATTTACATGCTTTTATATGCTCTCTTGAAAGTATGGAGAAAACAGAACTTTGGCATGAAGCCTCTGAGTTTTTAGATTACTGCTTGAGAAGAGGCTAATGTACCTACTTCTCTCTGACAATGAAAGGAAGTTAAGAGACCAATTCAGACACAAGTCCCTCAGGGTGGTCCCATTCTGATTTGTCTCAATTCCGAGTCCAGATAACTGCATTTTCTATCATCTCTTCATCTCTAGGGCAAACTTTGGCCTGGTATTTTCTTTGTTTATAAATGTGTGAACCTCTGGAATCAGTTTCCCCTTTTCATCAGAAGAATATTCCCTAGCCTTGTTGTGAAGCATCTTGTAAAGATTATTTCAACCCACGGTTCGAAGACAGTAACAATTTTTAGTGTAGGAAAATGACTATAGACTCTGAAACAAATAGAAAGTAGAGTAAGCCTGGTGTCTGATGGATACAGATTTTCACACAATAATGTTGGTTATATGAATAAGGTTTATGTTCGGAAATGCCTTCAGCAAATGAAAATCTTAATTTGCAATATGTCAATTGTGAATGTCTACCAAATGCTGTTTTCAAGTAAAAAAGCTAAGCCAAATTAAAACATTAAAGAAAGGAAACTTGGTGAATTGCATCTTTGCTAAAATTACTGCCCTCTAATTCCAGGCTCTTACATACATACTGTTTTTGTTTTGTTTGCAGTTTGTTTTCAGAGTAGTTTAACAGGTGGTCATACTTATGTTTAGCCAAAGGACAGTTAAGTAGTCCAGGTCTCATCAGACACTGAATATCCAAGACAAGTACTTAAATGAATGGCCAGTATGTTAATTATTTCGTGCTCCTTGTAGTCATTTTTATTTCTGTATTAAGAATATTTCCTTCTTTTGCCTAGATGACAGCAAAACATTGAATTGTGAAGTCATGATTTTTTGGTAACTTCCAATTTGATTTGATGTGAAGAATGACCTCAAGATGCTGAGTGGTGATTCCAAGATACATGAAAGACAAAAACCACAGCTGATAAAAGCAGAAGGGTGCTAGCTTGTAATCACTGAATGTACATAGTAAACAGCTACAAAAGATTGTTTCTCCTTTGAAATGCAATGCAAGCTTGTGATATTTTTTTTTCTTGGAAATAAGATTTTAAGTTATGAAAGCTTGAGTCCTTTGTTCTAAATTTGCATCCAATTAGTGGGGAAAAAATATATACATAAGCTGGAGATGTATGACACACCTAACCACCATAGATATTCTCTGACTCCTCAGTATCTCAGTTATTATTTGTCATATTCTGGAAAAAATGCAACATTATAACACTATATATATATATACATGTATACACATGGACCAAGATATAGGTGTGTATATGTATTCATATATACACACATGTATATAACATTAAGCTGGAATAATCAGAAGCAGGCACTAAATATTATTTTGAAACTATCCTGCGGAACATTCTAGGGCACTGTTTACTTTTGTGATAATTTGGCTGCCTGAGTTTTACCATCTTCTGTCATAAGACTGGCAAAATTAAGGTCAGTGCAAGATGTACAACTTCTGTAATTCTGTGGTCTGAAATTTACAACATTCGATTCGAAAGATCATCATGAAGCAAAATGCACCAACCCACAAGTTTGTGAAGGTGCTGATTTGAACTTGGTGACAGCTGTGCATTTGAAGTCATGGGGAAACTGAAGAACACTGGAAATACAGGAGTGGGGAGGGAGGAATCCACTTTAGGTTTTACTGTAGAATTCCTGTGCATTTAGGAGGATTTGAAATTGTAGGCTTTCAGCACTTCATTTCTAGCAATTTCTCAACTCAGCTTTATTCTGCGTGTAAGTGAAATTTCTATTGTCTGATCACTAGGGATTTTTATTAAAAAAAAAAAAGTCAGTGTACCATGTCTGCTGATGGTATGGACTTCTCACTCTAGCATTTCTGTGTAGGCTTCCGTTATTCTGTAATTGAAGGTTAGCTGCAAGGCTTGTTTTATCTCTGGATTTGTAATGTATTGTTACGAAGGCAATTACCATATTTCTAAACAGAGAGAGATACAGGCTAAAATGACAAATCAGTGTTGTACGGCAATCCTATGTGACAGAAGTCAGTATGTTTGTACACGCTTTTGTAGCAAGATTTGAATACATCACCAGAACATGAGTGGCAAAAATTCCCGTTGCATGCTGCAGTGTAGGTCAGGGTAATGCTGCTTAAGATCAGCTCTTGCTTGTTCTGAATTGATGCATTATAAGCTGTGCTTATGCTATAACTTGTTGCACTCCTGGAGCTGTACTTGAAAATACATCTGATTAGACAGACAACAACAAAGATCTGCATGCAAAGAATAAAAAATGTTGCTAGAGACTGGAGAAAAATAAATAAAAGCTGCCCCACCCTTATCCTTAAATTTTTACTCATAAAGAAAAGATGTAGAAAGATTTAATTTCTGTAGAGAGTTCTTTAAGATCGTATTTTCTTCTTAATCTTTTGTTCTCTCATTCATGCAGCCATTTACTATACTGTAGCAAAGGGATGTTTCAATTTTGACTGTCTTCTGCAGAAATTCTTTACCAAGACTGTCTCTGTTTACTGTTTAGCTTAACCACAGTAATTTTGCTATGGGACCAAGATTTTACATGAAGTTTCCCTGATTGATATTTTTTCTAAGATACCTTCATTATTCATTATTCCATCTACTGGAAGATTATCATTAATTTTTCTAGATCTGTTAGTTCAAAAGCACCATGCTCAATTTTGGCTATCATTTCGGAAAAAAAATAAAAAACATCTTGTTTATGATGGTGTTCTTCATGATGAGTTTTTTCATGATCCAGTAGTCTTCAGAATTGGCAACTTTGTAATTTGAAGACTTGGACAGATGTTTCATTATTGTTGAGAGTACAGATTATTTTCCTACATTTAATCATAGTTGCTGTAATTACAGTCAATGCAGAAAATTGCACTATTCAGTATGGATTTTTTTTTTTTTTTTTTTTTTTTTTTTTTTTTTTTTTTTTAAGTTTCCTGCCAGTTCTGTTTAGTTTGCTCATACCACACGACATTCTCCTGCTTTTTCTTGGTGTTCTTTTTCTCGTGGTTTGAGGTCGGGGTGATGGATGGTAACAGTTTAATAGACAAGAATGGCTCTCTTCATCTGGATAAACTTACTTCATAAGTATGAACACGTGTTCCTGCATTCTCTAGTAGATCAGTGTAGCTTTTCAGCTTAAATATTTTTAAATCTCCATCAATGAACAACTGTCTGATTTCTGTTGGCAAATCCTGCTTTCCTTGCTTTCAGACATGAGTTGCTTGCTGCTTCTCTCAGCCTCAAAGTAACAAGTCTGTTGTTTACCTTTACTTCATGGTTTTGCATGTCTGTTTGAAGAGACATGCTTATGTTCCTGAGTGGTGGTGGTGTTTATTTTAGTTACTATTAGTACCATGGTGAAGTTTCTTTCTTGATGTTCATAAAACAATGCTATTTCAAAAATGTAAGTCTTAGACAATGCCTGTATTACTGTGCTTGATTGCTCACGCATTCAAAGTGTAAATATTGTAAGGACTTGTCTCCAGTTAACTTAAATATTCTGCTGCCTGGAATGACCTTTTGAATTTTCTCGCTAAAACAAACTGAAATATCCCACAGTTTATCCCCTAGAACTTTTAATAATAATAATAATAATGCGTTAGACTTCAACATCTGATATTTGTGTAACTGCTGTTTCAGCTGAGCTCTGTACGGCAGTTTTGAAATCTGAAATGTACAATAATACCTGGTTATCATTTGAGCTTTTTCAAGATATTCCACAGACTTGAAGTATCAGACTCCAAAGGTAAAAGTTTAAATGAAGTTTCCTAGAGGAATTTTTAGTTGTCACAAATGCCAAAGATGTTTGGAAGGAAGATGTTTGTCCTCACATAGGAGCTTTGCAGTAAGTGTTCTAGTACCTGCCAGTCTGTATAAGTAGAAACTGTGCCTCCTCCCCGCTCCAGAATTTGCCATTATTAGAACCTTTCCCTTGCACAGTTTGTTTCAAAGGGACTGCAGAGTCTGAAGTCAGCTCCTGTGACTGCAGCTTGAGGCATCCTGCTCAGTTGTGTTGCAATCCACAACAATTAGTTCCAGATGAGAATAATCAAAAAGGAAATAATGAGGGTTTGAGCCACATCTCATGCTACTCTGTTTAAATAAGCTAGCTCTATGAAGATAAACCTATTATGTAAATTGTAAAGCCGTATCAGGAAGCACCTGGATCAGCAGTAATTTCTACTTTTTATGGCTGTTTCTGTTTATAGGAATAAAATGTCTCTCTGGTTGTGTAACTTTATTTAGCATAGTAAGGAAGCAGCACGGAGTTCCTCAGCCTCTTCAATAGTCTCATCTGAATGAGGTTGTGTGCTAACTTCACTCTACTGTATGCGTAACTGTATGCAATAATTAAATATTAGATAAGAAACAAATCAGTAGGAGAACTTGTATTTTACTACAACACTTCATTTCAATTCTCCAAATGTTTTCTTCGCTCGACTCACAAGTAAGAGACTAGTCAATTATTGATCAATGTTCTTCATTGTAGTACCGTCTGTGAAGATGCACGTGTAATCTTTACTGGTATTTGTTAATAGCTTTTTAGATAATTCTTAAGTCTTGATTAGCTGAATTTCACAGAAAGGTTAAGTGCTGTCCAATGAAGAACAGTGGCATTATTTCAAACAAAGTATTTTTGTCCAGGGCTCCCGGTTCATTGCCACTGCTGTAGATGAGCTATCGTACTTCTCTGCTATAGCTTATTGCTGTTCATGAGTGTGGGAAATCTTTATGCCCTTACGATGTAAAAGACTGCCAGGCATCTTTAAGAAAGGCCACTTGTTTCTCAAATGTTGACAATCCCATGAATATGTAAGGCTTCATTTCTATCGTAATGCAAGAGGGGACAGGCAGAAACTCAGATTTTCTCCCTCCACAAATAAAACTTTTGGTTTAGAGGGAGCTGTAAAAAAAAAAATAAAAACCAACAAAGAAAAACAAAACAAAACAAAAAACATCTATGAAACAGAAGCTGAATTGCTGAATTCATATTCTGTCCAGTAAAGAAAGGTAGGTCAGGAGGGGAGATTCCTGTCATGATGACGTGAGAGTAGGATTTGGGGAGCTGATTGCTAGGGGACAATGAGATGGTATAGTCTCTGGAAAGTTTTGACACACTGGCTAAATTCCAAGGCATTATCATTTTAAATGTACTTAAGTTATTGCTTGGGTTACTTAAGAGATTTATGTTATATATAAAAGAAATAAAACATATAGGGTATTGGTTTTATTTCTTTTTTTTTTTTTTTTATTCCTATATTTGGGCAGTATTGGTGCTTTGAAGGTAATCTTTAGAAGCTAGCTGAATGTTCATCAGTTAGGAAGCAATCTGATTTTCTTCCTCAACATTAGCCTTTTACCTCTAACTATCAGTATTTTCAAGGCATTCACTACAGTCACTTTATTTTATCCAATATGTCAAATAGTTGTAGATTATTCCAGGGGCAATTAAATAAATGAGCAACATTCTTTACTGTCGTTTCATTTCCCCAAATATTCAAGTGACTTTGAAAAGTGATGTATTGAAGGCTTCAGTCCCTTGCTAAAGGGGAGATCAAAGGAATACTCCTGTAAAGTTGTTCCTTCTTAAATAACAGGGAAGAGAAGAAAGAATAATCAGGCACTACATATAATACAGACTTCTTTTACACTAATTCTAAAAATGTGGTTTTCAGGTTCATTGAGCCTGATATACCACTGCAAGTACCTTTTATTGTGACATTAATAGCCCTTTCAAGATCTAATTAAGTTAGCTGAAGGTTTATATAACTGAAGGTTATATAACTATTATGAATATATAAATTAACAGCCCTTTAAGGATAAATGATTGAGCTGCTGCTGATAAAGCTATTCACGTGCACATGTACCTCCAGTTGTTTTTTCCATGTCTTGTTTCTTTTCTTTTCTTTTAATAAGCCTCTGGATCAGGAGTCCACTGGTTTTTCAGTATTTTCAGAATACTGCCATAAACTACATTCAGTTCATTGATTAGCAGCTAATGAAGCTTGTTACAAATCATTACTGTCAAAGCTGCTAAAATGCCGAGTTTGGCTTTGAAAGCTTGAAAATGTGAACTGCTTATGCAAATTCAAAACAGCATGAGTATCAGTTCTGATTTGTATCCTGCAACATCTGAACAACCACAAGCAAAGGTCAAATCAATTATTTTCTGCTTGGTGACCACTGAATCTTGACATTTTAAGTTTTTAATTGATACCAGGATTTTATAACATATAGTTTAATGCTGAGCTTCTGGAAAAATGTAGCTTTCCTAAATCTGCGAAAGTTGTTTAAGATTCTCGTAAAAATACTTTATTTATTTTTTCTGAGATTTGTTGCTTTTATTCCCAAGAATATTTTTTTTGTTGTTAATGCAGATAATTAAAATAAAATTTGACCACAGTACTTGCTAGTGCAAATAGCTTAACTCTATGAAAGTCATCAAAATTGTGCAGGTTTGTCAGCTGTAAGTTAACTTAAGAATAAAATACAGTCTGGGGTTGCTCTGCTTTCTTCAAAACTGTGTTGGTAGTTTATGTGATAAACTTTAGACTTTGTTCAGAAAGAGTGCTCTTGTTCAAAGTCTTCAACCACCATTACAGGCAAAGAAAATTTGATGGATCTTGGCATTCTATGTTTGTAATTAACATCAGGATTTTGTAAATCATGTCATATCCTTAAGAACTATAAATTGCCTTTATATTCTTAAGTATTGTGTTCATTTTCTTTTGGTGTACTGAATTGTGAAGCCTAGATGCTAGGCTAAGATAACATTTTAATGTGTGAATATTTTTCATATTTTTTTGCTGTCTTTAGGAAATCTTTGTCAAACAGTATTAATTTTGTTAAATTTAAATTAATGCAGACAGCTCATATAAAGACACTCGTATGTAAAGCACAGCATGTGTAATTTACTAAAATGCAGAAGTTAACATGAAGAGTTTTAGGAAAAAGGAATTACATCAAGTGCAATTTAATTGATTTTAAAATCATTTTATTTCAAAGGGAGGTTTGATATTTTTTTTCAAAAGCAATCTCTTTTTGGTTGTGCAGAGTTCTCAGTGTTACGAGCTTTCTTTATGATCTCACTGTTCTAATACAGGAGGTAGAATAGGTTCCACACTCCATATTTCATCAATTACTTTTTGCTTTCAGTAGTACACTTTTCCTTATATAAGACTTTAATAAGCGTGATAATGTGATGCTATTACTAATTATATCTTTAACTTATCTGTATTAAGATATATTTTTGGAACTTGGTGAGCTATTTGCTTTTAGGCTGGTTCTGTTTTTTTTATTCTCTAATTTCATTATGCCCAATTCTTTGTTCCATCAATGCTACTAAAATCTGTCTTCTGGAGTGTTACTCACTTACCTATATGAATGTTGCTGGGTGTAATACTACATATAAGCAATCAAATAGTGGCAAAACTATTGGTTAGTTTTGTTGGTTACCAAACTACTTAGCAGCTGAAATATCATACCATAAAATGTTTTAATAATCTGATGAATAGTAATGAACCTTTCTGTAAATTGCATAATAAATTTGAAAATATTCTGTCTTTCACATCTGTAAACATGGAGTGTTGCAGTTATTTCGGGGTCATAATTTCCATCATGTTCAGTTTCTTTTCTGTTTTTTAAAAATGTTTGTTATAAACAGTGACAAAATTATAAGTGAAAAACAATGAATTTTTATTTATTTATTTATTTATTTTTGAAGTCTGACATGAAGTAGAAATCTTTCTACTCTCAGACAGTTAGAACACAACAGAAATGCCAAAGATCTGGAGATGGACTTTGCAATTGATGTTTTGGGCAAAACTTGCTAAAAGATGCTGCTGATGATACTGTCTGGTGTTTGGGGGTTTTTACTGTTGGTTGATATGTTGTTGTTGTTAGTGGTTTTTGTTGTTCTTTACACTGTTTTCTCTTCATGTTTTTCTTTGTATTCTTTCTCACTTTAGTTTAAAAGCAAGCTCTCAAACATTTCAAGTCTTTTTTTCTTTCCTTCAATGATTATATCCAAAACCTAAGGATTTGGGTTGATTTTTATGAAAACTGTGTTAAGTCATAGACTGAGCTTATGTAATCAAACAGCTATTATTACCTATGTTCTGTGCAAAATCTAAAGAATCTTCTATTGGAAAATGCTAGTTAGGTATTTAGTGAGACCAATGTTATTAACCCCTCTGGTCACTCTTTAATTTCACTTGAGGCATTCACAAGACAAACGTGTTTTGGCATGATGTTTGGCATGCAATTTTCAAGTCAGAGCAAAGGAAAATAGCTCTCAGCAGCCAGGAGGTTAGAGATCTGTTTGAGAAGCTGTTGACACCTTGTTGAGATTTTCTGTAAGGAAGACTTAAGCACAGGGCCACTCGCTATGCTGGCTGTCAGGGGAGGCTCTGGTCAAACAGCTTTACTGTTTCTGACACAGCAAACGATGCGGTATCAATTGCTCCAACCAGGAAGGAGAATAGCTAAAGTAAGAGATGCAGGGTTTGCTTTTACATAGCAGTAGCTGAGAGGAGTTATCCTTTTAGTCAGAATTGCACATTGTCTGAGATAATAATGCAAATGTATTAAATTCCCATGCATTATCAACACTGAAATAATGCTTTTCTGAAGGCACTGAAACAATTGTGCAGAGAAGAAACCGTAATCATTATGGTTTTGTTTGTGTTTTTTTTTTTTTTAATGACATGACTGCATTTACAATTTATTTTCATTGTAAGCCTGGAAGTAGATAGTTGAGGAGCATACCTAAAAATGGGCAGTGTTCCAGTAAATGTCATCAGAATTTTAGCACAATCAATGTGTTTCTAAGGAACACTTGAACTCTTTGATATTGCCATTTGCTCTGCAGAAGCTGTTCTGTTGGAAGAGTTTTGGCTGATTTCTGCAGGATAAAGCAAACTTGTCCTGTGAGAGGATTTATTCTGTTTATGCGTATAGCCTGAAGGCTTGAAAGCACACTGCTATGGAGTACACTGAAATAACTGTTTTGCATTCTTCAAAAAAGGAATGACTAGAGGAGAAAAAAAAAAAAAAAAGTAATATTGCACTGTTTTACTTAGCAAAATTGTTGATAAGTAGGATGACATTCATTTTACCTGTTCTCATTGCTCATCTTTTTTGTACTCTGTTCACTTCCCAGATTTCTGTTCTGTGCCCTCTTCACTGTATTTTCTTCTGTTACAAAGACCTTGGTATGAAGGAGGCTTCCTTGCACAGGAATACAATTTTGCTTGTATATGGATCTCCAAATTTACAGCCTTGGCCATTAGAATTTAATAAAAACAAATCCATATATCGGTGGAGAATGTGAACAGCAAGTGTACTTAGCTCTGCAACCTTACAAAATTGTATATTTCAAAAGAGCATTAATCTAGGCAAGGAGGGGCAGAAATATGCATAGAAATGTGTTAAAGAGTGGCAAATGGTACTTCTCATAAATAGGCTCTTTTTGTACATAAAAAAGTCCGAATGAGTAACCCCTGAGGAAATCAATTCCCAAATGGCTCATATAATCCTCAGAGGCCAACTCAGTGCTCTTTTAGCTCTAATTGTATTGACAGCTGGTAGTTCCAACTTTATAGCAATTTATCTTCCTACTGAATATTTATTGAGAGTTTTCTTGTAATAGTATTGACCATACATTAACAAAGAAGCGGCGGATAATAGCAAAAGTCCTGCAGTCCTGACAGATGTTCTCTCGGTGTGGGAGCTTTTGCTAACAGCAATGGGCCTTAAGGCATATGCATGACAAAATAAAACAATACTTTGTATAAAAATACAGCATTAGCTAAGTGGATAAAGTTAGCAAATCATTTATATTCAGTTCCTGATTTTTAAACCAGATTGTCATGGTAAATTTTATCTTACATACACATACAAAATTTTGTGGAGATAAACATGCAAAACTAAAATTCAAAGCAAATGCTGAGAGCCCTGTGTTTTTTCATAAGATTATTCCAAAAGATAAGTTATTGTAAAAATAATAATAATCTTGTTGTACTTTTTTTTTGTCATTCTTTGTCAAAATTTTCTTTAAATAGTTCATGGTATGATAAATTCATTGAAAATTAGGATCTGACACGCAGCAGAAACGAGACTTCACTTAAGAGTGACAAAAAGTTTGCAATGATCCTACAGTATAACTCTGTGAGGGTTCTGCCTGAATCTGAGGAGCACAAATACTGAAGCAATGAGGTCTTCTTTCTTTCTTTCTTTCTTTCTTCCTTTTTTTTTTTTTTTTTTCTTTTCCCTTTTCAACAATTTAAATGTAGTATGTGGAACAAACTATTTTTTCCCAGAGAAGACTGAGAGATCCCGGTTGTCCTCTTTTTCATCTTTCATGTCTCTTGCAACCCCTTCTTCCAGATAAAGACAGTGGAAACATTTGGGCCTGGAGGTGAAAGAACTGTTCGGAATCCTTTGTAAGATGTGGTAGTGTGCTGCTTGATTGGAGGAGTGTGAGCAGGATGAGGTGTGCGTTTGTATGCATGTGCTGCATGTACCTGATCTCAGTTTTGTATCCCAGTCACCTGCAAGGAGTCTGAAATACTGATGCTGAGATTAATCTTAAAATCTTCCAATCTGGGTAAAATTAAGGAAACCTTCATTTATAAAACCTTTCATAGTGCTTTTTAGATTTTACCGATGACCCTAGACTGCATGCTAATAGGATCAATGTCTTGTGGCCAGTACTACCTGCAGCTCACTCCTCATTGTGAATGTGCAGTTTGTGCTGATTGCCTTTTCTCAGAAGATACTTAGCAAAGTAGTGTGCTATGTCTGCATGTTATCAGGCAAGCGCAGACATTTGAGCATCTCATTGTAAGACTTGATTCCCTCTTTTGTCTCTTAGAATACTGCTCATGTGGATACAGTGAAGTTACCGTCTTCATAGACAAGGTATTAAGACACTATTAATTTAAAACAAAAAATTCTGTAATGAGCAAGTGTGGATTTCAGTAGCAGAGTAGCTTTTCTTCAGAAAACAAACAACTATCTCCCTCTAGGAATACGTTCTCCAAACAGGGTTTTTATATTGATCACCTGAGCAGACCTTTTTGTCTTTTCCTCTTTTTTGTTTATGAAAACCTGCTCTGTTGTCATTCAGCACTCTATTGCTAATTTCTTTTGTATGGCAGACACTTGGACCAGTAAACACAGCAATTCAATTTTGCATAGTGTCTGCTGCCTCAGTGACCTTTATACTTAGTTATGGTGTGTGCATATTAAATGTTAATATTCGTATTTGATCCAAGTCATTCACCAAACTTTTGGCAGGAACTAGGAAGGTAAAACATTCCTTTACATAGTCAGTTTAGCAATAGTCATCTCTATTCATTGCAACTGAGATATTCTGTTATTGTAGTACTTCACCTTACCTCACTCATTTGTACCCTCTGCATTGTCTGTAGAAGTTTCACTGAAACTCCTGACTATGCCTAAATTACCAGTCATTTAGTTTCTTCCAGCAAATTAGAAATAAAGACTCAGTCCAGTAATGTAGCAGGCTAAAACTCATCCCCCATTTGCTGAACAATTTTGAAAATATTAGAGCCTTATGAGGCATTTTGATTTTGGACCTTCTTCATTAAACTCAAAACTGTGACATTTCCTTTTTCCTCTAGCTCCTGGCTCCCCTGCTCCCAGGTTTGGCCCATGTTCCATAAGTAGTTCTGCTTTTATCTGTGACACAAACCGTAGTTTGTGCTGCAGTATGTTCAGCAAGGCATTTCCATCTGCTAGATTTACTTCAGAACTTGAGCAGTTCATGAGGAAATGAACCTAGCAATGGCAAACTGGTTTGGAACTTCATAGCTGAATGCTATGAAAAGAACAGAAATTTTTATTTAAATTCTAGTCTTGAATTCCAAGTCTAGCATCCTGCTTTGAGAATAAACATTTTAGCTTTACGAAGTCCTGTAGCACAACAACAAAGCGACTGTTAGATATAAAGACTTGGGAACTGTTTACATGAAGCAGGAACGAAGGGCAACAAGGAGCTATTAGGGGATCCTTTATGCTCAGCCCCTCCTCTTTCCCGGATTAAACTTCCCCAGTTCCTTTAGTTGTTCCTCATCAGGCATATTCTGCAAGCACTTCACAAGCCTTGTTGCCCTTCTTTGGACCTGCTCCAGCACCTCAATGTCCTTTCTGTGGTGAGGTGCCCAAAACTGAACACAGTACTCAAGGTGAGGCCTCACCAGTGCTGAGTAGAGGGGCAGGATGACTTCCCTATTCCTGCTCACCACACCATTCCTGATACAAGCCAGGATGCCAAAGGTCTCTATCTAGCTGGTTTTCTTCCTCATTGTTTCATCTTCTATGACGTAGGGATGGTTTGCTCCTGCACCTTTAAAATAACTTCCTTAAAGTATTCCTGGCCTTCCTGGGTTCCCATGCCTTTCAGAGCTACCTCCTAAGGGCATCTCTCAACCGTGGTCCAAAAGAGACTGAAGTCTGCCTTCCGGAAGTCCAAGGTGGCAGTTCTGCTGACTCCCCTCTGTGCTTCAACAAGGATAAAAAATTCTATCATTTTGCAATCGCTTTGCCCCAGACAGCCTCCAACCTTTACATCCTCTGCAAGAACTTCCCTGTTAACAAACAGCAGGTTCACGATTTTGCTTCCCCTTGTTGTCTCCTTCATCAGCTGTCAAGAAATTATCTCCCATACACTCTAGTAACCTTCAGAACTGTTCCCTTTCTCCTGTCTTATAATTCCAGCAGATGGCTAGGAAGTTGAAGTCCCCCATGAGAACAAGGAGTAAAAACTGTGATACCTCACCCAACTATCTGTAAAGTATCTTATCCACCTCTTCATCCTGGTTGGGAGGCCTGTAGCAAACTGCCACGGTGATGTCACTCTTATTTATCTTCACTTTTATTCTGATTCATAAGCTCACAACTCACCATCATTACTTTTCAGACATGCGCAATTTTTCCTAACATAGAAAGCCACACCACTGCCTTTCCTGCCTTGCTTCTCTCATTTGAAAAGTCAGTAGCCATCCATCAAGGTGCTCCAGCTGTGTGAATCATCCTACCATGTTTCTGTGATGGTGACTGTATCATAGTTTTCTGACTGCACCGTGTCCTCCAGCTCCTCCGGGTTGTTAGCTATGCTACATGCATTAGTGTAAATGCACCTGAGCTGAGCCACCTTCTGACTGAGAGAAGCCCTAATACCCTCTTGACCATACTCAGGTGTTTTCATAGTAAGCAACTTCACACTAATTCTTGTGTTCTTCCTACAAAAAGATGTGTTGTCCTCCTCCTTCACCAAAACACAAGACTGTGGGATATTACTTGCACATCCCCCTACCACAGACACTAGCATGTTACCTACAGGCTCCTTTCTACTGACCTTGGTTTCACCCCCTCCCCTCCCTTTCATACCTAGTTTAAAGTTCCATCAGTGAACCTTGCCAGCTCCCATTGTAAAATGACCTTTTGAGAAAATAGCAAAAAAATCTCTAAAAAAGATTGTGTTGTAAAGGATTGTTTTTCTTTAGTTGTGGATGTTGTTGATAATTCAAGAGAATTAAATTTCAAAGAAAAAGGACAGCCTAGACAGCTCATGAAGTGTCTTAAAACAATAAAGGCAGTGAGAAATTCACCATATCCGGGGAAGCCTGCATTACAGAAGTTATCAATCCATCTTGTGAAAGGGTAAGCATGGCATTCCTAGGTTTGATGTGCAGAAGGTTATGGTGCCTATATGCATAACCACCAGTAATCTATACTCATGTAGTTGTGTATCTCATGAAAACAGCAAATATTATAGATGTATTAACAGTCTACAGCAATTGATTTATTTTTATTTTTCTCAAATACAATGAGCTGTGCTTTCTGAACTATTTTTTTTTTTATAAAGAAAATGTTAGTATCTTCTAGCAGCCTGTTTTCCTAAGACAGCATATTACAGACCTTACACATACAAGCAGCTTTAATCTCAGTTTCTTGGGCATCTGTCATTAACTGTATTCTGCCTGTGGATCAGAAGAAAATCGGATTAGAAGTGGGCAAGGAATTCTTAAGAGTGTTTTACCTCTAGAGAGAGATATTAATGTTGATTTGATTTTAGGCTGTTGTGTTTTATGACTTGCATTTTGATTATATCTGATTAACTTAGGGGAAGGCTATGAAAGATGAAAGTTTAAGTCATGCTAGTTTGAAAGAGATGAAGGATGATAGATGAGAAGAACTAAATAACCCACTTGACCAAGCTAATACGCTCAGTAATCATTAGCCACCTGCATGATGCTCATCATACTTTATCTGCAAATAAGCAACACAAACTTGATTTATAAATACTTTCTTTTTCAAATAAAAACACTGTAAACACTGTTCACTGTCTGCTTTGATTTCAAATTGCATTTAATTTTATTATTCTGTTGGCTAAGAGGTATTTGGGAATATGATAGTAAGTCTCCAAGACTTTCTAAATTAAAGCACAAATACTTATTTTTCAAAAAAATTGGATGGTGTTCTTGCGGTCATCTGTATACTGTCTGTGCAGAATTAGCAATTTGACATTGTCAAAATCAAAAAGCCAAAAATTACCATGGAGAAGTAACTCAAATAAATCCTTGTAATTAAGAATTAAGGAGACTCCAGCATTAGTTGGTAATATTTCTTATGAGGGAAGAATAAACAAACAAACAAAAAAACCTGTCCTCACAGAAATCTGTCACAAATCTAAAGGATTTATAAGAATAATTGTATAACCTGTACACAGTTATGGCCTGTAACTATCTAAATGTAGACAGGAAATGGCATCCAGAAGCTCTGACAGTTGTCTCCATTTTAAATTGTGACTGGATTTGAGAAACCAGGATGATTAGGTCAACCTCACTGGGCTACGTTTATAGAAACCAAGGTGATGTCTTCCCAGGATTGGGATTTGTTTGAATTCTCTATCTATACTTGATGTTCTAGTCCTCTGAACAATTCAAAACTGTTGTTTTAATTGCATCTTTTTTAGTATATCACCATCTACACTTCTAAATTTTATTTATCCTGCATTCAAGAGCTAACAACAGTGAGAGTTGAATGTTGTTAAGTTCAAATAATACTATTTTGGAAGTTCCAGTCTGGTAAATGTCACGAGGTTCTTCTTAAAATCTGGATTGACCTGGGCAATGAAGTAGCCTTTTTTTAGAAAGAACAGCTTTGAATGTAGTCCCCAAGGGTAATTATAATTTTCTGGAACCTTATTAGCATTCAAAGCAGCATAGGTAGAAGAGCAATATGAGCCTTGGGAGCCAACTTGAGGGGACAGTAGTGCATATATTACTGTAGCTGTGCAATAATATTTAGCTGTATAAAGGAATGCATTGTAAAAAAAAAATCTGACTAATGCAAGTATTTTCTTGTAATTTTTCTGCTATAACATATTCACAGCATCACAGAAGTGTAGGGGCTGGAAGGGACTTCCAGAGATCATCGAGTCCAGACCCCTGCTGGGGGTCCCCTATGGCAGGCATTCATTTATTATGTAGCGAGATTAGATTTTTCACTGTAGATTTAAAAGTAAAAGTTGTAGTTCACTTAGTATGGAAGGTTAAATTACAGTAAACATCAAGCAGTTTGACTGAGCCAGATGTAATTATTCATCCAGCTTTCACTTGATTGTATTTAGTTTCTTTAATTTCAAAGTTTTCATGGCCTGCTCTCATTTTACTCTTTTTGACATTAGTGGCTGATCTTCACTGGGATTTGATTGACTCATTCTACTAGCTGGTTTGGAAAACATCACTGTATGTTTAATATTCTACAAGTTCAAATCCTTACAGTAATGGTAGCTGCTTTATTCCAAAGAAGTCTATATTGCTTTACATGGAAAAAAATGGAGTAGATAGGCTTTTCCGAGGAATCTCTATGGCTACTTTAAATCTGAAGTAATGTCTTAGCGGCATCTGGAAATATATCCCAGCCATCTTAAGAAGTTTAGAACAAGATCGTACAGTTCTTACACTAATTTTGTTGCTTCGGATGAGGTATTTGAAACCAAGCTGTAAGACTGTGGGATGTGCAGTCTGAAAATTAAAGTCTTAAGTTTATAGATATACACTATCTTATGATATAATCATAAATGGTGTGAGCAAGCTATATGGGAAATGAAAGTCCTTAAAACATATTGTAAGATATATTGTAATGATCCAACAGATTCCTATCAGCACAGGATTCAACACAGATTTAATAATGCATAAACAGTCACGTTTTAAGGCTGGTACTTCTATTACCTTTTGCATTCTCATTCTTTCTCATGAAGACTCTATTTTACTCAAGGGTAATAACAGATTTCTTAAGTATACTTAGAAATCTTTATGAAAAAAACTCGCCCTTCCTTTGCTCTCTGTGAGTCTTAATTTTGTTCTCACTAGGGTGGAAGTAATACAGAAATATGATATGTGAGTGATGAGTTGCTTCTGAGAAGTCCTAGGCAGGATACTGCCATTAATGGTAATAACAGATCAGATGTACATAGCCAGCAGTAAATGGGTTGCCAAGCATCTGAGACTTATTATCTGGAGGCTCACCATGTATCTATGTTTCTCATAGCAATGGAATATGGACACTGAATGAAACTGGAGGTCAGAGAAACTGTGAAACAGTGAAGCTGTTCAATTGTAGGTTATCCGTCTTGTATAGAAACAAAATACTGGGATGATGTTCTGTATTTAGATAAAATTAAATATAATCAATCTTCCCTGTGAAAAGTAGAGGACAGTGCATGATTTTTTTGCCTTCTTATTCTGTTTGCAAACTTCTCTAAGATCTGCCTTTAATTGGAATTTGAAAATTTCAAAATAGAAAGTAGTTTTTCTTAATGTGTGTCAGTATGTCAGTGCTCAGAAATAACCCTGGAGAAGTCTTAATCGCTATGTTTATGAGAGACTTTAACTTTGAACAACATGGGAATAGTTGTATGTAAATAAAATCGATTGGAGTATACTTTCCTATCTTTTTATGTAATTTTGTAAATTCCCACTTCAGTGTAAAGACAACAAAATTTGGGAATTAGCTTTATTGCTCATCTCTTTTTATCTACTGTTACAATATACTACATTCAAAGTTTAAATTGAATAAGATAACATTATTAGGAAGAGAGCAAGTGGTCATTTGTTCAGGCTTTTTTATTTCTAAGCGATGAGGATGTTTATTTATGGCAAGGTCAGAAAAATTGCTCAAGAGTTTTGAGATAGCAGTACTAATGGAACTTTCACAAGGAAGGAATTTAATATATCAAGATAATTTGATAATTATCTTCTGTAGAATAAAATAAAACACATATGGTAGTTATGAACTGTAATGTAGGTCCCAGGAATGCATTATGCTCATACAAGGAAGCATTTCTGTTAGAATGTCAGATAACGTTTGATGTTTTTTTTAAAGAGAGGCATAGGAACACATTATGAGATATGTGGGAATCCATTTTCTTTTCCTGCCTCATAAACATGATGAAGGATTAGGAGCATATGGTGTAGAGATACACTTGTGAGTTAGTTTCTCTGTGTTCTTTCCCCTCAGCTCAAAAATCAGTGATGGACAATGCTTCTCATCTCATCCAAACTTTTACTTCCCCAGACCACCTCCTAATGCTTTTCCAGATGTGTTGAAAAGGCAAAACATTTGAACTGGAAGTCTCCCTAGAAAATTTCTCCTCATTCTGTCAAAATATTTTTCTTTGGTAGAACACTGAATGTTCCTCTTATTTTTCTACTACTTTCTTCTGTCTTCTATTTAACAATTCTCACACTTCTATACTCACTTTGCTGTTCTAATGAATATGGAGCAAGGTTTTATCACATCATGGGCAGGCATAACATCAGATCATTTCTAAACTTTAGTAAATGGCTACAACAGTGTCCAGTGCCAGTAATTAAACTTGATTGAATGGGCAGTCTCCTATCTCTAAAATATGACTAATTCAAATGGGATAATATTCTAGCAGTACTACCTATTGTCATTTGGTTTAAATGAAAACACATGCCCCTTAGATGTACTCATCTCAATTCATACTTTAAATGTTCTTATTTATCTTGTAAAAGATTAGCTATGTCTTATACAGGATCCAGCAGCAGAGATGGTTTAATATGAATTGGATACATACATCCAGCCTTATACTCTTGCCATGTTTTCTGTGGTGTCTTTTAAAGGAAACTAGTGATGTAGTATGTTTACTGTTGATGAAAACAAAAGAAAGTATGCAGGAGGAAAGGTGCTTATGTGGAGGATGGCTTCATGATCTCCATATTTTGTGATGTTTTATTTAAAGATTAATCTTCAGTTTAATTTAGTTTTTTAGAGACTATGGACTGGCATTTGCTTTGCTGTTAAGTCTGACCATGTGTCAAAGCCAATGGCAAGAGCTGAGATTAGCGTGAAAGGAGACTGAATATGCAATCATCCTCAAATGAGCTAGCTTCTCACAGCCAAGAATCAAATGTGACCATTCCATTTTTTCTTCCAAGTCTTAAGGTAATGATCTCGTTAATATATCCAATTGGAAATTATACTGATGCATTGGTTTCATCTAAAGATCTATTTTAAAGTTAATTATATCCCTTGTGTGACAGGTCTGGTAAAGACTGTGAAAACTGTGTTGGAAAAAAGCACTATATTAATTATGTTAAAAAAAAAAAAAAAAAAAAAGACTAGCTGTAGCATCAGTTGACCGACCATTCAAATGCAGAAATGCTTTGAGAAGCTGCTGAATAGAGCCCATCAGCATGGGAATAAGAGCAATTTCTCTTGATGTTACCTTACAAATACAATTCAGCCACTCAAAGTCTTGTCTAACATTTGAAATTTCAATTATTTACTTCCAAATGACGTCCAAATACAAATGCAATCAATTACCTACAATAGTCCAATCTTACTATAAAAATAAGGAACTGCTTGTCTTAGAGGGCAAAAGCTGAATTTTTATTTTGTTTGTTCCTGTTTAGCTGTTCAATTTTAAACATTTCAAAACTAAAATCTCAACAACAGCTCCCCAGATGCTAAACTTTATCTAGGTTCAGTCTGTACGTTGATCTTTTCTAGCAGAGATGACAAATCATGCAAAAAACTGGGCTAAACTAAAAATCAGCTGAAGATTTTTCCATTGCATATTTGAAATGTTAACAAAAATTTTATTTATGATGAAGGAAAGTGACCACAGTCTAAAATTGTGGTCCAACAGGAAAAACAAACAAACAAACAAACAAAAAAAAAACATTTTAACATCTCTGTGATTAAAATGTACAATATAATACACCTTTCTTGTCAATCTTATTCCATTCTTTAATTCTTAACTTTATTGCTGGAGTATTTGACTGAGATTACAACTGTAATAACGATCATATATCAGAAAAGGAAATCCTATCTGAGCTTTCCCTTCTGAGTGCAAAAGTAGGGTGGATTGGTGACTTGAAAGCCCAAGGAAAATGGTGAATAGAAATACTTTCTAACAGCAACACAGATTGGATTGGGCTGAAGAAGATGATCTTATTTCACGATTTTGTTGTTGAGCTGTTAAAACTGAAATAATAAAGACAACAGACAGTGTTAGTGACAGTTAAACATCAGTAAAAATGAATGTTTAAAAAAATGCAATAGTATTGGTGACAGAATTAAATACTCTCCCATGAGTACATACAGCAGTTTTAAAAATAGACTAATATTGTTCTGTGAATTACAAAACTAGCCTTATTTTGTTCAAAATTCTGGCAGATTATCAGTGGTGCTGGTTTTTGCTCTTCTAAAACAAGGATTTCTGGAAGAAACATCTGTAAAATAAGAAGCCACTGGCGTAGTTAGTAACTCTGGGCATAGACATTGGCTTAGACTTAGGACATCTTTGAGAGAATGACCAGTCAGATTGATGTCCACTGAGTAGCTCATGTATGAGGAAAATGAAGGCTGAATGTAAGGAGAAACATCATGCAGTTAAACTGTGCAAACAGAATCAGATTTTGCTTAATGGCCTGACTGGGATTGGGTTTCTGTCTCCTCTCTCTCTTCAATTGCTTGAAAATGTCTCTTTTGTCAGAATTGCACAGACAACAGTAGGCTTTCCATACTTTCTTTTTAGACAAACCAAAGCAATATTAGCAAACAACTTATAAAATGCATTTCTCATTTGAGTGGTATTCCTTAGTGCTATAACAAGACTCAGTATGCAAAGCTGCAGTCCTGAATAATTTTGCAGTCATGTCCCATCTTTTAAATGAAATATAAAATAGTAGAGACAATTTGTGCTCCTGAATAATTCAACCCCAGTTGTTTCAGGGCTCTTTTTCTAAAGTTTGCTTTGTTTCTGTGATGGTATATATAGCAGGCTCAAACATTCAGGTTTTTTTTAGGTTGCTTGAAGATAAGATACAGCGGTATTTTCTAACCAACACCAGAACATTGCTACATCTTATTAGCCTATGCTTCACCACGTGAGCTTCCTCATTTCAGGAATAGATGCAGGAGTTCCTTTAAGTTGTTTTCAATATAATCTGAAATTCAATGAAAGATGTTTTAGGCAAGGATGCATCTCTTGTTGATAAATTCTTTATGGTCCAGCTAGCTAGATAAAGGCTGGCTAGGGAGTAATAAAATACAATGATCAATTTAAAATTTGGCTTATACAGCAATTTATTATTGTAAGTTAGACAGAACTATATTTGCAGTGTCTGGAAAGCAGATAAAATATGAATGGTAAAATGTTAATGCTTTGTCTAAGAAGTACTTAACATGTACTTAACAACACTGGTTTATCTTGTTTAGCAAACCTGTGTTAATCAAAATCTCAGCACCAGCAGGTTGAAGAGTTATTCAAAGTAAAAATTAACAGTACTTTCCAATGTAAAATGTGTTTCTTCTTTTCTTGATGTAAGAAATAATGACAGAAATCTTCCTCTAAATTTTACTCTTAAACAGCCATTAACTATTCCAAGGGTCATCAAATTTTGTATAAATTCAATAGAATTGGGTTTTGTTAATGCATTGAAAGGTTATGTGGAAAATTTTCTGCTCTGAGGGTTTATGCAGGTAGAAGATGACCACGAATTATTTGTTACTCTCTTTCAATTTTGTTGGGTGGACCAGTCTCGTAAATAAAGTCTACACCATTTTCTCATCTTCTACTTTCTCTGTCTCTGTTTAAGAACTGTAATGTTTGTGTCAGCTGGTATCAACAAGGGGAATAACCCAGAAATGTTCTGGCAGTCTCCTAACAGGTCCTGCTCCAGAAATTAAAGTGTAACCTAAATAATTCTCATGTGAAGAATATGTCCTTTAGAAAAGACCTTCAGTGCCATTCACCATTGAAAATGGTGATGCTTTAAAGTAAAAAAAAGTCAGAAGACATTTTTTAATTCTCCTCTGAAATGGGGATGCTGTTAAGTTTTGTTTTTGATGAAAAAAAATCTTAAGATCTTTTTCTGAACTGAGGCATTTACTTTCCTTCCCTGTCTTCTGGCCAGTGTTGAAATGTTCTTTAAAAACCTGAACCTTGCTACATTCTGTTTTGGAGAACGCATGACATATAAGGCTAGAATTAGAAAACAGGTACCTGGTAATAAGCATCACACTGTTCTGCCTTCCACTGCTCATACATTGTAAGCAAATTTTGTCATATACCTCTTTTGATTTTTCATTCTGATTTTTCCATTCTTGTGGAAATGCCTTGAAAAAATATTTTAAAAGGTAAGTATAGAACCATTTATTTAGCAGCTACAAGTATCAGAAAGACTTGTTTCATGTATTTAAAAAAAAAAAAAAAAAAAAAAAAAAGGGAGAGGGGAGATAATTACAGCTTAATAACTTCAAAAATGGCATGATATTTGTTTCAGTTGTTTGTTTTTTAAAGGAAGGTGCTTGCATTTACTTGCAAATGTGCAAATTCATCTATAATTCATTTTCAAATCTACTGTGGTTTAATGTTACCAACATCTGAAATTTCAGCTAGAGAAGCTAGTTTTACTGTGTCGCATGTTCCAGTCCATGGTGCAATTCCGTTTGCATTCACTTAGCTGCTTGGAGGCGTGTGGTGTGAGTACTCAGAAACAAACCAGTGCTCTGAGAACCAAGTTCAAAATACACGGTTCTGAGGCAGGGCTCTTGTTAAGAAGAAAATAAAATATGTGCCTGTCATACTCCACTAGTTTTGTGATCAGATGGAACATTCTTTTGCCAAGAATTTTCAGTCTGTTCGGTACAGTCTGAATATTTGCATTTATTTAATCTGAAGGATGCTGCAAGAAAATACATTAGATACACATTAGATGCACAATAACAATGGAATATATTTGACCTGAATGTGGACTGCAGCATGAGGCATGATGTTCATGGCATATAATTTGTTCAGATTTTGACTTTATGCTCTCCTTTTAAAGCACGTCTAGCAAAATCAATGCCCAATGTGAGATTGCAATTTAGCTTACAAAAGCTACAACTCCCATTCTCAGCATTTCAGATTGTGGGCTGTCAGTATGTGTATGTGTCCTGTGCATACAGTTTTGATGAGAAATAACACGGTTATTTTCTGTGACTTCAGAGTCTCTTAGTCTGAGAGTTCTATGTTCTGTCAGAAATTTGTTTCTTTGTAGTAAATGAGTGGTACTGATGGATGTGATTAGCTAGCTAGCTAGCTGTTTGCTTGTTTTTCCCAATATTAAAATGTTAATCAGGTACGGCTGAAAACAGAAATACTGAAAATCATTCAGCTAGTCCTTGCTCTTAGTTTTTCAAATAACATGAGAAGTATACATAATGTGGTATTGCGTGATTTGCAGAGGATTAAGCACACAGGGAATTCTGCAGCATCTGCTCTGATTTAAAAAGTCAGCAATTGTCTATTCTATCTCATGACTTTTCTGTCATCTTTTCCCAGAAAATAAAATTTCAGGGTTCTTCAATTCCCTGACTGAGTTTTATTATTTTGTGCTATATTGTACATACAACTAATCACCACTAGGAAATTTTTTATATTCTCATATATATATATATTTTCTGTTACTGTGTTTCATATGAGTAGTACATTTGTGGAGTTAATTAGTTTGAAGTAGTTTATTTGCTGAAATAATTAACCCTTACTTTCATGTACGTTTTTGTGTGTTCTTATACAGGCAAATGACTTGCCAGAAAAATACAGCTTGGAAACAAGTACATTTTCATCTTTTGCTAGCTTTATCAGAATACAAAAGTTGATGTTTGTATTCTAGAGAGAAACAGATGTAGGATGTTAGAAAAATACACATTGAGCTCTAAGAGAAGTGGGTGTCATTTTTGTGTATTTCTTCATAATCCAATTCCATAGTTCCATGAAGAAAAACTGTTTCTGTGTAGATATAAAAAGCACACAATACATTGATCATAGTCTTCAGAAAAATCCAGATTTGCTATAAATATTTGCAAAAACAAGCTATTGGACACAAGATAGAATTCTGCCTATTTTAAGACATTGAGTGTGTATTGCTACATCTACTCAACTCCAGAGAAATTAGATGTTCAATTGAAGACAAGGGTTTTTGTGATGATCAGTGACATTTTGGATGCTAAGTTACTTTCTCTCAGTCTGGATCTTTCATTCATTTTATATGCGAAGACTGTTCTGAAAGTAACGTCTCCTATTTTACTATGTTGGTCCACAATGTCAGAGGCAGGTGGTGGTGTTATGGCTGCAGAGGTTGAACCCTCCAACCAGTATTCTGTTGCACTTTGTCTCCGTGTGACAGATGGCAGCAGAGGAGCAGTTTGATGGAATGGTGTCTGACATGGAAGTGTGGATGTAGCAAAGGTGTGACATTGAATTCCTCCACGTGGAAGAAATGGCATCCATTGACATTCATCAGTGATTGCTGAATGTTACTGGAGACCAACCTGTAGATGAGAGGTCAGTGTGGTGGTGAATGATATGTTTCAGCAGTGGTGACTGTGGGTCACCTGTGCTGGTGCAGATTTTTATGAGCATGGCATGCAGGCTCTTGTTCATCACCAGCAAAAAGTGCACAGCTAGTGTTGGTGACTATGCTGAAAAATAGTGTTTTGTACCTGAGAATTTACTCTGTCTGTTGGAATAATCATCCTCTTTGTATCTGTTGTCATTTCCATGGAAATAAATAAATATAAGGCATTACTTTCAGAAGTGAGTTACGTATAATCCAGTCAGTCAAGTTATATGCTATTTTTGACTTATCCATCGTTGGTGGTTTTGCCATTTAGCAATGCTCAGCTACATGATTGCACTCTTCGTGACACATACACCCATAGCAGGGCTTTTTCACCACATATCTCTTCTGATAATTACTTCATGAAATAGGCAGAGTATCCAGGCACTCTGAGCTCTGTGCAGCCTCTCCCTTTCCTCTCTCTCTGTATTTACAGAATCTGCATTTCTCCCAGAAGGGAACAAAGAGGGATGTTGGGCTCTGCCAGGCAGCTACGCAGAAGCCGTTGAGTTTTTCCAGTAGTAAATTCTCTATAGCCTCTGATGCTGTTGTCAGAGCTGTTACAATATCACTTCTAAATTTGACTTCTAAATGCATATTCAAATGAAGTGCTCTATAGGTATGAAAACATCCTCACCTTTGTGTTTTTACTGAGCATGGAAAATTTGATTGGATGGGGTTAGATTATTGTGGTATTACAAAGATTACATCTACATGCTCTAGTTTTCACATTATTAAGACAAGAGTTATTGTGCTATGCATGAAATTGGATTCTAATGAATCTGAATGAATTCAGTCAGTCAACTAGGGCATTGGAAACTTCAGTCCTAAAGATCAAGTTTGGAGAAGTTGTGTTTAATAGGAATTACTGAGCTGTGTAGGGGCCTGAGTTTGTAAGTCTTTCTCATAGCATATGCTTAAAGTATTCCTATCTGCTCTAGCCCCTCTCCAACAGCCAATAAGAGCTTATATTTCTTATAGGAAATTAGGAAATGAGAATTAGTAGTACATGAGATAGCCATATAGAATGTGCTGTTCTTTCCTATTTTGAAGCTACTCAAGAATTCTCTAGAAATCTCATGTCTTCTGTGCCTGTTCAAATGGTGTGACATGGGAGACCAGTGGGATCTTTGAAGTCTGAGGTAGAAGATGCTTGCCTCTTCCTGAACTTCTGATACTGCTGTAAAATATATACTTCTGTTTGGACATAGCCTGAAATTTCTTTCTTGAACATCATCTTGAATTGCTAAATATTACTCAAATTGTTTACATTCATTCTTTAAAAGTAACGTGTTACTTCAATATTAATTCTACCATGTGATTTTTCCCTATGAAAATAGTATGAAATCCACTTTTATATCCTTTGTTGCATGCCTGGGTTATAATCTAAGAGAAACAAATCTGTATGACCTAATGAAACTTGCTTTAAGATCCAGTTTTATCTTCTGTTATCTGTGCTCTTCTTTTGCATATAAAAATGAAATGTGCTGTGGCACGCTACTTTGCATAATGCATGAATCTTCTCATTATGGTAAATTTATGGTGATTAAAGTGACCTTAATTAGCTTAGTACATACAGAGGGGCTAGCAGTGAATTAGATTCCATTTTACTATCACATAAGATGTCCCTGTTGTTTCTCGTATCTATGGTAAATCCTTCCAAGATTTCTTCTCTGAACCACAAACTGTGATGTCAGGTTATTAAAGATGCTTCACTTTATCCTAGTTTCTGGTCTTTATGGAGAAAAAAAGCCAGCACCACCACTGGATCAAAAAGAAGTGTTAAAACTTAATGGGTTGTGGCAGAAAGATCTATAGTGAAGGGCAGACAAACAGTATTGATATTGGCACGACATAGTTATTTCAGTGATCTATTTGGGATAGCTCCCATTAAAGCAGTGTGTTGCCAGATCCTGAGTAATGAAATTTTCTTCCAGTCTCAAAGTTATTTAAGTAACTTCATAGCACTGTAGTAGAGGAGGTAGAACTCACTCAAACAGTAGCTAAATAAGCTAATAGAAAAACAGCACTGCTGAAGACATGCCACTGAGCTTTAACAGGTCAGTCTGCAAAAGGAAATCCTGCATGTGGTACTCTTGAAACAGTGTAATCCATCCTGCTTCTTTCAAAGCTTCACAAGGGTGAGATGACTTCTGTGTACTTGTTTCTGAGCTTTTTTTCATCATGTTCCAAACTCCTGAAGAATTTTCCTTATCTTTGTTTTTATTGTAGATGTCAGTAAAATATATAATTGAAGTCATAAGCAGTTTCCATGGATTTTGGTTGTTTTCTTCTGATACCTTTGAGAAGTTGATGACTTGCACACAATCGTGGATTCCAAACATTCTAAACAAAATTAATAGTGCCACATAGTTATCAGTGATATCATTGCCAAAGATAGTTTATTAGCTAACTGGCTTTGGGTCTGAAACTTCATTAAACATATGTGATTAATCTGGTTGTGTGCACCTAGAGTTACTGTTATGTGTGTTTTTGACAATTGTACACACACAAGTATAAACAGGTACAATTGCATAGGAGAGTTTCAAAACTATGATCTTGACTGCAAAAATAAGCACACGCAAAAAAATGTAAAACTAATTGTTTCAATTAATGAACATTTTAGGCTATGTACTTCACATCTAGCAAATCTTACTAGTATCCTTCTTTCTCATTCAGTGGAAGAAATAATAATAATAATAACAATAATACTATTTCTGTCTTATGAGGAGTGAAAAAGTCATGGTTGGTGTTGAATTAATGATAGTTCTCATTATAGATGACCTCTGTACCTCCCAGCTACTTAAAAGGTCAATGTATTCTTTGATGTTACTACCAACATTTTATAATAGTCTTCGTTAGATTCATCCTTTCAGCATATCTAGCATCTTCTACCTAAAGCATAAAATCTAGCGCCCAGTTCAACTAGATAATTAAGGCTTTGTCAAAATCAGATAGTAAAATGTATCAAATTCTGTGCATATATGTAGCTAAAAATGAGTTTAAGTAGCGACCTGGATAAATCTGTAAGAGTTGAAGTATCAGCGTAAAACAAGAACCATTTAGCAAAATGAAAACTGAGACTTCATGAATTCCTTGAAACTATACAATAAAATGACTAGTTTACAAGACAACCAGGAACCCTAACTTTTGAAACCTTGTTGGTCTACTAAATCATCAAATACAGAAATGTCATTTCTAGCGACGGTAGAATTTAAGTTAAATATATGTCAACTAGTAATAAAAACTGTTTTGAAATGTGCCAGATGTGAACAGATACGTTTTTTGTGCCTTTGCTCCAATGCTAAACAGTATTTTACATTTCTTTTAATAGCAATAGAAGATTCTCAAGATATCCTTAAATTCTTTGGGAATCTTAACTCAGAAATCTACAGGAAATAATAAGGTCTTGTTTTCTTGTCCCATGTTGCATACTGTTGAGCTATACACAGAACAGTACATGGCCAAATGGTGATCCCATAGTCCAAACTAAATCTGGAAAAAACACATGGGAATGTAACAGGGAAAGAGACAGTGTGACAGTTTTTCCTCAAGTGTGAGTCATACATTGTGCTCCCAATGCCAAGCTGGGTTTGAGATGTATTTTAGAAAGTATCTCAGAGAGAAACAAAAAGCAATCCAAAACAAACAAGCGCATGAATACACACACTGACACAGCTGCAAAATCAAATTCTTATCTAAACCCGAAACCTTGGTGCCCAGAAGGCATACATCTTTGGGAAAAAAAAAAAAAAAAAAAAAAAAAAAAAAAATTAATGATGTACCATGGGGAATACAGACAGCATTAAAAATGTATCTTGACTGTTCTTTGCTACAGAACTGGCTTGAGGGTATAGTGATGCTTAATAAGCAAAAGAAATTGCTATAAATACTCAACCCCAGTTACTATTATTAGACTGTAATATAGATGGGATATATTCTTATATGTAATATAGATGGGATATATTCTTATAGGCTTGAGTACAGTAGTTGTCTTTTTTTATACATTTCTGAAGTCAAGGATATTGAAGATATAAGAAGTAACTTCTGCACCTTTGTGGAAAATACTTGCAATCGTAGAGGATGCTTGTGGGCTTCAGTTCTTGTTCAAGAACACACCTATTTAAACAGAAGGCAACCATAGCTGGCTACAGTGTCCTTTTGATTCCCCACAGATTTTTAGGGTATGTTCTGGAGCAGTTTCTGTCTGTGGTATAGTCCTGTGTTGCTTTGCTGTCTCTTGGCATCAATAGTTCCTTCCTGAAAAGTTCTCATGCTGAAAGGGGAGAAGCATCAGATTTTCAGTGAGGGGGGAGGAAAAAAAAAAAAAAAAAAACAAACCAAGAAATTGTCATGAAGAGTTTAGGACTTCTCTAGAAAATGCTATGGTTTCCCTCCATCCTTTTTTTTTTGTTCATTGTTCAGTGGGCCTGTAGGGAACTTGAAGATGGTGACTCTGGAGTCTTTGGGACCTTATGAAAAAAGAGCAAAAATAAATAAGAAGTCAGGATTTTTCTTTGTATTTTTAGTTTGTATTTAGGCCTGGATAATTATTATTATAAAACTTGGAGATGATATGCTGTTTTCTGAGGTCTCAGATTTCATGTACAAAAAACAAAAAACAAAAAACAAAAAACAAAAAACAAAACAAAAAAAAAAACCATAAAATAAGTTCCTTGATGTTTCTATGTGACTTGGCACATAAATAATTTTATTATTTAAACTTGTGCATCGTACTCAATGCTTTGAAAAGGAAATGAACATTGTTCATTTTCCAAAGGGTTTTCGATATGGCAGATGTAGAGATGACAAGACATGTTAGCAAGCTGTACCTTGGAGGGGTGTTGTCAATTTTTGAAGTAATTCTGTGCAACCTTCTCAGTGTAGCAAAGGATTTATTAGCAAGATGAGATTTTCAAGGATGATAAGGAAGTTATCTAATAATGCCTGTATTTTGAAAAGTATTAAACCATATTTAATTTCCTAGGTTCCTAGAATTCTCTAACTGACATTTTTTGATACTTCTGGATATCTCAGTACCTTTTTATTGGCACTTTACCACACATTAATATTCTCTCATGTTTTGGAGCTTAACTGCCTTGCAAGGATCCACAAAATGTGTGAATGTCCATGATTGCCAGTGGCTTGGAAAGTCTGAGCCAAGATTAAACATTTAACTTCCATGAACAACAGAACATAAACTGTTTTCAACATATTTGGCAAGAGTTAGGTAAGATGGTCTTCACATAATTTTTTCTTATTTTAGTAGCATAGTGAACTAGGTCTCTATGGAATTTTAATCATTTTAACTGTAACAGGAGAATAATTTTATTCCTCTTTAATTATCAAGCATAGGATGGATTGTCTGCATTCATGCATTTCACCAAACCTTAGGCTTCACAGAAGGCAGATGAAGTAGTACTATTGTATGTTAGTAACATACAGTAAAATAATACAGAAACATTTATGGGTTAGGTTTTGAGATGCTGTGAATATGTTACTGGATTTTTGTAAAATTAATACCTCACTTGTACTCTAAGTATGTATGTACTTATATGTGGACAATAACAGCTTTAAAGAGAAGCAACATCCATGGAAATCTAAACATCGTAATAAGTGAATTAGTAGGGTGGAGTTTACTTCCAAGAGGTCACTCAGGAATCTTAGTATTCATTGATTGCTCTCATGGTAGCAGTGATTGAATTAGTGCTTATCTATACCAAAACCAGCACACTGGCCTTGATGAATGATAGAATCGTTTGGGTTGGAATGGACCCTTACAGATCGCCTATTCCAACTCCTTTACAGTGAACAGAGACGTCTACAGCTACATCAGTTTGCTTAGAGCATGGTCCGGTCTGACTTGGTGCCATTCACAAACTTGCCCTCATCCCACTGTTGAAGTCATTGATGAAGGTGTTAAATAGCACTGGCCCCGGTACTGAATCCCGATGGACAGCGCTTGTCATTGATCTCCATGCAGACGTTGAGCTATTGACTACCATTCTCTGGGTGTGAGCTCACAACATTAACGTGTATTACAGCAGCATGATCCAGGATAGAAATCCCTACAATCAGAAAAGCACAGCATGTTATTTTTTGTTGTAGTATTTATATTTGTCTGCATTATTTGAAATCTCTTCCTTTTACTCCAGGTTATCTAGTAGTATTCCAGGCTAACTGGTAGTTCTATTCATAAGGCATTACATATTCGTATCACATATATAAGAGATCATAGCAAGATAAAATTCACAAAGCACCTTCAAAGTGTTTATCAAAGACAGCAAGCAATCCATTATCACTAAAAATAAAAATGAAGAGCAACACCAAAGTCATACATAAAATTGGGTCTATCCTAAAATTCAGGAATAACCTCATTGTCTCTCTTCCCAAAAGTGCTGTAAAGAATTGAAATTATGCACTCCAGAGCATTTCTCTTACCTGACCAGAAGGTAGAAAAAGTACTGTTCTGCAAAACCCAAGTGATGCCTGAATAATTGACAGCATTAGGGCAACCTCATGTAAATAGAAGATGAGAAGAATTAATCAAAGACGAGAAGCAAATATCGGAATTTTTATGTCTTTATCACTTCTCCTTGAGAACCTGAAGGAATAACAGTCATGAAATGTTACAGACTCCAAGAGATCTAATGAGCACACTCCTAGCTTCATAAAGAGATGACATTTGTATTAGAGTGTCTGGGTTTGTTTTGCTTTATTCTTTTGCTCTGTTCCATAATTGCATCTCAAATACTGTAGAAGGCTAAATGTAAGAGCTGACAACCTAACTCTAGATCTGAGGGAGGTTATGCTGCAGGAATGTGATAAGCTTGTGTTAGTTGTGCTTCAGTGGTTCCAGAACATGGACATGTCAACAGCAACCAGTGAGAGATATTGTAGCCCAGGGAACCTGGCTCATGGTAAATTCTGTAGCAATTCCTTATGTAAAATGAAAAGCAAAAGGAACTGTATGATTTGCTCATTTCAAAAGAGAAGTAATCAGTGCCTTCAAGGCAGTAGCATTCAAAATAGTTATTTACCAGGTAGATTTAGATTACAATCTCAAATAGAGAACAAATAATTCATTTTTTTCTGTTGAAGTGTGATCTGTATTGCGAAACAGTTCTTTTGTGAGAATGGAGAAATTGGGCCTTGATTTTTTGTTCTGGAAGAATAGAAGTCTTGTTTGTACTTACAGATGACATCAGTGATGCACTGGAATTGTACGCATTAGCAAAGTTCAGTGGCAGCCCATGAATAGGAATCTGTGCAGTTGTCTCCAACAAATAATTTGCAAAAACTCGGCATTACCTGTAATTCTGCCTATCCAATAAAAACCTTCAGGAAATACAGGATGTGAGAATGTTTTTTCCTCATTGTGTAGTTTATAGAAGCTTTTTTTCACAGACTAAAACAGGGTGGACTCTGAGGTTCAAATCTAGCACTTGAACATTAATTGTTAGGAAGTCATTAACTGGTATGTCTCTAGCCTGAAGCCTAATCAGGGTGCTGGAACAAACAGGCTCCCTGGTGTGAATAACCAAGTTTGTATTGTGCATGTCTCTGTCATCCTGTGGGCTTTCCACAAAACACAGCTTATGTTACTGTTGACAGTTTTAAAAATCATAATGTTTTTTAACTTAATTGAAATATTTCTCAGACTTCATTTTAGTCTCTGCTGAAATAGATGATTGTCCTGCCAACACTCTTCAGTTTGTTAATCACAGTCCTCAGTAGTTACCTTAGTCTGTTTTCTGAAAGGGAAAACACCCAAGATTTTTATTGCTGATTCACTTCTTTTTCTGCTTGCTCAGTGTCTTTGGGCCCTATTCCTCCTTTTCTTCTCTTGTACTATTTCACCTTTTGTGTGAAGTTTTAATTGGAAGATGTCCAAAATGCAGTGAAATTTTATACTATTTTTTTTTCTTTTTTATATCACTTTTTTTTGTTTTTAAAATGTTCTGAATGGTGCATATACACACATAAATGCATATAAGCATTACTTAAACTTACACAGAACAGGAATGCAGCTTTCTAGGCTGATGAACACCTATGAAATTGAGAAATTTCCAAGAAACTTCGGTTGTTCCATTTCAGTGCACACTTGCAATGTGCTCTCTACCATTAGATGGCAGCAGTGAGTAGCAGCTGCCCACGATCCTTTGACTGTGCCATCGTACACATTTTTACTGTAGGCTGCAAGGAAGTTAACCAGTGCACCTTATGTACACCTTAACATTAGATGTGGAAAGCAGTGGAAGCTCATACCCAAGAAACATGTTAAGCATAATCAGTTAAACTGCATTTTCCACCTAGAAGTAAATGAAGATGAACGAACTGCAGAAAGGATCTAAGTGCTAAACAGCAGTTCCAGTGTTAATAAAAGTAAAAGCAGCAGCGCTGATTAACAATTATTATATTAGGCCCTACGCATTTTTCTCCTTTTCAGTTCTGTTCAGTCACATTTTTATGTAATAGCTCTTTCATGATTTTTTTTTTCTTAATGCAAAAACTAAAGCCTAAAAGGAATGGTTGAAATAATATGTGAAAAAAAAGTGCCGTTAAAAGGAAATAATAAAAAATAAATACAGTGACTTTAATTTTTGATAGTGAATTCTGACTGCTTTAGACTAGCTGCTGTTACTATGGAGTTAATTATTTATTTATTTGTTAGTTTGTGGGTTTAAAATATTTGCCACTGTACATTTGAATTGATATAGCCTAATTACATGAGGTAAACAATTAGATTATATGAGGATGTATGCAGTGTTTATATGCATCATATGCTTATAAAAGTATAGAAATATCATGCATATAGGGAACATAGTAGTGAAACACCAAAGATTTTGTTTCAATTCACCTGTGTGATAGTGCAAAACTTTGAAATGAGGTTTCAGACCTATCACCAAGCTTGTCCATAAGTGCAAACTGAGATGAACTGCCTGTAAGTTTTTGTAAATTTTCTTTTTTTTTTGCTCAATGAGAATGGTATGAAAAACTTTTCTTCTGTACTGCTTTTTATGCCTGTCAAACTCTGGCTATCATTTACTTAAGGCTTTTGTTTTCTGCTGTTTTAACTGTTAATGAGAGTCAGTGTGGTCTCAGATGTTGCTATTAATGTGAAGATTTGCTGTTGGTGTTTGTTCTTAAAATGCTTCCTTGCCTGTTACTTGAGACCTTAAATGTAATGGTGACAATGTCATTTGTGAGTGTGACAGAAGTAAGGAAGGGGAAATTTAATAGGAAAAAATCCTAGCTTATTGACAAATCACTAACGAAACAGAATTAACAGTGTCTTCTATTCTCTCCTTTATAGCACTTCATATGCGTGTCCTATCAGGGGTACAATATATTTTATACCATTTCCATCATCCTAGCATTTTTCCCCTAAAATATGCATAATGTAACAGGGAAAGGTAGAAGGGGTCCACAGTCAATACATGATGCAAATCCAATAACTCCTGCAGTTATTCCTTCCTTGAAGTCTCTCTATGGGTTTCACAGCATTTCTGGTTGCAATACCTCAGGGTTCACTGTAGCTTCACAAAAAATATAAGAATAGGGATCAGAGTTCCTTGCAGTTTCAAGAGCAGGTGACTGAACTGAGGTGGGGTTGGTTGAATGAGCTGCAGGACAGAACTGCCTTCTAATTTTCTCACTGTACAGATCAAAGTTTTAAATTTTGAATTGTTTTTCCATTTGCGAACTTCCTTGAAATTGTTTTTAAAATATTCTTGAAAGTCATCTTGTACAAGATACCTAGAAAATATTGGTACAGCAAAGTATTCTTTCTCTGTAGTCTTCAATATATTTGAAGCTTGCTTGGTTTCATTCAACAAAAGGATTTGCTGAGGATGAGATTGGGGTGATGTGCTACTTTCAGTCAGAGAGGCAGCAGAATCCATGTGAAGGATGGAATTCAAGTCCGGTGATGCTTGTTAGTGTGTTTAGGGGACATCACTGTCATTGTTTGCATCCCAGTCAATAAGAATTGTAGTAAATGGTGTTTCTAATTCAGAGCTGCTAGTAATTCCCAGAATTTAATATTTTAGTGAAGTCATACAGATACAAATTACATTTAGGCACTGGGGAGCTGGAGTCTTACCACATGACACAGAGGACTTCCAGGTCAATAGAAAAGACTAATTCAGTTGGAAAGGACCTACAGAATCATCGAGTCCAACTGCCAAGACAACAATCCCAGTTATTTTTAAATAATGTTCTTCTGTAAAGAGCACAGAAGACCCAAATCTGTCTTCACTGTAGCTGATTTGAGGACAGACCAAGTAACTGCAGGAAGCAGTCCTTCATAGAGATTTTTTGTTACTGTTTCATCCTGCTGTGGAATACAAAGATAAGTGCAAGCAGAAATAGGCAAAGCGCATGCAGGAAATTGCTCAGGTAAATAGCTCCACTGTTAAATGCATTTGCTAGATTACATCTCTGTTGGAATTCAGTTAGTCCTTGAAGAATCTCTGATTTGTGTGGTCTTTGTAATACATTAACAGAAAGAGCTTCTCGTTGCTCACTTCATGTGACCAGAGAATATCATTATTCAGCTTGGCAGAGAAGTGCTACTAAAGTTGGGAAGCAACATGACCTGACTTTTTTGTTTTTGTTTTTGCTTTACTTTGGGATTTTTGCCAATAGCATAAGAAAGAAGCAATTAAATTTGTAGTTTATATCCATGAAAGTTAGAACGGAGTATCCTCTCTTCAAATAAAATGGAAAAAAAAAAAAAAAAGTACTTTATGCCTCATATCCCTCACTACAAAAGTTTATTGCAAAACCTCTGAGATGTTTTGATTACTAAAGGAGGAATTAATCAGTAGGTCTCTAACATTCAAAAAGTATTTCCAAACCATTAATTCAGTGGATAAAGCATCATCAGATGAGTAAAATAACCTTGAAACTCTGTGACTGCTATAAACTATCATGCTAAATATCTTAGGAATATGTTTCCAGACAGATTACTCAGTTAAGAATCTTGCTTTCAAATTAATACTGATGATGGACAAAATACACAAGGAAACAGTAAGTTTGAGGTAACTTTCACCTCTCTGTGCAAATATGAGCTGAGCTTGTAGTGTATTGAATCTTACTAAAACCAACAAAAAAATCTAGGATCTACTTATTCTGAATTTGTTTCATAATTTGAATGTGTTTGGAGCAGGAAAGTAGGATGAAGAAAAAGATTCCAAACTTTGTTTTATATTTGCTGATATTTGCATTCAATATTCTTGATCAAAACACTGTGAATAAACTCACTGGTGGTCATTAAAATACACAACTAGAACCTTCTCTTCTTTGTCTTCTTTCTATGCGTAATCTATGTTTAAATCTAAAGTCATAAAAGCACAGATTCTAATAATTTATTCTGACTCTGAAGTAATTACATTTACATCAATGTAGTTACATGAAATTGCGTCTAGCAAAATGAGATTGAAGTCTGAGTCTAGGCCCACACAGTTTTGTTTCACCTCAAATTCAGGAAAGTTGAGATAGATGAGGAATTTTGTGCTTTCAGTCAATCTAGCCTCCAAGGGTTCTTTATTATCACTACAAAAAAATGCTTAAAGCTTGAAGCTTATGTGTAAAAATTAATCATTAAGTAAAAATGCACTTTCCTCCAACAAATCAAGCTGACAACACTGAGAAAGATTCCACATAGGATTGTTTTTTGTTCAATGGTCAGCGTCATTCAAAAATTAGAGACGTTGTAAATTAAAAATAACAACTCAGTTCTTAGCTCAGCCATTGAAAAGTTACAGACTAAACATATATGATGTTACAGCCTGGTAACTTGTTTGTTTGTTTGTTTGCTTTTTTTTTTTTTTTTTTTCAGTGAGGATTTGGATAGTGCAGTGACCATCTCTGTCCACTAAACACCTAAGGAGGCATGATTATTTAATCTGTATCAGACTATTTCTGTTGAGGTGAGAGCGAAAAACAGCTTTGAGGTTTTCTGTTGATTTCATAGGTAGTTGTGTGACTAAACACTAATTGAGGTTCTGAGGTTTCACGCTCATTTCCCAATAAACTCCTTATGAAATTTGTGCTTTGGAATTCAGAGCTTCCGTGCTGATTTTAAAAGCTCGTCTGCTTTTCTGAAAGAGCAAACTATGGTTCTTTTGGCTTTCAAATTAATACTTTCCATTTTCTGGCCTCTCTTAATAATTTTCTCTGCATAGACTTACACTCTCATTGGAAAACTAGTATTTCGCAGAAGCTTCACATTTCTATCCAGACCACCATCCAGAAAATTTTACTTTTGCATGAAGAAGTAGTTTGTGCCTACAGTGCTGTAAAAGTAATCTGGTCACCTGCCTGTGTGACCTGCTGTAGAGAACCTACTTTAGCAGAGGTTTGGACTCAGTGACTCCAGAGGTCCCTTCCAACCTTTACAGTTCTGTGATTCTGTGGGGGAAAAAAAAAAAAAAAAAATTAAAAAAAGTGCTAGGGAAAAGCTGAATCTATGGTTTCCTCTGGGCTCAGTTCAATTGTAACAGTGCACAATTGAGGTACCTGAACCATAGTTTAGATGAGAGTCAGCATGGAAGTATCCAGATGTACCCAAATTACAGGATTAGAGTCTTTCTTTGCCATATGAGGGGCAACACATTAACAAAAGAAGCATGTATGTATAGTCTAAATTGTAATCCAGGAACTTTCTCAAAAGATGTCTTGTTATACTATATGATTCAATAGTGAAAACAAAGAGGAGGCAAATTTAGAACTGGAGACCTACGTGTGTTACATGACCTTCACCATTAATTGTATTCAATTTTTTTTAAAAAAACTTATCTTAAAGTGGTAAAAACTGTAGAACTGAATGAACAGAAAGTTCTCTGTACTCTGCCTTTTTTTTTTTTTTTTTTTTTTTTTGCCTTGTCTTTGTTCTTCATTTTGACCTGTACTATCTTTGTATACATTGAAGTATAGGATCTCTGAAGTGGATAGCATTGTGTGAAGCACAGTGGCATGATTAATTACTATACAGGGTGGCACATAATGGATGCATCTGGACAGGTTTGAGGATTTGCATCTTTTATGTTTTGTGTTTCAAATGTGATTGCACTTTGTGAAAGGATTCAATCTAGGGAGTCCATGTATTGCTGATTCTCTGTAGTAAACATTTTTCCAGCATAATTGCAGTTCCCAGAAAAGGTTTTCATTTGCTTTCTATTGTTTTGTTTCCCAAAAATATTGTGCAACTAATTCATATTGTTATATACGTAAGTGTAGACATTTGGCATGTTAAGTTTTACATTTCTGTTCAGAAAAGACCACTGCTGTGAACAGGGATGTAACATTATACATGGTATACATATTATCTATGAAAATTATTTGAAAAAGCTGTTCCAGAAAATATTGCTGCAAATATTGTAAGGCTTCCCATTTTTGTCTTACCCATATTTAAGGTAAACATTAGTGTGTTCATAAGCTATATGTGTGCTTAGAGCAGCATATTTCAGCATGCTATTTCGTAAATATTTTGTTCTACTGAAGTAAGTAGGAACTTTGCAATTGACTTCAAATGGATGGAGACCCCATTCAATGTGGGTTGTACATTTTGCTGTTTGGTTTTGGTGGGTTTTTTTGTTTGTTTGTTTGCTTTTTTAAAGACTGAAGGGAATAATAAGAAATTATCATTATAGGAATCCTGTCATGGAATCCAAATTATGATTAGCTGGTATTTAGAAACGAGTTCTTCTGAGAGTAGAAAATCATTAAAATAGTCATTCAAGTATATGTACTGATTGTGTTTGTGCTACCAGGAAATGTAGTGAGCATTTCATAATATCATTCATCTAATTTCACCTATCCCTACTCTGAAAGCATGAATAGGACATGTGGCCTTCACAAAAGTTGAGAAGATTATAAAAAGACCAGGCCATAACAAGCTCAGGACAGAGTAACTGTAAGCACAAAAGGACATCTTTGTGCAACTTGTTTGGTTCACTTAATGTCTGTAATCCTGCACTGGGCTTTCTAGTTGAAGAGTCACAGCAGGCCAACTTGCTGAACTGGGAGTCTTTACATAACCAAAAAGAAATGTTGATAAAGAGGTCCTTCCCTCTTTATTCCCTTCCCTTCTCGGCATGTTAAGCTCTAGAGTGCAGAGGACCCCATGTAACACATTGGAATTCACAGTTGGTTGCATTTTATGCAATAATTGTTCAATGTAAAATGAGCTGCCTGCTCCTTGGAGCAGCAGATGGAATTCAGATCTCTTCTCTGCTAGGTTATATTCCCCTTTTAAAGAGATTATTTTAATAAAACCTTACTTCTAGCGGAAATGTAGGCAGTGTCAATACAAAAACAAGATGATTACAGTCAGGTATAGAGATCATTCAGTTAAGACACTTCATTTTAATTTTTTTCAGATTATAGGGAACAGTGAATCTAAATTTTCTGTATCCCAGACACGTGCTTTAGCCACTGTGAACAGGAATTGCTCAATGGCTGTATTTTGTGTTTAAGTATGTATAGTATGTGTTTGAAGCGCATCCATATGATTGGACCTTGAATGAGATAGCAGAGTGGGTATTTAGTTTGATGCTCCTGGAATGATGTAGCTATAAAATAACCACCAGACTATGATGTCTGCATCCATGAAATGGAAGCAAATTGAGATGTGGCACAAAAATACAAATTTAATCACAAAGGGAAATCTAAGATACTGCTGTAAATATATACATGTAAAGAATTGATGGTGATTAGAGATTTACAGTCCTAGATATCGATGCCTTATTCTGCTTTAGTTCTCCCCTCAGCATTTCAGTCTTTTTGTAGATCTGAGTTAAGAAATAAAAAATAATTGAATGAATGTTAGCAAGTTGGATTTTCAAAGCATGTCAGTTTTTGTTCTCAACATAATCCCCCTGTAACAAAGTAGAAGGTTAAGCTGTTAAAATATCATTAGGCCTTTCATGCCAGTTTACTGAAGTGTTTATCTTAAAGAAGATGTGGCTAAACACTGTTCATAAAAATATGCTGGATTCATACAAGCTTTTGTGGAGCCAGATATAGTTGATAATTTGGCATTTATTTCTGTAAGTGCTAGGCAATGAATACTTAAATTATTAACCACAAGCTATTTAACCATGTTTCAGGTGTGCTAAAAGCTTGCTGTACCACAACAATCACATTCAATACTGTAAAATTAGCACTACAAGCATGCTTCTTCTGAAAAATCATGTACTGCAGCCTATGGAGAAAGTTCAACATGAACTGCATCTATAAGGACAGGAAGTAAGTTGGGGCTAGCAGTGCTTCTTTAAAGAATGCACCGTTGGGCCATTCTACACAAAAAGCTCTAGTGGGAAGAGTGTCACAGCAATTACACAGGTGTACAAGCAAAAACTGCCATTAGCACAACCCCGTGGCTAGGAGGTATGGTAGGAATTTGCAGGTTGTGCACACGTTCAATTTGATAGTGTTTCTGTAGTTTCTACATTCTCCCTCTTGTTGATGCAGCATCAAAGTGGAGTTCACAATTATACCACAATTATGCTTCTATAAATATATTTTTAGAAGTTAATGTTTTGGCAAAATCACACCCAGAAAAAAGGGTTAGTTTTGATTCATTTTTGATCTTGCAGCCTCCTGGGGATGTTGTCTACTGATGAGGTATGAAATCTGCTCTATTTTTCTTGCAGGAGTCTACCATAAAATGAGAGGATTTCTATTTGTTGTAGCACATATGTTGGGATATTTCACTTGCAAATAACTTAAACTTCTGGCTTTACAGGTACTTACTTACTTTTCGTTTCATGTTTCAAAGAATGTGTTCTGAAGAACAGTATAGAAAAAGTTTGAAACATCTGGAGATGACACTGGCACTTACAACTATCTTTTATTGTTAAAAAGGCCTCCTCTGTCACCTGATTGTTATCTTAAGGAAGAGACAAATGTAAACACAAGATTCTTTTAGATAAACTCAGAAAATAAGACTAGAAAACTTTTGATTAAACCATCTTTGATACGATGGCAGAACCTGGACAAAATGTTGTCAGTGAAAATTGTTTTCTAAGGAAAGCTTTAGTACAGGGTTGGGTTTTTGGTTTTGTTTTTCTTTGCTTGCTTTTCATCCTTTTCTTTTCTTCCTTTCATAAGCATAGCAACTGAGAATGAAAGATGTTAGATATCTTGAATAAATCATTTTCTGGACATTTAAGAAATGCAAAAATCAAATTGTATCTGTGACTGATTGGGGAAAATAATTATAATACCTGAACAGGCAAAAACTGCCTGATATCTTCAGCTCTCCAAACACTTCTAAAATTATGTTTAAGGCTATTTTGGTCTTGCAAGGGGAGAGAATGATTGATATTTGATCTACTTTGTGCGGTCTGACTGTTTTCAACAAGAACTGAATAACTACTACTTTTGAATCCTTTGGGAATTGATCTCTTATTGGTAACTCATCTTCAGTCGTTTTCATTTAGCTGGGAGAAGATAGAGATACTACCTAGTTTCATTCTGAATGGAGGAAGCATAGGAAAGTAATCTAGAATTTCTGTAATCTGGAGTCTTCCATAAAATAATGTTACATTATGTTGATTCAGAATATTAGCTTGATTCAGAAACATCATTTTTTTCCTGCCTGTCCCCTGGTCTTATGCTTTTGAAAACATCTGTAAAGAATTCACTCGTTTGTACTACTCTCTTGATTTTCTACTTCTAATAGGAAAGTTTTCTGATTCTCATTTTCCTACAACTGCATTTACTGAATCTTCTTAAAGCTCCACTCACAGAATGGTTGCCATTTACGTAGATAAGAATATCCGGAATTACATCAGTAAACATTAAAGAAGAACTTTAAAAAATCATAATGCTTTAGGGCTTTGACTACATGAAACTTTTTTCTTGTGTCATAGCTGTCTAACCCAGAGTTATTTCTAACATAACTGTCCTTAGCTGCAGGCTGGACGAGTAGATAAGTTACCAGTCTAACAAGTAGCACAAAAAGTTTTCATCCTGTTAAACTGAACACTTCACCGACTTTCAATTATGCATAAAGCCTGGATCCCAAGTATCTGCAGACCAGATGCTAGCAGTGTTTCTACTGTGATCTTCTTTAATTCTGATTACTGAAAATGTAACCAGGACTCAACCTTAATAAACATGCGTACCTAATCTTAAAGAATCAGTGACAAACATCTTGCTTTTTCAAGGAGTCATGTATTATTACTGAATAATACTTACAGATATAGTTACTAAGCTTTTCTAGGCATCAGCAAAGCTTTAAATCACCAGCATTAATCTCATGTTCTTCAGTATGCCACAGAATACATGTTCCAGTTTCTTTCTGATTGCTCTGAGAAAGGTAGAAACCATGCAGGGTCAGATGTTTCTATGAGATTATCGTTCTGAGGCAGAGTCTACTCAGTTTTTGACCAGTTCCATCCAAGGCCAACTAACAGCAGCACTTAATACAGTCAATTCACAAATGTTAAATCACTGCATGAGTCAGACTATAATTTGGGACCAGCCTTCTCTCTGTTTCATTATATAGTGGTTTCACGTAGTGTACCTCCCACTTTGAAGTCAATATAGCTCTTTCATAAGGGAGTCCAGTTTAGTTCTTTTTTAAGCCAGTTTCTCATTAAATTTTAAGAGTTGCCCTTCTTTCAACCTTTCTTTTACAGAAAGACCATATCAGATTTTTTTGGTTTATTTTCTTAAAAGTAAGTGTTTCACATCTGGAAGAAAGTAAAACTTTGAAGAGCTAAAAGGTACTGTAACTGTTTGTAAATTTTTTCGTATTATGCTAAATTCTGAATTCAGGGAATTATAGCTCAAAAAGGCATGGAAAAATCTATTATAGACAGTATTATCATTTTTTATTTTCTATTAAACCTAACCCCTCTGTTTCATTTTTAATAAATGATATCTAAAATTATACTATATTTAATTATGCTCTTAAACTTCAGGCTAATGAAAAGCTAACTCGTGATTGTATCAAATTAGCCGTGAGGACTAAGATGCTATTTGGTAATTTGCACTGCATGTCCTACATTAAGAAGGATTAAGTATGATTTAGTATATGTGAACACTTATTGTACACTATGTAAAATAGCAACTCAAAATTTATCATGTATGAACAATATACCCTTACATATTGTATATAATAATTAAAATATCTGTATACAGGAACATATGAAAAGATATGTAAACTTTAAAGAATTAGAACTAGTCTGGAGTTCTAACTTGCAGCTTTTTTGCCATTATTTTGTTATATTTGTGATTTAGTTTCCTCTTTCTGTAATTTGTGAGATTTTTTTCATGGAGTACCTTGATGCTGCCAGAAAGACCACATCCTGCTAACTTATGTATGCATGACTCAAGAAAAATCTGTATAAGTAATATTTATCCTGTATTATATGCACAAAATAGTGGATCTGAATGAGGTCCTGAATTTGATTAGCTTTAATTATGTTCAAAAGTCAATTTTTTTGAGAGTGCAGAGAGCTCAATAGGAGGTTTTTGTATTTTCTGTGTAAAGATTTACTAAGTTTGTCTAGAAGCAGATACTTCACTGATTTCAATAAGCATTCTGTTTAAAAGGCTGTGACTAAGTACTATCCAATTTTGTGATGAAAAATATTTTTGTAATTATTACATGGAGTCAGACTACATAAAATTTTTAAAGGATTTTTATAGAGTGTTAATAACTGATCTACCTCTGATCTTGTTTTTCACAAGCATTTATAGTTTGCATAATCTATTTGTTGTCTTGAATTTTATCACCTAGCACAATTGTAACAAGTGTGAGAGGGGAAAAAAAATTATGAACTTAGAATATGCTTAATGTATTTCAGAGTATTCTTAAAAGAAGGTATTTAATAAGGAGTGTGTCCAGGCTACCTCTGAACCAGGCCATCTGTCACTAAGTACCTATCAGGCTGAAGGAGGTTAAGGAGGAATGCTGAAGGAATTAAAGCCTCTTGAGCTCAACTGAAATATTCAGGCAGGTATCAAGGCTATTTCTGCATCACGTTGTTGTATGCCGGAACAGCAGAATGAAGTTCTGAAGAATAGTCAGCACAGATTTGTCAAGCAAATCTAGTTTCTTCCTTTGTTCAGGTTAGCAGAATGGGTAGACAAAGAAAAGGAAATGGGTTTTGATTTACAAAACCAATTGAAAATTCAGAGAAAAAAAGGTTGCATCCTTGCCTGCTGGTCACCAGGACATTGCTGGTTCATGGCCAACATGCTGTCCCAGGTCCTTCTTCACAGAGCCCCTTTCAAGCAGGTCATCCCCTAGCCTGCACCGATGCATGCAGTTATTCCTCCCTTTGTGTAGGACTCTTTTTGCCTCTGTTGAGTTTCGTTAGGTTCCTCTCCACCCAACTTATTTATCATTCATCCCTGGGTGGAGCTCAGTACATTCAAATTGTTCTCTCACATAAAGAGCACCCTCTTCAGGTCATCTTGCTCACCATAAAAAGTACGTAACTATCTTTGACAGCGTTCCAGTCATGAGAACTGTTCCTCTGTGACTGTGATAGCAATGAGATCAAGGTCCTGTGACTGCACACAGATCTCTAATTCTTTTTATTTGTTCCCCATGCTGCATGCATTGGCATACAGGCACTTCAGAGAAGAAGAGGGAGCCAAGTGTGAATGGTTTATGGGCTGATTTGGCCCTGTTCTGTGACTAGTGGGGCAGTGAGACCCATGAGTCTGTGCCTCTGGAAAGGGGAAAACAGAGAGAGAGATGAGCCCCAAAAATAACAGCAGCAATGATCTGATGAGAAACAAATTAATTTACTAAATAAGATATTGGAATGCAAGTTAACACTCTATAATGCAATGTAATACACTATAATTAGAATTGTAGCTAATAAATAAAATGAGCTGAAGGCCTTAATTTAATGCTGCCAATGTGCAGTCGGGATGAGCAGCAGGGAGGGAGAGCCTGATGATCAAAAAGGGAGAAAAAGGAAGTTTGCATGACCTTGCCAGGGGTTATATCTCTTCTCTGAATGCAAAGTCCTCTGGAGTTCTTCTTTTCCTCTGGGACAGTTGCCTGGAACTGGAGCATCAACTCTTTAATTCCCAGTGCACTACATGATGTCATGATGTGGAATACCGACAACCAAAAATCATAAAACCATGACACCAAGGATGCAGGTTTCTCTAGAAGGGAGGAAGAGGATCCCGCATAGCTCTACACACCCTTGAGGCCACTAGCAGCTAAGGAATATTTGTCACTGTTCTGGATGGCTTGGCTTATTCCCTAGCTTGTTACAATGGTGTGAGCACTGCCACTGGACCCCACCCCTCAAGCCCTTCACTTTGAAGCTCACCACTCTAGGCTGGCCAGCCTGCTGCAAAAGATTGCCCTGCCTCTTCTAGATAGTTAGGGAGGGATCCCATCCCTCCCTGACAGGTTATAATCTTCATAGACTGTCTCACTGTCATAAAGAAAATGAAATCCTCACACCAGCACAGCCATGTAGCCAGTGATTGATATGTATTCTACATCTATTTCTGGCTTCCTTCTTTCCTCTTAAAAGGTAAAAACAACAGCAACAAAAAATGATACACCAGGGAAAAAAATAAGTATAGCTAGTATGTGTTAACTGGATTGTTGTATGCATCTTAGTTGGAGGTATGTTATATATTTCTGTAGATTAGAAAGAAAATGCAGCATAGTACTATGTGCATACATTAACAGTCAGAAGTAGAAGCCTTGAATGGAGTGCTCTGTCTATGTTAGGGCACTACTGTTGAGGGAAAGATGTTTCCTTAGTCCAGGAAATAAAAAAAATGAAAGTGGTAGGGAAATGTAGATGCAATAGTGATCTTGCAGTGTACTTAAAATAAAAAGGTTGGTGGAGGGTGCCCTTTTCCTTCAGAGATTAGAGACATTTTTTTTATGCCCCTGGAGCTATCACAGAAAATAATAGAGAAAAAAACAGGGGGAAATGTCTGACTGCAATATTAGTGAAGCAAGTGCCCAAGACTGTGATGTCCTTCATTTGAAATTGTATTAGACAAACATCTTGAGGGTGGTCAAAATATAATTAATCCTGTCTCAGGGCATGGGTAAATCTTCTTGACAGCCCTTTCAGCTCTACATTTCAGTGATTTTATCACAAGTATTTAAAGACCTAACATGATTATATATTACTGTGTTTCTGAATCTTCCAATATGTTGACTAAAAATAGCTCTATATCCTCCTGCATTAGAATTTGTAAGCACAGTTTTCCTTGCCTGCAGCAATTTAGACCAAAGCATTCTTCACAAGCAGCAATATTAAACTACTCTGTGTAGCACAGAAAGATGCATTAAAACAAATACAGTGTATCATTGTCTGTGCGCAGAATACATTGAAGAAAAAGGAAATGCTTTAGGCTAGACATGCTTGCTTCAATCCCAGTCCATCCGAAAAAGACCAAAGAGGAGAAACTTGCTTCTTGCACATAACTATATTTGAAATGTTTCTAAATGGAATCTTTATGCAGAATCTTTAGCCAGAATGAAAGCAGAGCCATATAAAGGCTTTTCCAAGAGCAATCTTCCGAAAGTCACAGCACATTACAGAAATTTTAAAAAGACACTGAACTTGAGTTTAGAGCCCTACAGTTTTCTAGAGGTCTTAAAATTCGTGACTTCTTTTTGATGGAAGTGAGAGGAGACATTTCTGAACTTGGCTCCCTTTTTCACCAGCCTGAACTGTAACCCATGAATATAACACTTCAGTTAGATTTCAAAATATGATCTGAGCTGTCCATTGAGCTACAGCCTGAGATAGATCAATATCTTAAGTTAATAGCATAGCTTAGTAAGGAGAGAACCTCATATTATAGCAGACACAAAATCAGTCAGTGGGGAGCATCTTATACAGACACAAACAGAATAGAAACACTTCTAACACTGTTTTTTTTCATTGTGTTTGTCTCAAAAATGCTGAAACCAGACAACATCCTTAAAATAATCTCTGCAAGGCATTTTAATCACCTTGTGAAACACAAAACAAATAACCTCCTACAACAGAATACTCATTTCCTGTAAAATCTTTATTCACATGGAAGTGAAATTCAGCTCCTAGATGTGATCACAGCATCAAACCTGTTTTAAGCTTAAAACCATTCAGAAAGCAGATAAGTAGAGCCAAAGGATACTCATGGTATCGTGGTTCTACTACTACCCCTGTGTTCAAAAGTGTGTATTCATAGTGAGTTGCTCATAAAAATGTACAGAAGTTCCCATATGCTAAACAAACCAGATAAACCTGTGCATCATTGAACTGTGTATTTATTTCTTTGCCTCTGCTTTTATTACTGATAAACATTTCAGTATAAACAGAAGTTTATATTTCTGTTATGTAATGTTTCTCATTAACATTCACCATCACAATGGAATTACTTTTTCAATAATACAGATTTACTCATAAATTTCTCCTGCATGCACACTGAATTATGAGAGTTGCTCTTCTGACTCTACAGTACAAGTAGCTTTAAGAAATGCATCTTTAGATGATTATTATTTTTCCTTCAGTAATCACTCATGATTGGGGTTGGAACTAGATGATCTTTAAGATCCCCTTCAAGCTAAGCTATTCTGTGATAGCCAAACAGCACTTTCATTCCTTTTAGACATTTATGTTCCTACTGAAAGAAGAAGTTCAAATATCCTGCTATTCTTTATTGACTTCTCTTAGGAAATGCTGGTTAAAGGAACAGAACTACTACTAATGTAAATTGGATATCTGAAAAGATCTTATTGCACAAATCTATCAGAACTAATTATTGAATTTAAAGTACAAACAATTGAGCACTTCATGAAAATAAATGTATGTACAAGTTTCAGTATGTAGAGTACTCACTGCAGTGAGTAGCTGGAGTATATGAAATTTAATAGAGCAACTGTAAACTGAGACTATTACTACAGTGAATTGAGACCAAGCAGGCAAATCCAAAGAACAGAGAGCTCATTTGACTCTTTTTTTTTTGCAGTTTGTGTGTGTGGTTTCTACAGCAAAGACAAGCAGTATTGTTATACATCGTTTGGAGTTTGGCTAATCAAAACTAAGTAGTGTATAGTAGTAAAAAATCAAGTGGTGCTTAACAAGATAAGTAAGTACACAAATCCTTCTGCATTTCCTTTATTGCACACTCCATGTAGAAAATGTCAATGGCCACTTAGAGTGGAAATAAAGTTTGAAACATCCAAACAAAGTTCAGTTTTCTTCTACCTGTAAATCAGTTAGTGGAGAAGTATGTTATTCTGGAATACAGAGAAGATTGTATCTTCTGGACTGAATGTCCATTAATTTGTCTCAGAATCTCTTCATTTTAACTCTGAGATATTATTTCAGGTTTATTTTAGATCTGTACAATTTTGTTTCCTAAAAGAAATTGTTAGAATCTCATGAATGAAAAATAGTCCATGTGTGGTAAAAGAAAGAAGAGTTGGTTAAAAAAAAAAAAAAAAAAAAAAAAAAAAAAGCGCAGATAAATTGTTTCTCTGTTTCTTTATACATTTTCTTTTTGAATGAGCGATAGCTGCAAACACACATTTCATATGCATCAAGAGTTTCTAGAGCTCGTTGCATTCAGAAATCCCAGGACCTTCATACCATGGGGAAAGCCTCTAGTAAGGAAGATTAGCCTTGATGGAAGAAAATCAGGTTGAGGACATATGAGCAAAGGGACATAAGTCTATGTGCCCTGACGTGATATGCACAGGAGTGCTAGGAAGCTGGCTGATGTCATTGAGTGAGCATTCTTTTGATCTTCAAACAGTTGTACAGCCAGGCTAAAGAAAGCAAATGGCACTCTGCCATCAGGATGGAGGAACCAGTGAACCGCAGACCTGTGAGCTCCACCTCTATCATGGGGAAGGTGGTGCAGCAGCCGAGGTATGCTTTATTTAAAATATCATCTAATTTACCTGAATTAATAGTAGGGACTCAGAACTTCTAGTATGTCAAATATTGTAGTACAAAGAATAGTGTTTTCTGTTTCTGAGAGACACATCAGTCTGTACAGATCTTCTTTAGCATAGACTGCCTTCAAAATTTCAATAAGGTTATTTTGAATCTTGTTATTTCTGACTCTCTAGAATAGCATATTGACCTTTATCTTATGTGTACTGTGGTATACTGCAGATGGGAAATAGAAAATATGTCTTTCTCTTGTTCTTTCCATTTTTAGAAGTGAGGCAAAATGAAATGCATTTCTGTAATATATCTCTGGAGTCAGTAATGTGCACCAGATAGCTTTTCTTCTTCCTCCTCTCCAAAGTCTGTACAGAAGTAGGCGCTGACAGGATGTAGCAGATGCAGTGTGGCTAGATGCACATCTCCCCAGCTGTGCCTGATGTTACTAAGCAATTGCAGTGGAGGCATATCATGGAGCAGCCAGCATTACCTACCTTCTCTAAATCTCTCCCAGGCCGTGAGCTTACTGAGAAAGAACTGTCTATGTTGTTACATTTGCTGTTTGTCAATCTTGTTAGCTAAGCTAATTAAATTGTAGCTAGCACAATTACACCTGATGAAAATTCTTTCACTGCAAATGCCTTATCATCTGCAAGTCACATTAACGTAAAGCCATTCTCACTCCCATATTCAGTAATGTCCATGGAGACATTTACCATGGGATTTTTTCCTTGGTAGTAGATTTCCAGTTGGATCACCATGCCATCACCATGGCAGGAGACATCCCCTCTTTGGGACAGAGTGTGCCTGAAAAGAAGTGGGACAGATTGCTTTTTGGAAGTGCTGTAGCCAGTTTAAAGTTGTAATTTATACCAGGCAGACATAGAATACCATCTTGTCGTGCCAAAACAATTTGAAAGGAAGCGCACAAATACACATTCGAGTTGGCCATCTGTCCTCATGTCTGTAACATCTTAGAGGGAGGTATTGGCATGTCTAAGGCCAGTAGCTGAGGTTTGGTTATTTTTTTCAGAGAATCGAGAAATAGTATTGGCATCAACCTGTGATAATAAAGGTCCTTGTAGTATTTTTGGCTTGGCTATGTGACATAAAAGAGAAGAACTCCAGCTAAAGTTGGAGTCATTGACTTAAATTTCCTGTGGAGTGTGTGTGTTTGTGGGTGTCTGTAGGGGATGTGGCAGTGGACATACCCAGCTCTGAAATTGCTTTGTCAGAACTAGTTGCTTTCTCACTTGTTGAAAGAAGTAACACATCATTAACAGTTCAAAGAAAGCTGCTGACTTTCTGTTAAACCACTAGAAATAATAAAATGGAAAGAAACTCTGGCTTACTGACTACTTCGGAGCTTTGGCACTTATTCCAAGATCTTGGTACACCAAGATCTTAAAAGAAGAGTTTTCAGTATGAACCCCTCTGTTTATTTCTAAAGAAAATTTTCTCTTACCTCACAACTGGAACAGTATGAATTACTAAAAAACAGATGAATTGATGAATTCTTTATTAAAAATCTAATGCTAGTAATTATACCAGTAAGGCAACTTTAAATGCTTTGTAATGTGGAGTTACATACAGTTCTAATAGCTGATTACTGGAATTTAAGGGTGACTAACCACTTCTTAAAAAAAAAGGTAGCTGAGACCAGGGAATGAGTGAATAATGAATATTACATATGATATATTAAACATACTTAGTGTATTTAGGGTTATGAATACTTACGTTTGGATTCAGCCAGCAATTAGCTGGGAATGTGTACCTGAACAGTTTTTATCTCTGCTGGCAATGCCTAGTGATGAACCCTGTGTCATCTAAATAGGCTCAAGTGGGGTTTCTCTGATCAGTTTTCCAAGCTTGGTATTTTTAAGACACAAATTTTCTTTGATCTTTTGTTTATTCCTGCAATGACAAAGTAAATACCCATTTGTCAGTGACCTTAGGAGCTGAATCACTTTTAGAGAGAATCTAATCCAGTAGCATTAATATGGGTACTCGATTTTAGTGAACAAAAGTACTCCAATGTCCCCCATTGAACTATAAATTTCTCTACTCTCTTGTTTAGCGGGGGAAAATAAATCACACATTTTTAAAATGGAAAATATGGAAAGAGGAAAGGAGGCACCACATTTGAATGTGAGAGTTTTTCTGGATTTTGTATATACACCAAAAGATGCAAAAAAATGGAAAATATGCAATAAAGTGGAGAATTTTGAACACTGTACTATTGGAGTTCAGGACACTGACCTTCCTGTCTTTTTGAAAGCAAACCTTGGGAAATGCGAAGTGCAGATCACAGCGGTTGTTCTCAATGTACTGTTTGGTATGCAGCAAATCCAGTGAGCAAGGCCCTAAGCAGCAGTCCTTGGAATCTACTGCATTTGTTCCACAAAGTCACTCTAAACATATTTCATCTCTTTCATCGCTGTTTCTGACATCCACATTTTATGCACTGAGTAGACAACTGAAGAGGGAGATTAATAAGGCAGTGCTCTTAACTGATTCTTGAAAGGCCAGTTTTTGTGTGTTAGGAAGGGAAATGTTTCACTTTACATTATTCTTTCACTTCACCATCTTCCATTTCCTTCCTTATTCTCAGGATAATACTATGACTGAGTCTGCACTACTTCTTGTTTTTTTTTTAACTAACCAAAAATTAATTGTTGATTATCAGTGCCATGTTCCCAGGGATTACCTTGCACAGGAACATGGTCCCTTTTCTCCAAGTAGGACGTGGAAATGCTGGGAGCAGAGAAGTGTTGATGGACTGTGGCTTTTGTGTTTATTCAAAAGGTTTTTTTGAACTAGGCATTAAATAGCAGATTGGTCTTTTTTCAAACTTTTTTTCAGGGCACCAGGGGTACAGAAGCTATGGCAGAAATCCTGAATACGGCAGAAGGAGCAGCTTGTTTCACACACTTGTGCTGGCATTAGTAAATAGCTGTTGGCAGGGTGGCTGAGTTGAGGAGCTCTGGACTAGGAAGTAAATCAGCAGCTTTCTTTTACTGTGTTTTGTTTTATTTTCTTTTTCTTAAAAGGCCAACACTAGGGAGAAAAAGACAAGGAACATTGCACATTTTCTCTGGAATTTTTTAAAGCATTCACTATTGTTCTGTCACATTGAAGTTACTAAAATTCCCACCTGAAGTCAAAGACAGAAGAGTTAATCCAGTGTTTTGTATTTTAAAAGGTCCTACCAATAGAGAATAAACTTTCACCAAATAAGCAAGACTTTACAGCAGTCAAATTCCCTGTAGTTATAGTGATTAGACTCCCCTGTTAAGGTATGAACTGAATTTGCAAAATCATTATCACATCAGTCTACACATTCACAGTCACAGCAGCATCTAAGATGTGTTTGTACTTTCCATTACCCTGGCATTGCTGAGATGTATCTCTAGTATGCATTTTTTCTTTCAGTACTTTTCACAATTCAGGAAGGATGTACAGGAAACAGTCTAAAAATATTAATGTCAATATAAGCAAAATTAACATAAAGCATAAAGGACATTGAGAAAAAAAAATCCAGAGAGAAATAAAAATAAAAAAAATACTGAGCACCTACCAGCAGGTAGATATTGCTTAGGTAATTGTTCAAGCCACTTGGTCTCAATTCTCTTTCTTAATTTTATTTTGCTGTGAAACTCAGTATTTTATCAGTTTAATAATAAATATTGAAGTTACTGTAAAACTACTTAAATACAATGATGAGAGATAGTTGGGTTTCTTCAGCTGCCATCACTTGCTAATCTGAAGAGTAGGGATTCCAGTAGGTAGATACTGTTAAATTTATTAGTAATTCCCAGGTGCCTTCTCTTACCACCCGACTTCGAAGATACGTGATCTGGAAGAGATCAGGAAGTATCTCAATCTCAGGCTCTGTGGATATGCAATTAAATACATTTCTAAAAGATGGCAAAATGTCTGAAAACTTGCCTATTTACTGTTTTATACAAATCTTTCTCAATAAAGAGATGTTAGTATTTTGGAAATCTCTGACTGTAAGAAATGAAATGTCATCTGCCAAAAGAACGTAGTACTGCTGTTGTGTTCAGTACCATCCCTTCTGGTTGTTGTGTGGAAAGCAGAGGGAATGTTCAGAGAAAACAGTGAAATGAGAACTGGTATTCTCCTTACTTTATTGTTTGTGTTGTGGTCCCAGCGGTAGGTTCCACACAGAGCTTGGAGTTGAAAAATAGATCAACTTGCTGTTTCCAGATAGAGCTGAATTCACAGCAGAGAGAAGTTATGTGACCTCAGCAAGGCAATCAGAGCATATTTGCATTTATTCCTTTTCATTATGTTCATCTTTTGTATCATAGAAATATAAGCAGCAGATATGAGAAATACAGAGAGGAATGAAAGGTGAGAACTGTGAGAAGGGAACAGAAGAAATGTAACTTACTGTCACAGTGAAGAAGATTCTATGAGGAGAGAGGGCAGAGAGCAGTATGCGTGTTGTGCCATGATGGCATTGAGAGTTTGAAGGAGATGAAGTGATAGTGTCAGCTCTGCCAGCTCTGGGTGGAGTTACCCACTGTGATAGTCCCAAAGATCTATTACAGCTCTGAAATCGTAGAAGCAGAGAATAAGAGAGAAGATGGAATTTTAGCAACTGAGAAAATACAAAAAAGTGCTAGTCCGAACTATAAAGATCTTTAGAAAATACAGCTCTCTGGGAATGAAGAATATCTGCTGGATGACTCATTAGCTCTCGTGTGGCTTTGTTATTTTTTAGTCTTCTTTTAATTTAGGGAGATCCTGTTCTTGCTCATCAGGTGTAGCAGGGAGCCTGATGGGAATTGTATCTCAAAGCCCTAGAAAGTTTTCTACATGAATCAGTGCTTTCTTTGAACAGCCGCAGTGCTGGATCTGAGCACCATTTTGTATTTGGCATCTCTCAGATACTATGACTGTCACTGTACTGAAGATGCTGAGACATTTTCTTTTCCTGCTCAGAAAAACCTGGGTGGTTTGTGAATGTTCTTTAGTGGAATATAACATAACCTACTAAGCCATGCATCGTGGGGCTGAAGAGGTTGGTTTTTTTGGGTATGCTTTAATTATTTTCCTCCAAGAGGAATGAAGTTATTCATTAGTCTCTGCATTTCTGGTTGATATCTGAAAATTCTACTGTAGAGGTTTGTAATCAAATCAAATGAGTGTTTATAGAAAGATGCTTAAGTTCAAAGCAGTGGTGGCTCATATGCACTGTGATGTTGAAGTTCAATCTTGGGAAAACTTAACAAACAAAACAAAACACCACAACTTCTATCTTCTATTCAGTTTCAGTTGTGTCAGTATTTTCTCTCAATTAAAAAAAAAAAAAAAAGGAAGCCAACATATGAACACAAACTTTGCAAGGCATCTAAACCCAAATTATCTGAGGTATGTTTTATACATGAATGCAATCAGTTAACCTAGTTTAATCATTCCCTTTTTGCTGCCAGGAAAAATAAATTTGCAGCGTGCAATAGGTCAAGGATCTGGTAGAGAACACAATGTTCAGCTCATAAATCTGAACAAACTGAACAGGGAGCAAAGTTACAGCTGTAAAATACAATGGTGAATCCAACTTTTCCTTGAAGATGACAATTTAACAAATCGTGACTTCTTTCAGAGGAGGTGCTGTTAGATTAGGGTAGTTTATTTCCTGTATGCTTCTACCTGTGCAGAAAAAAGACTTTACTCAAAAAGTTGGCACACTTTCTTGTTATCTGTTCACTAATCTATTCCACTCAGTTGTTATAATGACATTTAGTCACATACATAAAATAAGCAGTTGTTTAAAATGAAGCGCGCAGAAGTTAAGGCTACTGTCAAACCCTCAGAAGTTGAAGCACAGAATCACAGTTTTGAACTTCTGAAGTAAAATTGGCACATCTGCACATATAATTTAACAGCCTCTTATTTATATCTTCTTATATCAAAATATGCACATTATTTTCTTTATAGTCCTTCTTTTAGGCAGCCTGCAAAACAGCTATGACTGAATGAGTGGCAATTCAATTATTATTTCAGTGCTCAGTGTCAGCTACACAGTTCTATTTACTACACAGCATCCTAATGCCACACTGATTACAAATTTATTACTATTCTCATGGGTTTTTCATGGAGCTCATTATCAGAGCATCTGAGTGTTTCACAAATGTTAACAGGTTTATCTTCACAGTTCTTTCTGAGCGGTGTTTTTATTATAGACTCCTCTGAGAATTGCCTTGCTAGTCTTTAATTATTTCCACTGAATATTTGCAAATGGCAGCTTCAGACTTCATAATCCTTTCAAACTTGGACATATATTTGTTGGACATCAGTAAGCATCTCCCTAATACCTGGGCTTTCCCTTTGCCATTAATCTGGCAGTAATCAGTAATCCAGTCCATGATTCAAAATTATGAAAGCTGGAAAACTCACTAGCTTAGAAATTATAATTTTGTTTGCTTGCTTTTAATTGTTAAACTTAAGTATTTTCTCTGGGTTTGTTCTTGGAAAAAGCTGAGCTGTTTTTTAACAACTTTCTAAACCAGTTTTTCCAGCGGACAGTAGGCCAAGCTGTTTAAATCCTGCAATGTTAAACAATTGATAATGGGATTTCAGAAAGCATGCCAGAGAAAACCGACCATAAATGATACTGCTTATAAACATAATGCGGCTCACTAGCTTCAATTTGTTATACTCCAGTTGTTAAAATATATCATAATATATTAATAAGATGCAAAGTATGTTGAAGCACTGTTAATACATTATACATTAATTCTAATAAATATTTCTAAGCCAATTGCCCACTACTAAATTAGAAATTTTAATTACTTGAAGAGTTTCTCCCAGCTGTAGACAGGAGCCTGTTCTGTTTCCACCAGCCTTCCCATGGTGCTCACTGGAAGTGCTGACATCCAGTCTCCAAAGGCTACTTGCTTTCTGTCTGCACTGCAAGTAGGTCATCTCTTCACAGCAGCACAATAGTAGAAAGGTAAAAACAATAAAAATATAGGAAAGAAAAGTAGCAAAGAAACAAAAGTAGGTCTTCTTGGATTCATAGAACTGACATATTCTATTAATGAGAAATTCAAAAGCAGTTGTCTTGAAGAAACAGCTGTAACAACATCTTCTAAAAAGTTGCACACTCCACAGCAAGAGTGAAATCTTTGCAAGAACAAAGGAGGAAATAAATAAAGCATTAAGGGCTAGGTTTTCGTGCTGATGAATCCCTTCTTTTAGTGTTTATAAAGCAGAGCAGAAAAGTTACTTTAAAAGATAGGAATTACTAGTATTCTCTGTGAATGAACAGCAAGGGCCAAATTTACTTCTCTTCCAAAGCCCTGGGTGAGTGGAAGGAAAACTGGCACAAAGTCTTCCCTGGTGCTACATTACCAGCTTTGAGCACTAGAGTAGAAATGCTGTCATTGCTCACCGTGTTGCCCTCTACAAAGATACCTGTATAAATCCAGAATAGGGAACTTCACCCTTAGCGTCCTCTAGATGAAGTTTCACAAAGAACATCATTTGGAAAACTAGAAACACATGAACAACATTGAAGCTGCTCTTTGTGTATGTGTTTCCTCCTCTTTTTTTTCTCCACGTAGATTTTGCTGATGCCTTTCCTGCAACTGCAACTGTTAAAGAAACATCCCACGTACCTTCATTGCATTCTGACCATTTTCTCCTCGCAATGTTCAGCGGGTGGGATACTGTGATCTTAATCAAATGACGTGTCAATAGAGGAACTAGCCTCTCCAGAGATAGCTATTAGTGTAAATCCAATAGAGTTCATGTGAAATGCATTGCTCTAATGCTTAGTATGCCAAGTGGTCAGTCCTTTCTGTTAAAGTCTTGAAATGGCTTCTGTCTGGCTGAGCCCAGCTGAGTGCTGTGTTAACCAGGGCAAGTGGGGAGAATCTGCTGCTTTCCTGCAGCCTCTGGGAGTGAGGAAAGCAAGAAGATTTGGGTCTGGGAAGTATGAGTTCTCTGCATTTTTCATCAGGTCTGTAGAATCCTCTTGAGGGAGGGATGCCAGGTTCAGAGTCAGTTTCCAGGGAGATAATGCTCAGTCCTCTGTAACAAGCTAACATATCATTGGGCAGAGATGGAAGAAGAGAAGGCAAAAAGATGCTCTTCATGTTGGCGTTCAGGCCAACTGAGGCTACAAGGATAAGTTTAGCGTCTGCTAGGTGGCAAGTTAAAGGGAGGATGAGCTGTTGAAGAGGAACACAGCATGCCGATTGCCCGCATCTGTCCCTGTGTGTTCATTTGCTCAGTTCAATGTCTCTACTCTTTCATTTCACTACAAGGATTTGACAGAGAAGGCTGCTAGAGAGGCAGTGGCAAGGAATATTCAAGGGTCTTGGTGTCTTTTGTGCCTAAATCCCTCCTGTGTGATATGGAGCACAAACACAGCTGGGGCTCTCTGAGTGTGACTTAATGCCATGGATGTAGATCTCTGACTTTGGATTCTCTGGATGCAGGTATTTTGGACTCCTCTTGATGTGTCCTAAAAATAAATAGGTATTAAAATAAAATAGTTAGCAGTGACAGAAAATAGTTTAGAAAAACCTAAGGTATATTTGAATGAATGTCTAAAAAAATACTTAGATATTTGGATGAAAGTAATTGTGTAATTATAGCATTCTAGATAGTTTTGCAAAATGGTTATTTTTGCTTATAATGCAATTACAAAAACAATAGTAACTATCTCACACAGAGCTCCGGGACAGTTAGTTTAACAGAATAGCTGAGCTGTCATAGAGAGAGACCAGAAGTATTTATGTGTGGGGACTGGGAAGAAAATCCATACTTGTAAAGCCTCCTGGAGTACAGGGAAGTACAATGACCTGCTTAATGTCAATAAAATCTGATGTGCAGATGCTGTTGCTATTTTGGCATTCTGCTTATTGAGTTTTCGTCAAGCTGTGACACTAAGATTGTTCTCTTAATCTGTACTTCTCCCAAGCTTTACTGTGAAGTTTGTGCAACACATTTTCATTGCAGTATTTAAAATTATTCTTTTTTAATTGTTTTCCCAACTTTATTCCCAATCACAGTCAAGTGAAAGAGAAGAAACATTTCATGTTATAGAATAAATCTGTTTGAATTGATATAAATTCTATAGCTCTTGATCTGGCATTTTATTTTTTCTAAACGTTACTGCATTCAGGCATAAGAATTTTCCAGTTTTAATTGCTACACAAGGCCAAGTCATATTCATTGTTGTTCTAAATCATATATTTCCTGTTGACACTTAAATAATACTTATTGCAAGGTAAGATTTTAAACTGACAAGTTAATTTAAAAATGTAGATATTAAAAAATATACTGAGATAATTTAGTTGAGATCTTGACAATTTCTTAATTAGCCACTGAGGTGCATCAATATCTAAATGTTCTCTGTGAGACTGTGATCTTTCAGTTTTTCCAATGTCTTGATTCTGCCTGTGATGCCTTAATGCTTTCTGCATAGAATGCTTTCTATTTTGAGGGATATGAACAGCTCTAAATTCCAGTGAACAGATGCTTACCCTGCCAGCATAGTTCCAGGCAGCAGAGTATTTGAGAATATAGGTGGATGATGAGATGATGAGGGAGAAAATCAAGGACAAGGAAGGGACTTGGAGGAATAGCTTATGTAAGGAAATTGCCAGGAGTGGTTATGTATCTACTCAGATCTCTTCCAATCTTGAATCAATAAATGTCACTACCATTTTATTCCCCGTAGAGAATTCTCTGAATATGCCAAAAATTCCAGCTGCTCCCAGCTAGCTGCCAACATGTCCAGCCTGACCCCTGACAGCTCTAATAGCACAGTGACAATTCACAATACAACATCTGCATCCCACTGACATTTTGGAAGCAAAGTCGCTTGTGCTGAATATCGAATTAAGGGTTATCAAACAGAATATCCAGCAGCTGTTTTAGAAAGGAAGCTAAAGAAAGCATTTTAAGTGAGAAGACAGATAAATATATGTCCTATTGTGATATATGTCCTATATATATATAGGGTTTCTCTCTGTTTTTCAAAATTTTTCCAAAGATTAACTGTGCTATGTTGTAAGCTATTGAATCTGTTCTGATTGAGAACATTTTTTCTAGATAGGTCCCTCTCTTTAGTTGAGAGAATAAACATTCAAATTATTTGCAACAACTCCTTTGTGTATATACTCCGCTTCTACTACCAGTCACTTTACTTCTCTTTCCTTCTCACTACCCTGCCTTGTTTTACAATAGATTGTAACTTCTCCCAGTATCACCTGCACAGTGTTTTGGAGGCCCAGATTCTGATTGGCACTTTCCAAAACTAACACAGTTGCAAATAATTTGTAACTACCAAACAGCTGAACTACTTTGACTTGCGGTTTTCAGGTCTCAGTGCTAAAACACATGACTTTGTATGTTATTACAGCTATAATAAACCAAACAGATTTTCTGGTTCATCAGTGACGTAGATTTTGTATCATTTATAACATTATAATAGTAGTAGTGTTGCAACACCAACTTTTGTGCCTAGCAATTTTAGAAAATACCTTTTTTTTAGGTATACAACAGTTTTCAGTCTCTACATCTTGGAAATATTTACAAGCATGAATTATTAAACTTCACAACGCTCAAAAAACAAGTTTTTTTTTCAGTTTTAATGGTCTCCTATGACTGAAGAAGGAAGCTGATGTCCATATGTATGTTGTGTTTCATCATCACTCTCTTGCTTTTTTCTCAGTGTACCATTTAGTTCCAACTCAGTGTGCAATTGGCAGGGTTTTTTATTTCCAGAGCCTTCAGCAAATACATGCACCACATAGATCTGGGATGTGATTAGGTCTTTAAATATACTGATGGCCTTAGTGATCTTCAGCTCTGAATTTCTCCCGTGAGTTAACAGCTTCAGTGTTTGATTTTATTTGTGATTTGCATTTGACAGAAAAATATAATGGCCAATTATTCGAACTAGTCTTAGCAACATTTTTAGTGCAGCAATACTGCTAAACAGCCCCCTGGTGTATTCATCTCGTGGAATATTTTCAGATTTCTAATATTGTTCCATTATCACTGAGTTGACTTAATAGTCCTTCCTAACATATGTGTACACAACCAGTGTTTTGAAAAAAACTCTTCTCTGTACTTCCCTGTAATGAGCATTTCCTGCTTTAAAAACATTATATGAATAGTAGCAGTTTCTGTGAACTCCAGCCTTTTATTTTAAAGCAAAAGAAGTCAATTCCAGTTAAAATAGGTAAATGATGAATAAAAAATGAATTATTTTTTTCAGTTTTTTAAAGCTGTTTCTCACTTTTGGCACAAAGGCAATTTGGAAGCATACAGTTCTGTGTGGTTTTGATTTCAGTTTTGTTCTGAAAAAAAAAAAGAAAAAGGAATAGAAAATTGAGGAGGAGATATTTTTAAAATATTCAGTATTTGTCTCCAAAAGATTTTCTTTGAACAAAGATGATTAATATACATAAATTCATCTCACAATATTTAGTGGAAGTAATCTTTATCCCTGTTGGTCCTATCTTAATGACTCACCTAGGTTCAGGTTTCTTGAACCTGAAAAGGTTGTTCCTATTTCACGTACTACGTACATTACTAAGAGCTGCAACATAAAAGGTTGTCAATTTCCAACAGAAGTTCCCATTCTAGAGTCTTGTAGCCTAACTCTTATCTCTCATTAATTAGATGTCATTTACCTCTGCCACCATTACTGGTTTTCATGCAATTGTATAAAAGCTTGGAGAAGACCTTAAAGATCATCTAGTTCCAACCCCCTTGCCTTGGGCTGGATGGCCTCCCACTGGGTCAGGCACTAAATGAGGTTGCCCAGAGTTCTATCTAACGTGGCCTTGAACACCTCCCGGAGAGGTTTTGACCTTTATTCCTACAGGCCTACAGGCTTTCCATTTGTTTCATCATTTTTCAAAAATACTTAAAATGTTTGAAAAAATTTCCAACTGTCAATCTGGTTATCTTTCATGCTTCATACAGCATATGCTTTTACTAGCCAAGAAAGAAGCATAGCACTTTCTCTTATATATATATATATATATGTATATATATACATATGTTACTGCAGCAAGAATTGTGCAGTTTGTTTACTAATATTTGAATCAGTTAAATTTTATCTACCTCCTTTCTAAATGCTGTGCTGCTGCAGAAAAGGAGAAATAAAACCTATAAGCTATCTGTGCAACAAAATGTCTTTTTGGGGGGCTTGTCCCTGAAGATAAGTCATTATCTTCATTATCAAGTCATTAATGACTTGAAAGTCATTATGTAACTGCACCTGTCCTGCTGCTGGCTGACAGATCATACCAAGATTCTATAAGGCTTGACTCGCTTTTATCTCAATTCTGAGGAGAAGCATTATTATCCATTACCTTAGAAAGCCTTAGAAATCAAAGTGAAATTACCAACCTCTGTTACTGAAAATTAAATGAGTTTTTTCAAAAGCAAAACCTTGCTATAGTTCTTGATCTGTTTCACATTTACTGCCTCACTGACCTGTTTTGTTTTGGGGGAGGGAGGTTTGTTTTTTGGTTGTTTTTTTTTTAATATCTAAAGATTTCTATGTAAAGCATCAGAATGCTTTTTAGTGCAGAGAACCACTCCATAAATCATGATTTTTTTCTACTCTGAGACTACTGAATTTACATGTACAGTTTCTTGTTTCCCTATATATATTTGTTTTACCTTATTCAACTGGTGAAACATCCCTGTATTTATGTGTGGGTCATGTATATATTTATCATATCATTAAAGTTAATATGATGTATAGACCTATCAGTACTCCAGATGACAAAGCAAACCGAGTCTTTCCTAAATCCTATCAAAGTATTCCCAAATCCCAGTATTAAGTGATCTTCATGTTCCACCTCACATGCGGATGACACAAAGCTTTATTGCCTTTTACTTAGGTAAAAACAAAATGAACAAACAAACAAAACCCTTACGTTTTTCTATTTAAAAGGCAAACATTTTCATTCTGACTATACCTGCCTGGCTCAGTCTCTCACAAGAAGTCGTTTATGCTTATAACACCGTGATTATTGAAGATGTTCCAGGACCGTCTGGAATACCAGATTTTAAGAGCAAAACTCATCTTATAGATGTGGGTTCTAAATCTGCTTATCTACAGTTGTCAAAGGTATTTGGGATTGGTATGAATGCTAACAATGTGTTCTGAGTTTGGGGAATTGTGCTTGAGAAGTTAGAGAGTGATCCAAATCAGTTTAAAAGAAAGCTATGAAAATCAGAAATAGACTTTGAGAAACAGCAGAGAATAAAAGTGAAATCTAATTTTACTAGACTTACTAGGTTGTAGTAATCTTTGAAAACCTTACCTTCTTGTTTCATTGTCATGTTTCAGATATTTTCAGTTTGGATATAGGCCAATATACATTTTCAAGTCCTTTATGAAACATTTCTGAAGATCATTTAAAAATGAACATCATTTAATTATGATGATATGATAAAACACACTTTTTGGTGGACGTTTTGCTCTAGCTACTGTTCAGATTGAATTTGAAAGCAGAGTCTAGATGACAGTGCTGTTTTGAAAATTTGAGGAGTTGTTTCTGGTTTCATTTTTAATTAGACTTGGTAACTTGTTTTCTCACAGAATCTTTTCAGGTATGGAATTATCCATCAGAAATCTTAAAAGGGTTATTTGCTGTCTTTTTCTTGCACATGTGTTTCTTCTTCCATATACTAACAAGTTTCCTCTTCAAAGTCGGTATTGCACCAAGCTACCTTACCGAACTGCATTTCTAGACCAGTGAGCACAGTGCAAGCAGTAAATGGCTCACAGAGTCCCTAGGCATGTGTGGAGTCTGAATACAGCCTGGACAGAGCAGGTATATGCAACGTGTAATCACCTGCAGATATTCAAGTTTCATGCTACAATTGTTATTTATATAGAGTGTGTACAGTCCTAGCACAGCCTCTTTAGATTACCATAATTTATATTCCCCTAAGGCTATGCGTGCGTATGTGTGTAGATATGTATGTATATATACGTACATATCCAAAGGCTACTTTAAATGTTAGGCCTATTTTATTATGTTGGCCTGTAACAGCAGAGGCAGTTGTTGGTGGTATGGCAGTACACACTGACATTCATCAATGCTTGCTGAACATTTTTGGAGACCAAGCAGTGGATGTGAGCACAGTGAGGTGGTGGGAGGTGTGTTTCAGTTGTAGCAACAGTTACTGTGCATGTCCTCTGATGATGCAGATTTTTACAGGCACAACATGCAGACTTTTGTTCATCACTGACAAAAATGCATAGCTGACTGTGTTCAAAAACAGTGTTTTGTGGCTAAGAATTTACTTTATCAAATAGTATTATTGTGCACTTTTAATCAGTTGTAATTTCCATGGGAATAAATAGGAGACATTACTTTCAGACTGACCTATGTATACTAATTACTAAGATCAATTTGGATTGACTGCATACCAGCGTGACATAGAGGCTAGACAGTCACTATCCACAGTTTTAGCAGAAGCTCTCCTATTCAGCCTTTCATTATGTAGCTGGACTATGTGCCCAAGCTTCTGACATTCTGACATCTCTTAAGGATATTTAGAAAGCCTTCTCTCTCCACAATGAACCAGAGATTTTTCATTGCACAGCGTCATTTGGATGAGTTTAAAAAGCATGTATATTTAACTATTTTCAGTTACTTGTTTTTTGACACTAGTGTTCTAATTTTTTGCTTGCTTTTGATAGTAATTAATTAAGAACTATTACTAATTTTAAAATTACTATTTTAGTAATATTAACAGTAATATGAACAAAATTGTAGTAATGTTATTATTGCTTACTGTCAAAAATTCAACACAGTTGTAAATTATGCTGATGTAAGGAGGATCAAAAAGCAGTTTAAGTAGACAGTCCTTACACCAATGCAATTATATATCCTTAAATTTTCTAGCCTAACCAAGGACCATAAATGTAAAGTCAGGCTGTAGTTCAAAGTTTTGTAATAAAAAGAAAACATATTTTTATTTTTATTCTTGTTTCATTAAGTTTCCTTTTATAAGAAGCACATTCCGCTTAAATCTTTGGAAGTTTTGCTTTTCTGAAGCAGAGCTGTTTCCAGACCTATCACGTGGTTAACAGAGCAGTCTAACAGAGGGAAATCTTCATAGCAGCACAGTCCCACATTTCCTACAAGTTCCCACAGGTTACCACAGGTTATGTTTTCATAATGTGTTCAAGAAACATATAGATATTGTACTAAGGGACATGGTTTAGTGCGGAATGGTGGTGATAGGTGGATAGTTGGACTGGATGCTCTTCAAAGTCTTTTCCAACCTTGGTGATTCAGTGATTCAATTATTCAAATCTAAATCCCACATTTTTCGGATTTTAGAATGCCATGCAAAATTACAGCTCTAAATTTTTAGATGAAGGTTTTGTTTTATAAAAGAGAACAAGCTAGATAACTATATGAATCAGTTTTTATCCACTTCGCTCTCATGGATTTTTTCTTTCAGAATGAAATTCTTTCACAGCCATACCAGTAATAAATAAGCCTCAATAGAACATGGTCTTAAGTGTGCAATATAGTAAGAGTGTAAGGTGACCTAGCAATTCTTTGTTATCTCTTGCTTTTATGATTCCTTGGGAAAGAAATCTTTTGAGCTGAGTGTATTTGTTCTGGCAAAATTACTACAGAAGATTCTCATGGGACACTTGTATAACTGACCATTAAGAAGAAAACTGGCAAAGTCAGGAGAATACAGTAGATACATTTTCTGTTCTCATTATTATCTTTTTCCCAAGTGCAGGACAATGTTATATAATAGCTGTTAGAATCTATCTTGCATTACAGTGCACTGATCAGTGACTGAAGATTTCACCAGGAGTAAAAGATTGCATTCAAATTAACTCATGCTGCAGACGATATGAAAACTCTGCATGAGCAGAAAACAGCTAGAAATGGGCCCATCTGCAGTAAAGATAAACTTCTTACAAATATCTCAGAATACACAAAAATTTTAGTCACAACTGTTGTTATAAAAGCAAAAGATGAAAGGTGTAAAAGCTAGTTTGGGCTACAGCATTTCCTCCTGCAATTGCTCAAAACTATTGTAATGATTCTGTACTGTGGTACTGCATTACGTATTTCAAAGTTTTGCCTTTAAAGAATGTTGTTTATGTTGAATTGAAGATTATTGGTACTGATGCACCTCACAAGCAGCACAGTTCTTCTCAGGGAATAAAACCTTTAGAAACCAGTATGAAGGTTATGTTTATTTCCAGTGCAAACTCCTGGGTAGGGTATTGTCTTTGTGGTGCCAATGAATACGAACTTTGAAGAAAGTCGTGACCACACTTCTGTCACCGGAATTGGAAACATCTAGGGGTTTACTAATTGTGTGTGACCTGAAAGCTCACTGAAGTCGGTGGAATGACTTCTATTAATTACTGTAAGTGCTGACATGGGAGGTTCTCGGCCTTTTTTTTGAATCTCTGGGTATTCTGATCCCTCTTCCTCTCTCAGTTGCCTCACAGGAATTGCTCAGTCCTGTGGATAATTGAGTTCCTTTCCAGAAAGTCTCTCTAATGGCAGTGACTTTGATAGGTCATTTAGGAAATATTCAATATCTGCTTGAAAGACGGATGAAATTATGTGTTCAAATGTATGCCACAAAGCAGTGCAACAAGAGACTGAAACATGGGTTGCTAAAATACCTCTCCTGTCCACCAGACCATTTTGTGTATCACTTTTTATTATTTTTTCTATACCTCTTTAGTAGTTTATTATTATATAGAGAGGCCAGTGAAATAAGTTAGTTGCCAACTCTTCCCTGCATGTTCCACAAAATGAGCTCTGAAATAATGCTTCAAACAAATTAAAATCATAAAATCTTATTTTTAAGTATTTCATTGTTTCATTTCCTACCCTGATGCCCTATAATGCTGTATCTCAGATTGTTAGATTTCAGTTGCAGATATCAATCCACAACCAAGTCATTCCCGTAACAGACTGCAACTGAAATTGTTTTGATTTTTCTCTGATTAGATGGATAAATGAAATAGGAATAAAAAAAAAAAAAAAAAACAGAGTGAGATTGCAGGTCCAGAGCTTTTTTATAACAATTTTAAAAGTGTAGCACCTAGATTATAGAGGACTCCTTAGCATGAAGGTTTCCTTTTTGCCTTAAAATATAGGCTACAATGAGAAGCATCAATAGGCGAATAATAAATAATAAGCTGGAAGTTGGTATAGTCAAACTGTATTGATTTTTTGATTGCAGTCTGTATCTGTCTCTGTGTGTTGCTGCCAGTAGTTTTATAAGCCCTTTGATTTTTCTCTGCTAAAGCACAGAGAGGCCATGACATCAGACACTTCCAGAACACAGAGAATTCATGTCAGAAGGTCACGAATACTAAACTAACAAAAAACTGGCATTTGCAGTCCACTGTGTTCTTTCTTCCATCCTGTTTATCATTTAAAGAGCCTGGTTATTGCTCTAACAGCAGATTCTACATAGCACATGAAAACTTACAATAATATATGTCATGTGCAACTCAGCTCTGTTTCCCTGTGCTAATAGGAAGATGCATAGAAGCCTTTGATTTTCTCTCTCTAGCAGCAATAAGTTGATATTCGTATCTGGAAAAACACAAGATCCTAATTGTACGCTGCTGCAAGACTCTCCAGTTAGCTGCAGTGGCTGTACTGCAGTCAGCAACTTGAACAGGGATTTGCATATGGCTGGCCCAATGAGCAAAAGGTTTTTGGAAGCTTTTGCTAAGAGATACTGGAGAACAATAAAGTTTTATGTTTCAGGCAGTAGTGCTCAAACTTTGTTATCCAAGTCTTACTGAATATAGTGGCACATGGATCTCTAGGCTACACTGAGAAAATCTATTTCCCTGTATAATGTTTAGTCAAATGTAACATGAAAACTGTATCATACTTACATCCCAGAAAAGCCAATATGATTTGAGAATAACTGTGGTAATAAGTGCTCATATGATACAGTAATTGTTGTATGTGTGTTAAGCAAATACATATATATACCATGTTCTGTCAAGTATAGCTTGTTTTTTTCTTTTTTCTATTATTTTACATTATACTGACTGATAACAAATTTGATTTTTTTTTTTTTTTTTTTTTTCAATATGACTTTGTATGAGAAAGTGCATGAACTCATGTAGAATTCAATGGAGAAATGTGATGACTAAATGGTCAGCAGCAGGTGATTATTATGAAAAGTAGAAAATCTCACAGTGAAGGCCATGTTCAGTAGCAGCTTTCTGGCACAGGAACAAACTTGAAAATATTGCTAAGTTTTCAAGGTACAATTTAGTTTGGCCTTTAATTAAGCAACTAAATTACCTTATCCCTAGGGTGGTCACTTAAGATAAAGTGCCCATTGTTTGCGTAAGATGTTTGCTCTATAGAGACTTAAGAAAAGTAATCAAAGAATAATTTACCACCTTTCTTCCTTTTCATCAGCTGCCAAACCATAACATTGTTGAAATAATTACACTTCTTTTTGTTGACACATGGTGCTCATTGTGCTTTTGAAGGATGTCAATTACTGCTAATAGTAAATGATTATATGGAACATCTTGGGAATCTGAAAGATAGCACAGCCCTCCTAAGTTCTGTCTGTCCATTTGTTATCCTCTTATTTGTACCTCCCACTTGTACAGCACCATGTACTTTATGAGCATTTGTCTAAATGAATTGTGCTGAAATACTAAAAAAAAGAGGTGGAAAAGCATGTATATAGTGCCATCATGAGGGAAGTCACTAATCTAACTTACGATATTTGAGGAAAGGTGAATCTCAGGTAGATATCAGATGTTTAATGGAGACTTTTGAACATGCTACATCCACATCCATGTCAGTGTAAATTTTGCAAACCACTGTCCTAACCCTGAGTAAATTGGTAAACAGCTTGAAGAGAGGAAAAACAAGTTGACATATGTTGGTTAGTAGTAGGATTTTTGGAAGTGCTGAACAGGACCAGATCAAAAAAGGAACCCAAAACAGGATAGGAAGGCCCCTACAAGAACAGGCTGAGTGAGCTGGGGCTCTTAAGTCTGGAGAAGAGAAGGCTCTGAGGAGACCTTATAGCAGCCTTCCAGTACCTGAATGAGACCTACAGGGAGGCTGGGGAGTAACTTTTCATAAGGGTATGGAGCTACAGGATGAGGGGAAATGGCTTTAAACTGCAAGAGGATAGGTTTTAGACTGATATCAGGAAGAAATTATTTACTGTGAAGGCTGTGAGATGCTGGAACAGGTTGCCCATTGAGGTTGTGAATGTCCCCTCCCTGGAAGATTCAAGGTCAGGCTGGACGAGATTCTGAGCAACCTTGTCTCAGAAAGGTGTCCCTGCCTGTAGCAGAGGGCTTGGAACTAGGTGATCTTAAAGGTCCCTTCCAACCCAAATGATTTTATGATTCCATGATTCTGTGATAGCAGACTGCTGGACCAGATCTACAAGGACTGCTGTACAGTGTCACAGGCAGAAAATTCTAAATAGGGAGTCATTAATTGAGTTAGCAATTCTTTGCCTTAATTTTCATACATCTGTTGTAGGAAACAGTTTCAGTCAACAAACACCAAATTCTTTGCATAAAATAAAAACAAATAAAAGTTTATCATGAAATTTTACTATTCCTGGTGCAACATCTGCATCCAGTTAAACACAGAAGTTAGTTTGGAAATATCCTGCTGGAGATGAACACCAAACTCATTCATTAACTGAATTGATGCCAAAACCAATTTGAAATTGACAAGATTTATCCTCCAGAATATTCAAAATCTAGTAGAGACTGTTGACGTAGTTCATAATATCAACTATTGAGTCCTTTGCAGATCAAACATTACCCAGTGGTGTTGGCACACATTTCTTTTATTCAGTGACTAAGGAGGTGTGCATGTCTGATCGACAGCTGCATACTGATTAGGCTGATGTTGGCTATCTCTAGGCAGCAAAGGTGATCAGCATTCGCTGGGCTGCACCGTGCTCACACTCTGGAGCAGCCTGACCTTCCCTATTCTGAATTTGGAAATGATTCTACTAAAAAAAGAATTAAAACTAACATATCAGAGAAAGGCTTGCAAAAGTTATGTGAACAAGAACCTCTAAAAGAATAAAGGAATAAATCTACTTTTGGGTATTACTCTGAGAAAGTCTGAGTTATTTATACACAATTTAATTTTCCATTAGAGTCCAGATTTTCACAATATCTACTTTTTTCTTTGAATTTGCAGGTGTTAGAATTTATTTTTCTGAAAGGGCTTTCCCAGTATCCTAAAAGGATAGATTTTGTACTAGCTTTTTTCCACAGGGATGAACTTTCACACCAGAGTGTATCAAAAACATACCTGTTCTGTGCAGGACTATTTCTTTGCACTCAGACCTGGCACTCACAACCAAATCCCTGCCCTGCTCCCCTCC